>NC_141879.1:300111447-300417894 GCF_056163025.1 Triticum urartu
CAAAAACATCGCTAGGAAGGCCCAAAATCAGTTTGATGTGAGGATCAAGAAGGTTCAAAGCGACAATGGAACAGAGTTCAAGAACGCAAATGTGGACACCTTTCTTGACGAAGAAGGGATTTCACACGAGTTCTCGGCTACGTACACACCTCAACAAAATGGAGTTGTTGAGAGGAAGAACCGGACTCTTATCGAGATGGCAAGAACGATGCTTGATGAGTACAAAACGCCAAAGCACTTTTGGGCGGAAGCGGTTGAGACAGCTTGTCATGCAACAAATCGCTTGTATCTTCACAAGCTACTCGGCAAGACGGCATACGAGCTCCTCACCGGTAACAAACCCCAAGTTGGATACTTTCGAGTATTCGGCTCAAAGTGCTACATTCTTGATAAGCATCGTCGTTCTAAATTTGCTCCTAAATCTCATGAAGGTTTTCTACTTGGTTATGGCTCAAACTCTCACACTTACCGTGTCTACAAAAATTTCACCCGAAAGGTTGAAGAGACGGTAGATGTGAAGTTTGATGAATCTAACGACTCGCAAGTAGAGCAATTGCCAATTGATGCAGGAGATAAAGACCCTTCGGAAGCAATTCAAGACTTGTCCATTGGCAAGATTTGTCCAACGTAAGTGAAGGAGAGTACCTCGTCCGTCCAAGTGGAAGCTTCTACCTCACGACAAGGTGAACCAAGAGTTGATACGGAAGCATCCACAAGTGGGACACGCCAAGATGAAGAAAACGAGGAAGCGCACCAAGATGAACATCAACAACCTCCTTCTCCACCACGACAAGAGAACGGCAACGTCAACAATGAAGAAGGCCAAGTAGAAGCACAAGATGAAGAGGAGGTTCCACCCTGACCCAAGCAAAAGCTTTCACGAGTTTGAGCAAGAATTGCTAAGGATCATCCGGTGGAGGAAATCTATAATGATATCCAAACCAGGAGAATCATTCGCTCTAAAACTCGTTTAGCTAACTTTTATGAACATTACTCATTCATCTCTAGCATTGAACCTATGAAGGTTGAACAAGCATTGGAGGATCCGGACTGGATAAACACTATGCATGAAGAGCTACACAACTTTGAAAGAAATCAAGTGTGGACATTGGTCGAGATGCCCGACAACAACCACAACATCATTGGTACCAAATGGGTGTTTCGCAACAAGCAAGATGAAGATGGACAAGTGGTTCGCAACAAAGCACGTCTCGTCGCCCAAGGCTACACACACGTTGAAGGTATGGACTATGGTGAGACATATGCTCCCGTTGCTAGACTTGAGTCCATTCGCATCTTACTTGCTTATGCTAATCACCATGATATCACCTTGTACCAAATGGACATTAAAAGTGCTTTTCTAAATGGCAAAATTGAGGAAGAAGTTTATGTTAAGCAACCTCCTGGCTTCGTCAATCCTAAGAAACCTAATCATGTTTACAAACTTCACAAAGCCCTTTATGGTCTTAAACAAGCTCCTAGAGCATGGTATAAATGCTTGACCAAGTTTCGTATTGAAAAAGGCTTTGAAATTGGTAAAATTGATTCTACTCTTTTTACTAAAAGGGTTAATGGAGAAATATTTGTGTGCCAAATTTATGTTGATGATATCATATTTGGTTCAACTAACCCTCATTTTAGTGAGAAGGTTGGAAAGCTAATGTCGGAGAAGTTTGAGATGTCTATGATGAGTGAACTCAAATTCTTTCTCGGTTTGCAAATCAAGCAAACTAAGGAAGGTACCTTTGTCTCTCAAACGAAGTACACCAAGGACTTATTCAAGAAGTTCAATATGCAAGAATGCAAAGGTATGACTACACCCATGCCTACTAGTGGACATCTTGATTTGACCGAAGGTGGTGAACCGGTTGATCAAAAGGTTTATCGCTCTATGATTGGTTCATTGTTATATCTATGTGCCTCTCGTGCAGATATTATGCTAAGTGTGTGCATGTGTGCACGATATCAAGCTGCTCCTAAAGAATGTCATCTTAAGGCTGTGAAAAGGATAGTGAGATACCTAATCCATACACCAAATTTTGGCATTTGGTATCCTAAGAGGTCCTCTTTTGATCTTGTTGGCTACTCCGATTTGGACTATGCCGGAGACTAGGTTGATAGAAAATCCACTTTGGGTACTTCTCAATTCCTTGGTAGATCTCTTGTGTCTTGGTCTTCCAAGAAACAAAACTCCGTATCCTTATCCACTGCCGAAGCGGAATACATTGCCGCTGGTTCATGTTGTGCTCAATTACTTTGGATGACCCAAACTCTTAAAGATTATGGGATATATGTGAAACATGTTCCATTGCTATGTGACAATGAAAGTTCTATTAAGATTGCTCACAATCCCATGCAACATTCTCGAACTAAGCATATTGAAGTTCGTCATCATTTCATTCGAGATCATGCTACAAAAAGGGGACATTAACCTTAAGCATGTTCGCACCGATAAGCAATTGGCGGATATATTCACTAAACCACTTGATGAGAAAGTGTTTTGCAGGTTGAGAGGTGAATTGAACATCATTGATGCTTCAAACTTGGAGTAGGAACTCCATTTGATACATGCGGGGCATGAGCCTTTGACTAATCCTCGATATTTTTCTTATAATGCTATTCATATGTCTTGGATATATTTGTACCTTGCATGTTATCTAACCTGTGTAGGTACTTGGTTGAATCTAAATCTATGAGATTGCAACTCACTCACATCTTGAGCAATCTCTACATCACCAAGTCTCTACACAATGGTGGTTGAAGACAAGGAAGCACGAAACCATTCAAACATATCCTTTGGCAAATTCTATGTTGAGTCTCATGATTGTCATTTTGGATACACAAGTGCTCTTCCTTGCAATGCTAACCCATGTAGGTAGATGAACTCAAACTCCAAGTGGTGCTCCCAACTCTTGATGAACTACATCAATCTTGAGCAACCCACACAAGTTCAACTACATGTGCAAGATCAACACCACCACCCAAGGTATGTTATTCCATCTTAGAGAAGCTTTACTCCAAGTCATGAGTCAAAGCAACTCGATAAGATGTGAATACATCAAGATGCTTAAACGAAAAATGGTAACCCCATTTTGAGCTTAAATGATGAGTATGACCTATGATCAAGTGCTCTCACTTGACTCCTAAGTCAATATACTCTAACATAGGTGACTTTGTCGCCGACCATCTCTAGATCAAGTGCTCTAACTTCATCTAGAACTTTTAGTTTCTTTTCTTTCCTTTTTGTTCTGCATTTTCTGCATCCAATTCATTGCAAATCTTTTAGTAAATTCCTTGCATATCCTTGTGAGATCTTACTTGTCTAGTGAGCTGAGGTGACAAGTGGTTTCATTCTAATGAACTCGGTCACACCGGTTTGTTCTCTTCGGCCCAACCGAAATCTTTCGGTGCAACCGAAGCACACAACTCGGAGTCACCGATTCCACCACAGGAAAACCAACTTGCCACTTATTCCCGATTTCTGTTTGCTCTAGCTCCACTCAATGATTCTTGTCCTCTACCAGCATCATATTAGACATGCTGCTTTGCTTTGTGACTCGAGGACCAACTCATTTGTATCACATGTCCAGAAGAGCCCTTCTTGGAAATTGATGTCAAAGGGGGAGAGAGAGTTCACATCAAAGCTTAATCCTTCCTATAGGGGGAGAAAGAGAGAATACTCAGGGTGAGAGAGTTTCTCAACTAGGAGAAAGTAATATCATCAAAGACCCCAGATGCTTGGTGTTCAAGAGGAGAGATGTCACATGTCTTTAAGAGGGGAAAGACATGTTTGGTTGCTTGCTTTAGCTCAAGCTCTGTTGTTTCTTTTTTGTTGCTCTGATTTTCTTTTCCCTATCTTCTCCCAATATCCCATGCAGATTCAGGGGGAGCAAGACATCTAAGGGAAGGAAATCTCTGATTTTATTGCATATCTTTACCTTTGGGGATATGTCTATATCCAATGTGGTACTTAGTACTCACTCTATATGCCATCCCAGTCTTGGTTCTCTTGTGGTTTCTCTTGCTTGCTCTGGTCAGTAGGTGTATCTGTGTTATTTAACCTTGTTTGCGCAGGTTCATCCCATCCTAAGCCAACTCAAGACCACAAGGTAAGTATATGCATCACAGTCATGTGAATGAGAAGTTCTTGCTGATGTACATACTGTTTGCAAGAAGGACTCATGAGCATGAAGGTACATTTCTCACATTCACATCATTTGCTCTGATGCATATAGCCAAGATACATGTAACACATTGCTTACTCTGTCATGTTTACGCATTCACATGCTCTTATATTCAATATTCACATGATTGCATACTTGTAGGGGGAGCCTATGCATGTTACATGTCTTTCCAAAGCTTTACTTGCTATTCTCTATATCTTTATCTAAAGCTTTGATGTATGTTGTCATGAATTACCAAAAAAGGGAGATTGAAAGCACAAGTGCTCCCTGGGTGGTTTTGGTAATTAATGTCAACATATCTCTTATTGGACTAACACTTTTACCTAGTATGTTTCAGATAAGTTCAACAATGGAGTGGCATGGACTAGAGGATGTGGAACCCCTTCAAGATGCTAAGGACAAAGGATTGGCTCAAGCTTCAAGATCAAGACTCTACATTTTCTATTTTAGTGATCCAAGATCACATTGAGTCTATAGGAAAAGCCAATACTATCAAGAGGGGATGAGGTGTTGCTTAATGGCTTGCTTCCTCAAATTGCTTAGTGATATGCTCCAAAACCCTCAACTACCTTCCCACATCCACATATGACCTAAACCAAAAGTCAAACTCGGCCCCACCGATTCTTTCTATCCGGCGCCACCCAGTTTCAAATGTCATAGCCACTGCCACAAACCCTAGCAAATCGGTTTCACCGATAGGGATCTCGGTCTCACTGAGATGGGATTGTAATCTCTCTGTGTATGTCCATTACCAAAATCGGTCTCACCGAGTTTGAGCAATCGGTACTACCAAGATTACAATGCAAACCCTCTGGTTAGCTTATTACCAAAATTGGTCCCATCGAGTTTGTTTAATCGGTCCCACCGAGTTTACCTGACCAACTCTCTGGTTAGCTTATTACCAAAATCGGTCCCACCGAGTTTGTGTAATCGGTCACACCGAGATTACGTTATGCCCTAACCCTAACCATATCGGTCCTACCGAATTGCATCTCAGTCCCACCGAAAATCCTAACGGTCACTAGGTTTGCTGAATCGGTCCGACCGAGTTTAACCATTCGGTCCCACCGAGTTTGGCAAATTGTGTGTAAAGGTTAGATTTTGTGTGGAGGCTATATATACCCCTCCACCCACTCTTCATTCGTGGAGAGAGCCATCAGAACATACCTACACTTCCAATACACTTTTTCTGAGAGAGAACCACCTACACTTGTGTTGAGGTCAAGATATTCCATTCCAACCATATGAATCTTGATCTCTAGCCTTCCCAAGTTGCTTTCCACTCAAATCTTCTTTCCACCAAATCCAAATCCTGTGAGAGAGTTGAGTGTTGGGGAGACTATCATTTGAAGCACAAGAGCAAGGAGTTCATCATCAACACACCATTTGTTACTTCTTGGAGAGTGGTGTCTCCTAGATTGGCTAGGTGTCACTTGGGAGCCTTCGACAAGATTGTGGAGTTGAACCAAGGAGTTTGTAAGGGCAAGGAGATCGCCAACTTCGTTAAGATCTACCGCTAGTGAGGCAAGTCCTTCGTGGGTGACGGCCGTGATGGAATAGACAAGGTTGCTTCTTCGTGGACCCTTCGCGGGTGGAGCCCTCCGTGGACTCGCGCAACCGTTATCCTCCGTGGGTTGAAGTCTCCATCAACGTGGATGTACGATAGCACCACCTATCGGAACCACGACAAAAACATCCGTGTCTCCAATTGCGTTTGAATACTCCAAACCCTTCCCTTTACATTCTTGCAAGTTGCATGCTTTACTTTCCGCTGCTCATATACTCATTGCATGCTTGCTTGATATGTATTGTGTTTGTTAAACTTGTGCTTAAACCCGACTTAAACTTAAGAGTATTAAAAACTACAACTTTTGGCACTTAGTGTCTAATCACCCCCCCCCCTCTAGACACCTCTTCTTGATCCTTTCAGCTCTTCCTGCTCCAGCCGCTCAAACAGGCGCCGGCGGGACTACCTGCTCCCTCCTCCCTGCGGCCGGCTGTGCTGCCGCGCAGGCCTCACCGCCCCGCCGTACTCCCATCGCTGGCCTAGCCATCCCTCTACTCACCCACACCTGCTGTTATTCTCCGGCGATGACAGACGAACCAGTAAACCCTCCTACAGTCATACTCCCCTCCGCATGGGAAACAACTGCCGAGTCTTCCCTGCCTTTGTGTCGTTCCCTTCCTAGGCCTCGCCATCGTCCACCGCCCTGGTGCTCTCGTCGTGGCCTGGTCAACGTGGTCAACGACCGACATGCATCTGAAGTGGACTGTACGTGGAGAGGCCGACAGCTGGGTCCACGGCCGCATGCAAGGAAATGCCTCCTTATTACGCGCAAAATAATGATTCCTCCACCTGACATCAGGGACCCACCGAAAGGGCCTCTGTATTTCGCGAAAAAAATGTTACCGCCGCTGACAGCTCGGACCCACCAGCTATATCTTCGCACGCAAGGAAGTGCCTCCTTATTACGCTCAAAAAATGAATACCCCCCCGCTAGTTGGGACCCACCTTGGTGGGAGGCTGACTTGTGGGCCTACTAAGTTGATGGGGACGGAGGGCTTTGTCAACTTAGTCAATATGCACGATTCTAGCTCCAGTGACCGTACGATGTCCATCCAACGGCCGTAGTGCTTCTTCAACCTCTGGTCTTCTTGCTCCAGCCGCCCAAACCAGCGCCGGTCGTGCCTCGTGCTCCTGCCTCCCGTGGCCGGCTGCGATGCGACGGAGGCCTCACCCCCCCTACTACTCCCACGCTGGCCAGGCCATCCCTCTACTCACCCACACCCCCTGTTATTCTGCGGCGACGGCAGCCTCACACCGCAGCGAACCAGTGAACCCTCGTACTCCTCTACGCGTGGGCATCCACTACCGCGCCTTCCCCGGCTCCGCATCGTCTCCTTCCTAGGCCTCGCCGTCGCCCACCGCCCTGGTGCTCACGGCGCGGCATGGTCAACGTGGTCAAGGAACGGCCTCCATCGGACGTGGACTGTACGTGGAGAGGCTGACAGCTGGGTCCATGGCTGCAGCAAGGAAGTGCCTCCTTATCACGTGCAAAATAATTATTCCTCCACCTGACAACGGGACCCATCGGACGGGCCACCGTATTTCGCGAAAAAACATTTCCCCCTGACTGCTGGGACCCACCAGCTACATATTCGCATGCAAGGAAGTGCGTCCGGGCAAAAAAACGATTCGCCCCCTGACTGCTGGGACCCACCAGCTACATCTTCACAGGCAAGGAAGTGCCTGAAAGTCGGGGCCCACCTGGTTGAAGCATACATAGCGTTGTCATTCTGGTTGCGAACGTGTACGTACATACTGGTCGATGTAGAGGCGCGCACGTGTCGTAGTAGAGGCGCACACGTGTCGTAGTAGAGGCGTGCACGTAGCATTTACACGTACGTACAGCGGCCAGGGTGCAAGAAAGAAAATACGGCCACGTATGTCTACATATGAGCGGGGTCTCGAACGCCTACTCGCGCATACGTACGGCCAGGGCTCGTGTATATGGCTGGGTCGGAATGGAGAAACAGCGTCATCATCGTGTTCATGGGGAGGCAACGAAATGCGTCATGTTCATGGGGAGGCAACGGAATGCGTCGTGTTCATCGGGAGGGCTTGGACGGAACAGGCGATGGAAACGAGGCCTGGCGTACCGCAGAACGGAGGAAACGGCCTTGTGTTCGACCGGCCACGTTCGAAACGGGATCCTGTTCATCGGGAGGGGTCTTGTGTACGTAAAACGGAGGAAACGGACCTCCTACGATCGAAACGGGGGTCCTGTTGATCGGGAGGGGTGTGGCGTACCGCAAAACGGAGGAAACCAACTTGTGTTGGAGCGCTACGGTCGAAACGGGGGTCCTGTTCATCGGGAGGGGTGTGGCATACCGCAAAACGGGACTCCACAGGATACTATTCATCTCCACCGTCGACCTCCTCCAGCCTCCACGGGCTCCTATTCATCCAGCCTCCACGGGCTCCTGTTCATCCAGCCTCCACTGCGTGCTACTCCACCGGCTACTGTTCAACCACCCCTCCACCGTCTACTGTTCATCCAGCCCTCCACACCACGGGGTCCTGTTCAACCACCCCTCCACGGGCACTCCTCCACCTCTACCGTTCATCCAGCCCTCCACACCACGGGGCCCTGTTCAACCACCCCTCCACCATCTACTGTTCATCCAGCCCTCCACGCCACGGGGTCCTGTTCATCCACCCCTCCACAGGCACCCCTCCACCGTCTACTGTTCATCCAGCCCTCCACCACACCACGGGGTCATGTTCATCCAGAGGCAACGCCACCACTCACTGTTCATCCACCCCCCCCCCCCCCGCAACGCTCGCTGTTCATCCCATCGATCGTCTTCACTTAGCAGCAGTAGCGAAGGAATCGCTCGATCGGGTTCAGTTAACAGCCATCGATCGATCGCTCGGGTTCAGTAATGCGTAGCCTACAGTGCAATCGCTCGGGTCCAGTTAGAGCCCAACGCCTCGCCCGGGTTCAGTTAGAGCCAACGCCTCACACACACGCGCGTACGTGTACGAGAGAAACGCGCATCGCTCGGCCCCCGACCTCCCAGCGTAACCGGGAACTCCCTGAAATTTTCCTCCCCCTCGCTTCTACCATGGTTTTTTCCGTCATGGACGGCCCAAAGAATGTCATGCAGCTGCGTCTCCGGGCCGCCCAGGACGAAAAGCCCATTTTCTGTCATGATTTTTTGCCATAGAAGTAGGAGCCCACCACATCTATGATGATACCGGGTTTTGTCACAATTATCGTCATAGAAGTGTCATATGTATGACAGGAAAAAAATTCATTCGGCCCAAAATGTCACGGATGTGTCTTTTTTTGTAGTGCATATCGATCCTTTAAAACGACCCACCTCTGCATCTCATAGCATGTGTACATATTCTTGGCCGCTAACCTGAGGTGAGGTTCATCCAGTTGCCGCCTCCAGGCCCCATGCCAGGATACGGGGTTTGTTCTCTTGGCATCCTGCTTCATCTTTTCGTAGTAGGGGTCGATGATGGCCGATGCAAGCTCAACCAGGGAGTCCTTCTTCGTGCTACCCCAGACACTGTAGTGGTCCCGGATTTCGACAAGGTCCTCGCAGGCCAAGCCCGTAACCTTGAGAGCCTTTACATCGTTGCAGGTTTCCACCGTAGCAAACTTGTAGTCGGTGCTGCTGACAAACCTGGCGAAACAGTCGCAAGGCTCTGTGGCCATGCAGTAGTGGAAGATGAGGACATGATGGCGCACACACAACTAGGCAATGACAACCTTTTGATCTTTGTCGGGATGACCGTCGGTGTACTGGAGGTCGATGCCGACCACCTTGTACTCGTCTCAAGCAAGCAACTGCTCCACGGTGTTGTTATAGTCCTCCACCACGGCCGAGACCATGGCCGGGTCGATGGTGTACACCACCGAGAGACCCGTCTCCCTCGCGTGGGTATCCACTTTATGCTCACCGAACTCCATTGGAGCGCCGCTAGATATCCTCTCTGTATGTGTCGTCATGGGTGTACTTGTTGTGTTGTGGGGCGAGATCGAAAGGTTGAAGAGACTAAGGTTATAATGGCCGCAGGAATTAATGGGGAAGCCGGACGACCTGGAATATCCGCACCCCCATATGGCAGTTCGAATTTGCAGCGCACTCCATCGTGCCGCACATAACTGCATCGTGGCGACGCGTGCGGCGCAACCGCATGCACATGGGGCCCCCAACGTGATCGTGCGCAGGCCCCAACCGCTGGCAGAGCACGTGTTAATAGGGACATGAGTAGAGCACTCCATGGTCGCCTCAATGGCGAGCAACCATATATATGCATATAGGAGTTGAACACGCAAGGAAAAGATGTCCACAAGCCGAGCGCGTGGGCAGAGTGCCCACAAGCCAAGCGCGTGGGCAAAGCCCAAAGTAGCACCATGTTTTCCACACTCGTGCTTCAAAGTAGCACCATGTTTTTCATAAAGCAAGTCCCCTATGTTGTCACTTTCATATACTAGTGGGAATTTTCATTATATAACTTGGCTTGTATGTTCTGATGATGGGCTTCCTGAAATTCCCAAGGTCTTGATGAGAAAGAAAGTTGGATGCACACCCACTTCATTTCCAATTTGAGCTTCCATACACTTATAGCTCTTAGTTCATATGTTGCATGGCAATCCCTACTCCTCGCATTGACATCAATTGATGTGCATCTACATAGCCCGTTGATTAGCCGCGTTGATGTGAGACTATCTTTATTTTTTGTCTTCCCCTTATTAATCTTTATCATTGCATTTATTCCACCCATAGTGCTATATCCATGGCTCACGCTCATGTATTGCGTGGGGGTTGAAAAAGCTAAAGCGCGTTAGAAGTATGAACCAATTGCTCAGCTTGTCATCGTGGTTGTATATGATTTATATTTTGCATTAAGAAGATGGAGCATGACAAGGCTATATGATTTTGTAGGTATAATGTTCTTTAGCATTTTTATTTTGAAAGACATGATTGTCTGTTGGTATGCCTACGTATTGATGTACTTATATCAAATTATAGACAATTGCTTTGAATAATTTGGATCTTAATATTCATACACTAAAAGAAAGTTTGCATGATAAACATGTTAGGTAGCATTCCACATCAAAATTTCTATTTTTATCATTTACCTATTCAAGGATGAGCATGCATTAATCTTGGGGATTCTTGAAATGTCTCCAATGTATTTATAATTTTTTATTGTCCCATGCATTTATAGTATTAATCTTGGATGTTTTATATAAATTTTTGTTATTTTATGTCATTTTTTGGGACTAATCTATTAACCCAGTGCCAAGTGCCAGTTATTTTTTTGCTTGTTTTTAGTTTTCTGGAAATCAGTACCAAAGGGAGTTCAAATGCTACAAAAAAAATTGACGATTTTTTCTAGACAAGAGAGACCCTAGAAGCTTCAGGAGGAGACCAAACAGCAAGCGAGGAGATGGCAAGGCAACATGCCGCGCCTAGGGGTGGCCGCACCCTGTTACCTTGTGGGCCCCTCATGGCTCCATCTGACCTAATTACACCTCTATAAATTCTCTATACCTAGCTAGATGGCTTCTTCTCTCTCTTTGACCTTCAATACAATGTTCTCCTTGATGTCCTTGGAGTTCTATCCGATGTAATCTTCTTTTGCAGTGTGTTTGTTGGATCCAATGAATTTTGAGTTTATCATCTTAATATTTATGATAAGTAATGGAGTCTTTTCTGAAATTTATTATGCATGATTGATATAGCTTTGTATTTCTCTCCATTCTATCCATTTGGTTTGGCCAACTAGATTAATTTATGTTCAGTGGGAGAGGTGCTTTTGATGGGTTCAATCTTGCGGTGCTCTATCCCAGTGACAGAAAGGGACAAGACATGTATTTGTATTGTTTCCATTAAGGGTAAAACAACAGGGTTTACTTATATTGATTGGGTTTACTTTGTCTACATCATGTCAGCTTGCTTAAGGCATTACTCTATTTATTATTAACTTAATACCCTAGATGAAAGCTCGATAGTATCGATGGGTGCAGTAATAGTAGTAGATGAAGGCAGGAGTCGGTCTACTTGTCTCGGACATGATTCCTATATACATGATCATTGCATTGAATATCGTCATAATTATGCGCTTTTATATCATTGCCCAATAGTAAAAAAAATACCCACGATATGTTGTCTATTTGAGAGAGAAGCCTCTAGTGAAAGTTATGGCCCCCGGGTCTACTTTTATCACATATATAAAAAAGTAAAATATTGTTTGCTGCATTTTTTATCTTTTATTATGTTTTGCAATTTATCTATCTACTTATACAAGATTTGATCCTTGCAAGTAACGAGTTCAAGGGGATTGACAACGCTCTTGCCCATGTTGGGTGCAAGTATTTTCTTTTGTGTGTGCAGGTGTTGTTCACGAGGCTTTGCATGATTCTCCTACTGGATTGATACCTTGGTTCTCAATAAGGGAAATACTTATCTCTAATGTGCTGCATTTTCTCTCCTCTTCGGGGGAAAATTCCAATGTAGCTCACAAGTAGCAGAATTGCTGCATAAACTGTTCGAGAAGGCCACGTGCAACAATCTGTTAACAACATTGGCCAACTCCGGGATGAAGCAACGTCTGTCGAGGTTTTCTAATGACATCATGGTCTTCCTTAAGCCAAATTGTTGGACACTAGAGTGTGCTTGGCCATCCTAGACATGTTTGGTGAGGCCTCAGACTTGAGAGTTAACGTGACCAAGTTTGCAGTGCTCCCAATTAAGTGCTCTTGTGATCTAGTTGAGGACTTCGCTAGCAGCTTCGGATTTCCTATTTGCACCTTCCCATGAATGTACCTGGTGACGGTGTCTTGGACTAAGGGGTACCAACCTAGTTGGCCCACTCTCCATGGGCCGAGCTTATGGCCCGCTGATCTCACAAGGAAGGACCCCAGAAGCCTCAAACTCAGACGTGATCAAGATGGACACTGCCGAAGACTTGGCGTGTACTTCAAGGACTACTCCACCTGTCGGCATGTTTGTTCCTAGTTGGCAACCAACCACATGTGTAACCCTAGATACCCCTAGTGCCTATATAAGCCGAAGGTTTTTAGTCCATAGGGAGACAATCACAATTACCTACCTTAAGGTTTAGAACACAACATATGATCTTGAGGTAGAGCATCCTATACTCGATACTCCATCGTCAATATAATCAAAGCAGGATGTAGGGTTTTTACCTATTCAAGAGGACCTGAACCTAGGTATACATCGTGCCCCTTGTCTCCCGTTACCATCATTCCTAGATCCACAGCTCGGGACCCCCCTACTCGGTATCCGCTCGTTTTAGTACCGACATTGGTGACCCATACAGGTCCCGCTGTGTTGTGATAACCAACAAGTATAGGGGATCACGATAATCTTCGCAGATAGTATTTTAACCATTTATTGATTCGACACAAGGGGATCCAAAGAATATTTATAAGCCTTAGCATTTGAGTTGTCAATTCAACCACACATGGAGAGCTAAATATTTGTAGCACAGTAGTTTGATAGTTTTGATACTAGAAATAGCAACAGGAACAATAACAGTAGCAGTTTTGTAGTGATTGAACAACTGTAGTAACTTAGCAAAGATCAATATGATCAAAGCATAGGCATTGGATCAGTGATGGATATTTGTGTTGGATGACATTCATCATATAATAGTCACAACCTAGAGCGACACACAATACTCAAATTCATGAATTCAATGTAGGCATGTATTTCGTATATAGTTATACATGCTTATAATAAGAACTTGCATGCCATCTTTTGTCCTACCCTCCCGTGGCAACGGGGTCCTTAAGGAAACTAAGGGATATTAAGGCCTCCTTTTAATGGAGAACTAGAACAAAGCATTAACATATGGTGTATACATGCACTCCTCGAATTACAGTCATCTCCGGAGAGTATCCCAACTATTGTCACTTTGGGATCATTAGATCAGAACAATAACAAGTGCATATAACTAGCATATAGGATCAAGAACTCAAATATATTCATGAAAACATAGAGGGTTTAGATCTATAATCATGGCACTCGGGCCCTAGTGACAAGCATTAAGCATAACAACTTCATAGCAACATCAATAGTGGATACTAGGGATCAAGCCCTAACAAATTGACTCGATTACATGATAAATCTCACCCAACTCCATCACCATCCGGCAAGCCTACAAAGGGATTACTCACTCCCGGCGCTGAGCATCATGTAGTTGTTGATGGAGAAGGGTTGATGATGACAATGTCGACAAACCCCCTCCACGGAGCCTCGAATGGACTCAAGATCAGCTGTCTCGATGGAGAATAGGAGGTGGTGGCGGTTCCGTATCATAAAATGTGATGATTCTTTTTTCTCCATGATACGGTACTTATGGAGTTGGAGGTAGGGCAAATAGACTCCCAAGGGTCCCACAAGCATAGTTCACGTGGCCTAGGGGAGCGCCACCTGAGCTTGTGGCTCTCTTGTGGCCCCCCTCTGGTAGATCTTTTCACTAGTATTTTTTATATATCCAGAAAAATTCCTCATAAAGTTTTAGCTCCATCAGAGAACTTTTATTTCTACACAAAAAATAACACCATGGTAGTTCTGCTGAAAACAATGTCAGTCCAGGTTAGTTCCATTCATCATGGAAATTAGAGTCCAAAACAAGAGCAAAATTGTTTTGGAAAGTAGATACATTTGAGACGTATCAACTCCCCCAAGCTTAACTCATTGCTTGTCCTCAAGCAATTCGGTTGACAAACTGAAAGTGATAAAGAAAAATGTTTACAAACTCTTTTGTCCAGTTGTTGTGTGTGTGTGTGTGTGTGTCTATATATATATATATATGCTTAACTTAGTATTTAGGTTTTTCAGTAAAGATTTTGAACTAACCATATGAATGATAACACTTAGGTCTCATATTTACTCATGAAAATAGATAACGTAATCAACTAGCGAGCAATAATAACATATCTTGGATGGCAACAATTTGTTTTTGTGATAGAAAGACTGTAAGGGAATCCCCTATACTATAATTGGTGAAACAAACCCAAATCACAAGTACGAAGCCTTGAACCTGGGTGGGTGGGAAGGCATCAACCGCTTCCCACCACTAGGCTATGCCTTAGTCTACTGGCAACAATTTGTCAAAACAATCATGATATAATATGATAACATGGTATCTCGCTAGCCCTTTCTGAGACCGCAAAACATAAATGCAAAGCACCTCTGAAGTTCAAGCAACGACTAAACATTGTAATTCAAGGTAGAGCGATCCAGTCAAGCTCATATCCAACATGAACTAGACTCAATGCATATTAAACTAAGAATTACAATAGCTCTCTCAAAATTGGTGATTTGTATGTGAAAGTGCAACTAATCCTCGGGTGGTTTTGGTAATTCATAACAACATATGGATCATTGAACTAATATCCATTCAAGATAAATATTTCAGGAAGTTCAGTGAATGGCATGGCATGCACTAGAGATGTGGACCCCTCAAAATGCGAAGTACTTATATGGGCAAAAGCTCAAGACTATCCATCTTTATTTTAGTGATCCAAGATCACATTGAGTCCATAGGAAAGCCAATACTATTAAAAGGGGATGAGGTGTTGCTTAATATCTTGCTTGCTCAAATGCTTAGTGATATTGCTCCAAAATCCTCAGGCACTTTCTCCATCCAAATATGTGAAAATCCTAAACTCCAACTCGGCCTCACCGATTCTTTCTAGACGGCACCACTGAGTTCATATGACATAGCCACTGCCAGAAACCCTAACAGTTCGGTCTCACCGATACGGGTCTCGATCTCACCGAGATGACCATGCCAATGCTCAGTGACTTGTTGCATTTATTTCGGTCTCACCGAGTTATCAATCGGTCTCACCGAGTTGGCTTGACAGACTCTCTGTTTCCTTATTGCTTCACTTCGGTCTCACCAATTTGATGCAATCGGTGCCACCGAGATGATGTTTTCCCTAAGCCCTAGCACATCGGTCTCACGGAGTTGTTCCAGTTGGTCCCACCGAGATTCCTAATGTTCACATTTTTGAACATATCGATCTCACAGAGTTTAGCTATTAGGTCCCACCGAGATGAGTCAAATGTGTGTAACGGTTGGATTTTGTGTGGAGGCTCTATATACCCCTCCACCCCTTCTCCATGTGTGAGAGAGTCATCAGAATGTGCCTACACTTCCACCATACATTTTCTGAGAGAGAACCACCTACTCATGTGTTGAGATCAAGACATTTCAATCCCACCACAAGAATCTTGGTTTATAGCCTTCCTCGAGTTGCTTTCCACTCAAATCATCTTTCCACCATAGCCAAATCTGAGAGAGAGAGAGAGGGTTGAGCGTTGGGGAGACTATCGTTTGAAGCACAAGAGAAAGGAGTTCATCATCAACACGCCATCTATTACCTTTTGGAGAGTGGTGTCTCCTAGATTGGTTAGGTATCGCTTTGGAGCCTCCGTCAAGATGTGGAGTTGAACATAGAAGTTAGTAAGGGAAAGGAGATCGCCTACTTTATGAAGATCTACCCGAATGAGGCAAGTCCTTCGTGGTCGATGGCCATGGTGGGATAGACAAGGTTGCTTCTTCATGGACCCTTCATGGGTGGAGCCCTCCATGGACTCGCGCAACTGTTACCCTTCGTGGTTGAAGTCTCCATCAACGTGGACGTACGATAGCACCACCTATCAGAACCACGCCAAAAATCTTTGTGTCTCCATTGCGTTTGCCTTCTCCAAACCCTTCCCTTTACCTTCATAGGCAATGTTTTACTTTCCCCTGCTATACTCTTAGAATTGCATGTGTAGGTTGTTTGGTTGACTTGTGCTAATTGCTAAAATCTGCCCACAACTGAAATTGGGAAAAGGATAGATTTTTATTTGGTCAAGTAGTCTAATCACTCCCCTCTAGACATACTTTCGATCCTACAGTATGAGAAGGTGATGACTCAACAATAAAAGTAAATAACATAAAAGTAAATGGAAGTCCCTTTGCATAGGGAAGCAGAGATTTGTAGAGGTGCCAGAGCTCAAAGCTTAAAATAGATATGCATACATTTTGGGTGGTGTGCTTTTCCTGTCAATGTCACGACACAGGATTTCCATATCTTCCATGCTAAGCACATTATCGGCGGTTCCCGTGCAGAAATGAGAATTTTTACTCCCCCTCAACCATACAAACACAAGCCATGGCTAGCCGAATCGACGTGTGCCCTCCAAACAATCAACTTTCTAGTGGGAGTTTGTTTTATTATTACTTTTATTTGTTTCTGATTACATGACTGGGCATCCCAATTACCAGATGTCGGTGTTTAAACTGGCCGATCTCGGGTAGGGGGTCCCAAGCTCTGTGTTTGAGGATCGAAGGTAACAAGGGACAAGTGGGACACAATGTTTCCTAGGTTCGGGCCCTCTTAATGGAGGTAAAACCCTAAGTCCTGCTTGATTGTATTTGATGAGTATAGGGGTTACAAGAGTTGATCTACCTCGAGATCATAAAGGCTAAACCCTATATGTCTAGCCTATGTGAATTTTTCTTGTCCCTGCGGACTAAACCCTCCGGTTTATATACACACCGGAGGGGCCGAGGGTTGTACAGAAGAAGGAAATTACATATACGGACACCAATCTTGCCATCCACACATAGGGGAGTCCTAACTGGACACGGGGGAAGGTCTTCTGCCTTGTATCTTCATGGCCCATTAGTTCGGCCCACATCTAATAGCCCAGACGCCCAAGGACCCCCTAATCCACAACTCCCTCAGTAGCCCTTGAACCAGTCTTCAGTGACAATATGTTTGGCACGCGGATTGTCTTCGACATTGCAAGGCGGGTTCCTCCTCCTAAATATTCCGAAGCAACTTTCTAAACAAAAGAACTATATCCGGTTTTGTATAATTGTTATGACCCTTAGCCACGAAGGCAATGTATCAAACAAAACAGTGTCTTTCCACTGACAACTTTTCTTTTCGGCGAAACGTCACGTCTAGCCTCTTAACATTTTGAACTGTTTTCACACCTCCCGCTTCGTGTTCCGAGGCACAACCTTCATTGGCACGTCTCGTCAAAACGAAGATCATGCCCGCCCATTATGGGATTATCATCAATACGGTTTTGGGTAATCCAACCATGCCATTCACATGACCCCTTGGGAACAGGCGAGTTTTAAGGCTTGAGGGGGCGCTTGATATTCACCGGCTATATAGGAGGGTAAAGATTCCTCTTTTTCCCCACATCTTCTTCCATCTCCTGCCTTCCCATCTCCAAGCTCCAGCGCCCGAACTTCAATCTTTCCCACCGCCACCAGCCTCCTTAGCCATGTGAAGATCTGGCTCAAAGGGCAAGTGAGAGGCCTCCTGTGTCACAGAGAAGGACATCAAGGAGCTCCGTAGCACGGGCTACTTGCCTGCAAATATCATGCACCGGCTTCCCGACAAGGATCAGATCAGCCCTACTTCGGAGCCCGGTGAGAGGGTCGTGTTCATCCCCCATTTCCTCCGAGTTGTAGGGTTTCCCCTTCATCCTTTAGTCTGGGGCCTCATGTTCTACTACGGGCTAGATTTCCATGATCTAGCCCCAAATCCCTTCCTTCACATCTCGGCATTCGTCATCGTGTGTGAGGCTCTACTCCGCATCCCTCCACACTTCGGCCTGTGGCTTAAAGTCTTCAACGTGAAGTCGAAGGTAGTCGATGGGAAGCACGCGGATTGCGGCGGCGCTATGCTGAGCAAGCTTCCCAATGCCGTCTGGCCCAAAGAGGCCTTCATGGAGACAGTCAAGGTATGGCAGCAGGAGTGGTTCTACATCACCTAACACTGCAATGCCAAATGGGCGGCCGCACCTGACTTCAGATCCAGACCTCCAACGAGACTCACCTCATGGACCGCCAAGGGCCTTGACTAAGGGTCTCAGCCGGAGGTGTTGATGCTGCAAGAGTGCATCTCCAATGTATTGGGCTAAGACATCGGACTCACAAACGTGATCCAGGTGATGCTCTCCCGCCGTGTTCTCCCTGTCAGCTCCGGGCCTCTCCTATGTGGGAGTTCAATCCGGATATGCCCCGGACCTTGAAGCGCTTATTTGGCACCACGCACAAAGATAAATGGAAGCAACTTTTCAAGGCCCAGAAGAATTGGCCCATGGATACCAAGGAAATCGGGCTCGACATCGAGAATTCGGCCTCAACGGTAAGCGTGACCCTTTCGAAGACTTATTTGATTAACACTTCAGATGTGATAAAAAATTATATTTTCCCCCTTTTTACATAGGGCTGGACTAAGAAAGCGGAGCAGATCAATTGCCCGGCACCACTGCTAGAGAATGCGGCCACTCCCCGGCTGACGGAGATGCTGGTTTCGGCGCCGTATTAGGCGCCGGAGAAGAAGACCAAGAAAAAGGGAAAAGAGGCTAAGGGAGGCCCTTGCCACTAAGGTTCTTCCGATGCCATGTCCGGAGAAAATGAAGTCATCTCCTCTGACGAGGGAGACGAGGAATAAGAAGAGGAGGAAGCGAAGAGCGACTCTCCCCGAAAGGGGATGAAGAAGAAAAGGACGGCCTCCGAAGACCCTAAGGGGGAGGCGTACAAGAGAGGGAAAATCGTCCTCCAGGACAGTTCGGACTCTGAGTCCGAACAAATCTGCAAGAAGCTACCTAGGGTGAAGCCCCTAGCCGCATCGTAAGTGTTCGGATACTCATTGATTATTGTTAACCCTCCCTTACTGTTTTATGAGTTAGTTTGTTATGTGCTCTTCAGCCCTCCATGCGAGCTTTCAAACACTCCATTATCGAAGGGGAGCTCTCTGCCGCTCGAGATGGCAGAGAGTGAGATGCCGCCACATGCCTCCTCACCTGTCGCCATGGATGACACTGATGTGTTGTCCCGAAGGACCTCTCCAGGCCGCGAAGGGGCGAGCGAGGGTGTCGAGAAGGCGCCCGAGGGTAATACCTCGGTCGCCGAAGACATGGGGGAACCGGCCCCTATGGCAACCGACGGTAGGGATCCCCAACAATCCGAGGCCCAACCAGACACCGTTCTGGAGATCAATGCAGCTCAGGGATCGGGTGAGCAGTCCCCTTCAACAGAGGGGGGCAGAGCATCGGCTCCACCGGCGTCCTCCACTAATCCGGAGGCGCCGAACACTCTAACGGAAGCACTGCAACGTGCTTCCATCATGGAGGAGCACCGCACCCAGATGGGTGCAGTAGTAGAGAAGGTTCAGTCTGCGACTGAAGGAACTTTCGTAGCCTACTGTCGGTGTCAAAACCGGCGGATCTCGGGTAGGGGGTCCCGAACTGTGCGTCTAAGGCGGATGGTAACAGGAGGCAGGGGACACGATGTTTTACCCAGGTTTGGGCCCTCTTGATGGAGGTAAAACCCTACGTCCTGCTTTATTATTCTTGATAATATGAGTAGTACAAGAGTTGATCTACCATGAGATCAGAGAGGCTAAACCCTAGAAGCTAGCCTATGGTATGATTGCGTGTTGTCCTACGGACTAAACCCTCCAGTTTATATAGACACTGGAGGGGGCTAGGGTTACACAGAGTCGGTTACAAGGAAGGAGATCTACATATCCATATCGCCAAGCTTGCCTTCCACGCCAAGGAGAGTCCCATCCGGACACGGGACAAAGTCTTCAATCTTGTATCTTCATAGTCCAATAGTCCGGCCAAAGGATATAATCTGGCTGTCCGGATACCCCCTAATCCAAGACTCCCTTAGTAGCCCCTGAACCAGGCTTCAATGACGATGAGTCCGGCGCGCAGATTGTCTTCGGCATTGCAAGGCAGGTTCCTCCTTCGAATACTTCATAGAAGATTTTGAACACGAGGATCGTGTCTGACTCTGCAAAACAAGTTCCACATACCACCGTAGAGAGAATAATATTTCCACAAATCTAATCTGTTGACGTACCCCGTAGCGTGACATCACACCATAGCCAGGTCTTTATTCGAATCGTTTTTCATAACCTATCTCATCATGTTTCGCGAGGCGGTTTCCTTGGCATGTCTTGTCGAAGCAGAGATCGTGTCCCCTTATTACGGGATTCCCATCAATACAGACGTGGGTAACCCAACCACGCCATCAATTATGACGCTTGGGGGATAAGCGAGTTTTACCAGGCTAGTGGGGGCGCATAGTTTTGTCCGCCCTTATAAAGGGATAAGGTTTCACTTATCCTCAACATCTCGACGTTCATCATCGTGTGCGAGGCTTTCCTCCGCATCCGGCCCCACTTCGGCCTGTGGCTGAAGACCTTCAATATCAAGCCGAAGGTAGTAGGTGGCCAACAAGCGGAATGCGGCGGAGCCATGGTGGGCAAAATGCCCAACATTATATGGCTCAAGGGCTCCTTCCTGGAGACCATAAAGGGGTGGCAATCGAGGTGGTTCTACATCACCGAGCCGCGCAACACCAACTTGGTGGCGGCCCCCGAGTTTCGATCCGGAATCCCCATGCGGCTCACTTCCTGGAAGGAGAAGGGCCTATCCTGGGGCTCATCGGTGGAGCTGGACGGACTCCAGAAGTGTATCCGGAACATGATAAGCAAGAAACTTAAGCTTGTCAACATAGTCCAGGTCATGCTCTTCCGTCGAATCCTCCCGTGTCAACAACGGGCTTGCAACTTATGGGAGTTCGACCCGGCCCAACACCAGACTCTACGCGAGCTCTTTTACATGATGCATAAGGACATCTGGAAGGTGCTGTTCAAGGGCGCCGAGGTCCCCCCTTCTCTTACCGAGGACCGTGGGCTAAGCGCGAAGCGCCCTGCGAATCCGGTAAGTTCTGTACATGTGGTAGGGTATTTATTTCCCATAGCTTAACCATGTGTGGGGTCTGAGCTCCCATGCCTTTGACAGGACTGGGTGGAGACATCGGAGCAGATTAACTGTCCGGCCCCTCTGCCCGAAGACCCTGCAGATGCTCTCCTGACGGAGATGCCGGAGAAGACCAAGAAGAAGGCCACGGGAACCCGAAAGAGTTCCCGGCGCCTGGTGGTATCGGACACATCGTCCGATAACTCCGAGACGCACTCCTCCCATGAAAACGAGGAGGAGGAAGATGAAGATTATCCCCCTCCAGCCGGGGGAGACAAGAAAAGGATGGCCGCCCCAACCGGGGAGGCCGAAGGGTCCAAGAAGGGAAGGACTCTCCTTCTGGAGTTCCACCACCGCCGCCGACGGCGAAGACGAGTGGCTACTCAGGGCCAAGCCCCTGGCGAAGTCGTAAGTATTCGGATACCAGAGTAACTCATAGCATACTTTTGGTGCACTGCTTCTCCTAACGTCGAATATGATTATGCAGTCCGCCCCGAGCCCGTATCGACGTATCCTCGTCGGACGGTTCCTTGGACTCGTCGGATATGGATAGTGATACACATCCAACCGCCTCCTCTCCTCGCCCTACGGACGATGTCGAGGTACTGTCTCAAGGGGCACCGAGCTGGGGGGAGACAGTCCCGGAGGCGCCTCAAGGCAGCCTTCCGAACTCCAGGCGCGAAGGGAGCAAGACTCCCAAGGGCTCCAAGTTCGGCCCCAGCTGAACGTCGCGCCAGAACCTCAAGTGGTTCGGGACTCCGGCAGGCGACCCCCTTCCAAGAGGGGCAAGCCTCCCGCGCCGGTGACCGCTGTCCATCCAGAGGCACCTAACAACCTGCTGGGAGCGCTACGCGGCGCTTCCATCGACGAAGAGCACCGCACTATTATGAGTGCGGTGATCAAGAAGGTTCAGTCCACCAAGAGCGGACTGACTGAAGCCTGTGCCAGCCTTCTAACAGGCTTTGAGGTAAGAATTTAAAATATAGGAAAATATTACCGCATAGACAGTAGCCCCTGATGCTCTGTTTGGTGTTCACAAAGAAAAGTCGAATAGAGGATCAAATAATATCTGCAGGAGTCTAATATAAGTATGTCTGTATGCATATGCAGGCTTCGCTGCTGACCTCTGCCGCACTGACTGCGAAGGTCGCTGCACTGAGGTAGAACCTCGAGCGGTCCGAGAAAGAGCTCGGTCTTGCCAAGAGGCAGCTCGAGGAGAACAAAGGTAAGTAATGCCTTGTCCATATATATATACATATATATATACATATATATATATAAAGATGCGGTTGCAAAATGATAGGATCATCATGGATGTGCCAGGGGCCATGATCGAAGTGGCGACCCTGAAGCAAGCGCTGTCCGAGGCCGAAAACAAAGCGGCCATGGAGTGCACCGAGCGGGAAAAACAAGAGGCACGGGTGGGCGAGGTGCAGTAGGAGCTCCAGGCTCTCGTGAAGAAGCACGAGGCTTTGGAGCTTGACTCGAAGACGCGAGAGTCCGAGCTTGCCGCGGCCCTCGAGAGCACAAAGCATGCCAAGGCTGAAGCCCAAAAGTCCATCCAGGAAATTGAGGCGATGAGGAAGATAGCGGCGGGTAAGGCCTTCAATATGCAAAGAAAGCATGTGAAAGTAAATTACTTCTTACTTACCCGAGTCCGGAGCTCTCCAGGAGGATTCGCATATTTGCCCCGCAGCGTGTCGGATGCCGCGAAATATTACCAGGCTGAGGAGGGAAGCTCGACGAGGAAGTTGTTCTGGTCTCAGTATACTGGGACCGAACACCCGATGCCTATGAGCGACCGGCTGAAGTGACTGGTCGAGCTGCACAAGGCGGCCGAGCAGGCCATGAGGGGCCTTATAGTCCGGATGTGGCCTGGCGACTCCCTTCCCAATAGCTACTTCGGCCTGGTGAGGCGGCTTGTGGACGCCTGCACCCGGCTGGAAGTCATCAAGCAGTCCATCTGCATCGAAGGTGCCCGCCGGGCTTTTGCCCGTGCGAAGGTGCACTGGGCCAAGATGGACGCCAAGAAGCTGGTGAAGGAGGGGCCACCGCAAGGCAAGGAGCATCGCCACCCCGAAATGTATTATGAGGGTGTCCAGAAGGGTGCCCGTATTGTGGCGGACGAGTGTGCGGAGGATGTAATTTTTGAATGAATTTGCTCGTGTGATCCTGTATTATGAAAACTTGTTCATATGCGCTATGCAACGCTTGTTTGAATTTAAAATATTACCTTCTGTGCGGCTGTTTATTAAATCTGAGAGATGGCCAGTCGTCGGCTTCTGCCCCCATGCCACGAGTGCTGGGGTGTTCGGGATAAATCTGAGCACTCTTTTTCCCATTGTTGGGTCCTTCGAGGGAGGTGCTCAGCACAACGAACAAGGCAATTGGACTATAATGCTTTATCACTTTCACTTAGCCATAGAAGTCTACAATTTTAAAATTTTGGCAAAGCCCCTAGTATTCGGAAGGCCGAATTCGGGGCGCTATACACGCCTTAAGCCGGACAAAGCCGACTCCTCACTCTAAGCGACATAAGTCTTTAGGGACTCGAGACCTCTCGAACAGTGACCAGCTCTCGCCTTATCATCACAGTCAGTTTTAGCTTTCTCTAATGAGGTGCTTAGCCCAGATGAACCGGGGCACAATCGCAGTAGTTCTCCCAGTGCTACCTTAGCCGATATAGCGGAACGTAAGGTACCAAAACATGGGAGCCGGGCAAACCCAACTATTGACCCAAGACATGATTCGGAGCTGATGCATATAATGCTATAAGTTCGGGGTGCCGCACTGTCGAAAGTGTTCGGACTTCTCACGCCGTATTATGGGGTACGCTTAAGCCCCTGGCGTATGGGCGGTACCAGAGTGTACGAGTGCTGAATGTCATGGATGAACATCTATAGAGAATGCGGTAATAGTCTAGTGCTATGCATTGTTTATTCAAAAAGGTGCGTCGAAGCAGAATGATACAAGTAGTGCGATAAGCAAAAAGTAGGACTATTTGACATGTCCCCTTCAAGGGCAAGCTGAGGAATGGTATTTAAAGAAAGTATTTCACTCGTTATCGGAGACCACCTGGGAGTTCCGTGGTGCGACGTGGCTTTCTGCCTCCTTGCTTGTTGCAGCGTGTGTCCGGCAATCGTACAGCCGGACGGGGTTTCCAGAGATTAATGTCCTGAAAGAGAGAAAAATAACAAAGCGGGAAGCCCCTAGTGCGGTTGAGCCGCGTCTTGGGGCGTGCCGTAGTCGTGCCCCCTCCCCACCTGTGCCCATGGTATTTTCAATGCATAATTATGTACGCGTGGCACAAATTTCACCGTTTGGCTGGGACTGGGGTGGGGGCTGCATTGCTATGCGAGCTCAGAACGTGCCAGGCGGTCTTGTTGCCGATTACTCCAGGCGCGCTTGAAGGTGTCCGGGTCTTTAATCGCCGAACTGGTGGATTGCCTTAAGAGGCTGCTTTGCGCTTCTGCTGCGAGGGCCACAGTGTGCTCCTCCGTGCGCAGAGAGCGCTCTGTGTTTCCATGGACTGTGATGACCCCCCGAGGTCCTGGCATCTTGAGCTTGAGATATGCATAGTGCGGTACCGCGTTGAATCTTGCAAATGCGGTTCGTCTGAGCAGTGCATGATAGCCGCTGCGGAACGGGACTATATCAAAGATTAACTCCTCGCTTCGGAAGTTATCCGAGGATCCGAAGACCACTTCCAGTGTGACTGAGCCTGTGCAATGGGCCTCTACACCTGGTATGACGCCTTTGAAAGTCGTTTTTGTGGGTTTGATCCTTGAGGGGTCTATACCCATTTTGCGCATTGTGTCCTGATAAAGCAGGTTCAGGCTGCTGCCGCCGTCCATAAGGACTCGAGTGAGGTGAAATCCGTCGATGATTGGGTCTAGGACCAGTGCGGCGAATCCGCCACGACGGATACTGGTGGGATGGTCCCTGCGATCGAAGGTGATCGGACAGGAGGACCATGGGTTGAACTTTGGGGCGACTGGCTCCAACGCATATACATCCCTTAATGCACGCTTCCGCTCCCTCTTGGGGATGTGGGTTGCGTATATCATGTTCACCGTCCGCACTTGTGGGGGAACCTCTTCTGCCCTCTGGTGTTCAGCTGCCGGGGCTCCTCCTCGTCATCGCTATGTAGCCCCTTATCTTTGTTTTCGGCGTTTAACTTGCTGGCCTGCTTGAACACCCAACATTCCTTGTTGGTGTGGTTGGCTGGCTTGTCGGGGGTGCCATGTATTTGGCACGAGCGATCGAGTATACGGTACAAACTGGACGGGCCCGGAGTGCTTCTTTTGAATGGCTTTTTCCGCTGACCGGGTTTAGAGCCTCTGAATCCGGCATTGACTGTTGTATCCTCGGTATTTTCGCTATTGACGAGGCGCTTATGTTTGTTGCGACGTGACCTGCCATTGCTATCCTTGGTATCTGAAGTACCGTGGTTCTTTGATATTTTATTGCTGCGAGCCAGCCAGCTGTCTTCTCCCGCGCAAAAGCGGGTCATGAGTGTCGTGAGGGCTGCCATAGATTTCGGCTTTTCCTGGCCAAGGTGCCGGGCAAGCCACTCGTCGCGGATGTTGTGCTTAAAATCTGCTAGGGCCTCTGCATCCAGAAAGTCGACGATTTGATTTTTCTTTGTCAGGAACCGTGTCCAGAATTGCCTGGCCGATTCCTCTGGCTGTTGAATTATGTGGCTCAAGTCATCGGCATCTGGTGGTCGCACATAAGTGCCCTGGAAGTTGTCAAGGAATGCGGCTTCCAATTCTTCCCAACAGCCAATGGATTCTGCTGGCAGGCTGTTGAGCCAATGCCGAGCTGGTCCTTTGAGCTTGAGTGGGAGGTATTTGATGGCATGTAGATCGTCACCGCGGGCCATGTGGATGTGCAGGAGGAAGTCCTCGATCCATACCGTGGGATCTGTTGTGCCGTTGTATGATTCAATATTTACAGGTTTGAAACCCTCTGGGATTTGGTGATCCATTACTTCATCTATGAAGCATATGGGGTGTGCGGCGCCTCTGTAGTGGGCTATGTCGCGATGCAGCTCGAATGAGTCTTGTCCGCTGTGTTCGGCCCGGCCAGATTTACTTTTACTGTATCTGGCATGACGGTTATCGTCTCGCGTAGTGGCGCGCCCTCGTGATCCGTAGATCGATCTTGCGTGTTTTGCTTTATCCTCCAATACGTCTCGCAGGTCTAGCGTGTTTCCCCGTGCCTTGTCATTTTTATTTGAGTGGCGTCGGCGTACGGGCTGAGTTTTTGGCTAAAATGCCTCTTTGTCACGGCCACGAGGTGGCCGATCAGCCGCGTCATATGCGGGAGATGTAGGTTTTAATGCTTCCTCCTCCAGTCGGGGTAGCAGCCTGCGCTTTGGGTAACTCTTGGAGGGGCGTTCGAGTTCATATTCCTCGGCCGCAACGACTTCAGTCCATCTGTCAGCTAGCAAGTTTTGATCAGCTTGAAGCTGCTGCTGCTTTTTCTTAAGGCTATTTGCCGTGGCTATAAGCTGGCGCTTGAAGCGCTCTTGCTCGGAGGGATCCTCCGGCACGACAAATTCGTCATCGTCGAGGCTTGCCTCGTCTTCGGAGGGAGGCATGTAATTATCATCCTCCGCCTCTCCATCTACCGCTCTCTCGGGAGGGCTGGCTTCTCCATCCTCCTGCTCTAAATCTTGCTGGAGGGGATTGTTGTCGTCTTCGGCAGTGTCCGAAGTGCTATTATCTCCTATGCTGGTGTCACCGCTTTTGCTTTGGCGAGACTTAGAGCGGCGCCGCTGACGTCGGCGCTTGAGTTGCTTCTTGGAGGGGTCATCCTCCGCTGTCCCGTCGCCATTGCCTTCTTTGGGTGTGTCCACCATGTATATATCATATGATGAGGTGGATATCCAGTGCCCTGTGTGCAGTGGTTCCTCTTCGTCTCCCGCATCGTCGTCCATTCCGTCGATGTCTTCGGAGTCAAAGTCGAGCATGTCGGTCAAATTGTCGACAATGGCTACTAAGTGGGTGGTGGGTGGGCGGCGAATTTCTTCGTCATCCGCATCCCAATCCTGCCGAACATAGTTCGTCCAGGACTCTCCTGACAGGGAGAGAGACCTTAATGAGTTCAGCATGTCGCCTAAGGGCGAGTGCCGAAAGATATCCGCGGAGGTGGACTCCATGATCGGCGCCCAGTCGGATTCGATAGGCACGGGCGTAGGCGGTTCGGAGTCCGTGGCTGGGGAAGAATCCGGCAATTTGGCATCACGGCTCTCGTGAAGGGTAAGGTCGATACTCGGCTCGATCGCCACTGAGAATGCGACCTCTGTGGTGGGGTCTATCCCCCCGTCCGTGGATGGCGCAATCAGCTCCGAATTGAGGGTCGGAGCGGTTGCCGGTGCGATCTCCTGCACACTGTCCGATGGTAAAGCTAAATCATGCTCATCGTGACTGTGCGGCGTACTCGGCAGGGGCTCGAATCCGTCGAAGATCAAGTCTCCGCGGATGCCGGCCGTGTAATTTAAGCTTCCAAATCTGACCTGGTGGCCAGGGGCGTAACTCTCGATCTGCTCCACATGGCCAAGCGAGTTGGCCCGCAGTGCGAAGCTGCCGAATACAAAGATCTGTCCGGGGAGGAAAGTCCCACCCTGGACTGCATCGCTATCGATGATCGAAGGAGCCATCAAGCCTAATGATGACGGCACAGAGGAAATCTCAATGAAAGCACCAATGTCGGTGTCAAAACCGGCGGATCTCGGTTAGGGGGTCCCGAACTGTGCGTCTAAGGCGGATGGTAATAGGAGGCAGGGGACATGATGTTTTACCCAGGTTCGGGCCCTCATGATGGAGGTAAAACCCTACGTCCTGCTTGATTATTCTTGATAATATGAGTAGTACAAGAGTTGATCTACCACGAGATCAGAGAGGCTAAACCCAAGAAGCTAGCCTATGGTATGATTGTCTGTTGTCCTACGGACTAAACCCTCCGGTTTATATAGACACCGGAGGGGGCTAGGGTTACACAGAGTCGGTTATAAGGAAGGAGATCTACATATCCGTATCGCCAAGCTTGCCTTCCACGCCAAGGAGAGTCCCATCCGGACACGGGACGAAGTCTTCGTTGGGGATCGTAGCAGAAATTTAAAATTTTCTACGCATCACCAAGATCAATCTATGGAGTAATCTAGCAACAAGGGGAAGGAGAGTGCATCTACATATCCTTGTAGATCGCTAAGCGGAAGCGTTCAAGTGAACGGGGTTGATGGAGTCGTACTCATCGTGATCCAAATCACCAATGATCCTAGCGCCGAACGGATGACACCTCCGCGTTCAACACACGTACGGAACGGAGACGTCTCCCACGCCTTGATCCAGCAAGGAGGAAGGAGAGGTTGAGGAAGAGAGCCCAACAGCAGCATGACGGCGTGGTGGTGATGGAGTGGCAGTTCTCCGGCAGGGCTTCGCCAAGCTCACGCGGAGGAGGAGAGGTATTGGAGGGGAGGGGCTGCGCCAGGTTCAAGGGGTGTGGCCGCCCTCCCACCCCTCCACTATTTATAGGTGGGGAGAGAGGGGGCCGGCCCCCCTAGATCCCATCTAGGGTTGGGGGCGGCGGCCAAGGGGGGGAGGAGTGCCTCCCAAGTCAAGTGGAGGCCCTCCCCCTTAGGGTTTCCCCTCTCCCATGCGCATGGGCCTTGGGGGGGCTGGTGCCCTTGGCCCATTAAGGTTAGGGCGCCCCCCTACAGCCCATGCTTCTGTATTGGACATGGTGGAACATTTTCCGGACCTTCGGACCCCTCCGGAATCCTCCGGAACCTTCCGGAAGCTTCCCGGTACAATACCGGAAAAAACCGAACTTTTCCCGGAACCCGAACAACAACTTTCCATATATAAATCTTTACCTCCGGACCATTCCGGAACTCCTCGTGATGTCCGGGATCTCATCCGGGACTCCGAACAACATTCGGTAATCACATACAAGTCTTCCTAATAACCCTAGCATCATCGAACCTTAAGTGTGTAGACCCTACGGGTTCGGGAACCATGCAGACATGACCGAGACAACTCTCTGGCCAATAACCAACAGCGGGATCTAGATACCCATGTTGGCTCCCACATGTTCCATGATGATCTCATCGGATGAACCACAATGTCGAGGATTCAATCAATCCCGTATTCAATTCCCTTTGTCCAGCGGTATTGTACTTGCCCGAGATTCGATCATCGGTATCCCGATACCTTGTTCAATCTCGTTACCGGCAAGTCCCTTTACTCGTTCCGTAACACATCATCCCGTGATCAACTCCTTGGTCACATTGTGCACATTATGATGATGTCCTACCGAGTGGGCCCAGAGATACCTCTCTGTTTACACGGAGTGACAAATCCCAGTCTCGATTCGTGCCAACCCAACAGACACTTTCGGAGATACCTGTAGTGTTCCTTTATAGCCACCCAGTTACGTTGTGACGTTTGGCACACCCAAAGCACTCCTACGGTATCCGGGAGTTGCACAATCTCATGGTCTAAGGAAATGATACTTGACATTAGAAAAGCTTTAGCAAACAAACTACACGATCTTGTGCTAGGCTTAGGATTGGGTCTTGTCCATCACATCATTCTCCTAATGATGTGATCCCGTTATCAACGACATCCAATGTCCATGGTCAGGAAACCGTAACCATCTATTGATCAACGAGCTAGTCAACTAGAGGCTTACTAGGGACATGGTGTTGTCTATTTATCCACACATGTATCTGAGTTTCCTATCAATACAATTCTAGTATGGATAATAAACGATTATCATGAACAATGAAATATGATATAATAATAACTAATTTATTATTGCCTCTAGGGCATATTTCCAACAGTCTCCCACTTGCACTAGAGTCAATAATCTAGTTCACATCGCCATGTGATTTGCACTCACAGGTCACATCGCCATGTGACCAACATCCAAAGAGTTTACTAGACTCAATAATCTAGTTCACATCACTATATGGTTAACACTCAATGAGTTCTGGGTTTGATCATGTTATGCTTGTGAGAGAGGTTGTAGTCAACGGGTCTTGCCATATTCAGATCCCTATGTATTTTGCAAACTTTATGTCATATCGTAGATGGCTACCACGTTCCACTTGGAGCTATTCCAAATTGTTGCTCCATTATACGTATCCGGTATCTCTACTCAGAGCTATCCGGATAGGTGTTAAGCTTGCATCGACGTAACTCTTTACGTTGAACTCTTTATCATCTCCATAACCGAGAAACATTTCGTTATTCCTCTAAGGATAATTTCGACCGCTATCTGGTGATCCAGTCCTAGATCACCTTTGTACCCTCTTGCCAGACATGTGGCAAGGCACACATCAGGTGCGGTACTCAGCATGGCATACCGTATAGAGCCTATGACAAGAGCATAGGGTATGACCTTCGTCCTTCCTCTTTCTTCTGCCGTGGTCAAGCGAGTCTTACTCAACTTCACACCTTAGAACTCAGGTAAGAACCCCTTCTTTGACTGATCTATTTTGAACTCCTTCAAAAACATGTCAAGGTGTGCGTTCTTTGAAAGTATCATCAGGCGTCTTGATCTATCTCTATAGATCTTGATGCCCAATTTGTAAGCAGCTTTATACAGGTCTTCCTTTGAAAAACACTCTTCAAACAACCGTTTATGCTTTCTAGAAATTCTACATTATTTCGGATCTACAATATGTCATCCACATATACTTATCAGAAATGTTGTAGTGCTCCCACTCACTTTCTTGTAAATACAAGTTTCTAGCAAACATTGTATAAACCTAAAAGCTTTGATCACTCTATCAAAGCATATATTCTGACTCCGAGATGCTTGCTCTAGTCCATAGAAGGATCGCTGGAGCTAGCATACCTTTTAGCATCCTTAGGATCGACAAAACTTTGATTGTATCACATACAACTCTTTCTTACGAAAACTGGTAAGAAACCTTGTTTTTGACATCCATCTGTCAGATTTCATAATCAGAAAATATAGCTAATGCTAACATGATTCCGATGGACTTAAGCATCGCTACGGGTGAGAAATTCTCATCGTAGTCAACTCCTTGAACTTGTGAAAAAAAACTCTTTCCCACAAGTCGAGCTTCATAGACGGTAACATTACCGCCCACGTCTGTCTTCTTCTTAAAGATCCATTTATCTCAATGGCTCGCTGATCATCGGGCAAGTCCACCAAAGTCCATACTTTGTTCTGATACATGGATCCTATCTCGGATTTCATGGCTTCTAACCATTTGTCGGAATACGGGCCCACCATCGCTTCTCCATAGCTCGTAGGTTCATTGTTGTCTAAGAACATGATATCTAAGACAGGATTACCGTACCACTCAGGAGTAGTACATATCCTTGTCGACCTATGAGGTTCGATAGAACTTGATCCGAAGCTTCATGATCACTATCATTAGTTTCCTCTTCAACAGTCGTGGGTTCCACAGAAACATCTTTCTTTGTTGCACTACTCTCCGATTGAAGTGAGGGTTTGACAACCTCATCAAGTTCTATCTTCCTCCCACTCAATTCTTTCAAGAGAAACTCCTTCTTGAGAAAGGACCCGTTCTTAGCGACAAACAATTTGCCCTCAGATCTGAGATAGAAGGTGTACCCAACTGTCACCTTTGGGTATCCTATGAAGATGTGTTTGTCCGCTTTGGGTTCGAGCTTCTCCGGCTGAAGCTTTAAGCATCGCAGCCCCAAACATTAAGAAATGATAACTTTGGTTTCTTGCCAAACCAATGTTCACACGACGTCATCTCAACGGACTTAGATGGTGTCCTATCTAAAGTGAATGCAGCTGTCTCTAATGCATATCCTCAAAATGAAAAACGGTAGATCGGTAAGAGACATCATAGATCGCACCATATCTCATAAGGTTCGATTATGACGTCCGGACACACCATTTATCTGTGGTGTTCCAGGTGGCTTCAACTGTGAAACAATTCCACAATGTCTTAAGTGATTGCCAAACTCATAACTCAGAAAATCCCCTTTGATCAGATCATGGGAACATGATCTTCTTGTTATGATGATTCTTAACTTCACTCTGAAATCGCTTGAACTTTTCAAACGTTTCAGACTTGTGCTTCATTAAGTAAATATACCTATATCTACCCAAATCGTCAGTGAAGATGAGAAAATAGCAATATCCACCGCACGCTTCAATTCTCATTGGATCACACGCATTAGCATGCATGATTTCCAACAAGTCACTTGCCCGTTTCATTGTACCTGAAAACGGGGTCTTAGTCATCCTGCCCATGAGGCATGGCTCGCATGTGTCAAGCGATTCAAAATCAAGTGACTCCAAACATCCATCGATATGGAGTTTCTTCATGCATCTTACGCCAATATGACCTAAGCGGCAGTGCCACAAGAAAGTGGTACTATCATTATTAACTCTACATCTTTTGGCGTGAACATGTGTATTACCACGACCGAGACTCAATGAACCATTCACATAGGGTGCATAACCATGAAAGGTATTATTCATGTAAACAGAATAACCAGTATTCTCTAACTTAAATGAATAACCGTATTGCAATGAACATGATCTAATCATATTCATGCTCAACGTAGACACCTGATAACATTTATCTGGGTTCAATATTAATCCCGAAGGTAGATGGAGCGTGCGATGGTGATCTTATCAACTTTGGAAACACTTCCAACACATATCGTCACCTCGCCCTTAGCCAGTCTCCGTTTAGTCCGTAGCTTTTGCTTCAAGTCACCAATAATAGCAACTGAACCGGTATCCAATACCCAGGTGCTACCAGGAGTACTAGTAAGGTACACATCAATAACACATATATACTTTGTTGAAGTTTCCAGCCTTCTTATCTACCATGCATTTGGGGTAATTCCGCTACCAATGACTGTTCCCCTTACAATAGAAGCACTTAGTCTCGAGTTTGGGTTCAACCTTGGGTTCCTTCACTGGAGCGGCAACTGTTTTTCCATCCATGAAGTTTCCCTTCTAGCCCTTGCCCTTCTTGAAACCAGTGGTCTTGTTAAACCATCAACACTTGATGCTCCTTCTTGATTTCTACCTTTTGCGGTCTTAAGCACCGCGAACATCTCCGGGATCAACTCCATCCCTTGCATGTCATAGTTCGTCATGAAGATCTAGTAGCTTAGTGACAGTGGCTAGAGAACTCTATCAATCACTATCTTATCTGGAAGTTTAACTCCCACTTGATTTAAGTGATTGTAGCACCCAGACATTCTGAGCACATGCCCACTAGCTGAGCTATTCTCCTCCATCTTGTTGGCAAAAGAACTTGTCAGAGGTCTCATACCTCTCAACACGGGCATGAGCCTGAAATCCCAATTTCAGCTCTTGGAACATCTCATATGTCTTATAGCGTTCAAAACGTCATTGGACAACAACTTTCCATATATAAAACTTTACCTCCGGACCATTCTGGAACTCCTCGTGACGTTCGGGATCTCATCCGGGACTCCGAACAACATTCGGTAATCACATACAAGTCTTCCTAATAACCCTAGCGTCATCGAACCTTAAGTGTGTAAACCCTACGGGTTCGGGAACCATGCAGACATGACCGAGACAACTCTCCGGCCAATAACCAACAGCAGGATCTGGATACCCATGTTGGCTCCCACATGTTCCATGATGATCTCATCGGATGGACCACAATGTCGAGGATTCAATCAATCCCGTATTCAATTCCCTTTGTCCAGCGGTATTGTACTTGCCCGAGATTCGATCATCCATATCCCGATACCTTGTTCAATCTCGTTACCAACAAGTCTCTTACTCGTTCCGTAACACATCATCCCATGATCAAATCCTTGGTCACATTGTGCACATTATGATGATGTCCTACCGAGTGGGCCCAGAGATACCTCTCCGTTTACACGGAGTGACAAATCCCAGTCTTGATTCGTGCCAACCCAACAGACACTTTCGGATATACCTGTAGTGTACCTTTATAGCCACCCAGTTACGTTGTGACGTTTGGCACACCCAAAGCACTCCTACGGTATCCGGGAGTTGCACAATCTCATGGTCTAAGGAAATGATACTTGACATTAGAAAAGCTTTAGCAAACAAACTAAACGATCTTGTGCTAGGCTTAGGATTGGGTCTTGTCCATCACATCATTCTCCTAATGATGTGATCCTGTTATCAACGACATCCAATGTCCATGGTCAGGAAACCGTAACCATCTATTGATCAACGAGCTAGTCAACTAGAGGCTTACTAGGGACATGGTGTTGTCTATTTATCCACACATGTATCTGAGTTTCCTATCAATACAATTCTAGCATGGATAATAAACGATTATCATGAACAATGAAATATGATATAATAATAACTAATTTATTATTGCCTCTAGGGCATATTTCCAACAGTCTTCAATCTTGTATCTTCATAGTCCAACAGTCCGGCCAAAGGATATAATCCGGCTGTCCGGATACCCCCTAATCCAGGACTCCCTCACCTACTAACAGGCTTTGAGGTATGCGACGCAATGTCCTAAAACATTTTTCTTATAAAGGGATATACCCATATATAGACAGTAGCCCCTGAGCCTCTCTCTGGTTTGAAAAGCCGGAGAGAGGATCCATATAATATTTAGTAGAGTTGACATACCGTTCTATTGTTGTAACAGGCTTCCCTGCTGGCGGCGACCGCCCAGGCCGCAGACGTATCCGAACTCAATCGGAAACTTCAGTTGACCGATCAAGAGATCAACCCTGTGAACAAGCGGTTTGATGAAACGCAAGGTATGCGTATAGTGTTAAAAGTGTAGTTGTATCTCATAAATAATAGTTATATTCAGAGACTAACTCATCTAATGCTTCGATTATGAGCATAGTTGGGGTAGCCAAGGTCGAGACCCTCAAGGGCACCCTTGCGAAAGCCCAACAAGAGGCGAAGGCTAACAAGGCAGCCGCTGATAAAGCGGCTGCAGAGCTAAAAACCGAGCAGGCCGCCCCCCGTCAACACGAAGCTCGGGTGGCCGAAGTCGAGTAGGAGCTGAAGGACACCATCCTCAAATGTGAGGAACTGGAGGAGAAGACTTCGGCCCAATCGACCAAACTCGCCAAGGCTCTTCAGGAGGCTAAGGAGGCACATGTCGAGTCCCAGGGCGCTCGCGAGGAAATCCGGCCAGCGAAGCAGATAGCGGCTAGTAAGGCGTTTCTTTTGCATAGTATATTCGGAGGTCAAAGATTATGCTTTTCTCACTCAGGTGTGGAGTTCTCCAGATGTGTTTGCGGGTCTGCCGAGGAGTCTGTCGAGGCCGCACAATTCTTCCGAGCCCGGGAGGGGAACTCGACCGAGAAGCTGTTCTGGTCGCAGTTTTTTGTGCCTGAGCATCCAACGCCATTGAACGACCGGATGAAACAGCTGACGGAGCTGCATAGGGTGGCCCGCTTTGCCATGAATGATTTAATAGTCCGGTTATGGCCAGCCGGGCACATTTCGAGTAGCTACTTTGGCTTGCTGAGGAGGCTCATCGACGTGCTGCCTCGGGTTGATACTGTGAAGCGCTCGGCGTGCATAGAGGGATCTCGAATGGCCTTTGCCCGCATCAAGATGCATTGGGCAAAGATGAAGGCCACCGATGTGGCGACTACAGGCCCGCCCGAAGGCAAGGACCACCGCAAACCAGAGAGGTACTTTGAAGATGTCCTGGCGGGCGCCCAAATAGTGGAGGGCTAATGCTCAAAGGACGTTATATTTGAGTAGATGTATCCGGGTTGTAAAAACCATGTTTGTGAACCCAGACTTGTAATATATTGATGCCTTTGATCTTAAGTTATTTTTCTCCTGAGCGACCGTTTTAATTCTCAAATTTTTCCAGTCGTCGGCCTCAGCCCCCCTATAGATGCTACATGGTTGTTCGGTATAGCGCGTGATCACACTTTATCCAACGTCTTGGTCCGTAAAGGAGGTGTCCGCGCAATGAACGAGGCAATCAGACTATGCGGCTTTATTACTTTCACTTAGCCATGGGAGTTTGACGGTGGTGCTAAGTACTAGCCCCTGGTGCGTATGCGACAATTTGAACTAGGATGCCTTTTGTCGCATGACTGGGCGAAGACCAGCCCTTCGTATAACACGGAGCAAATCACTAGTGATTTGTAGTAAGTCATTGAATCGCCGACTAGCTCTCGCCTATCACGACAGTCATTTTTTGGCTTTCTCTACTGAGATATTTGATCGGACAAACCAGAAACACAATCGCAGTAGTTCTCCCTTTACTACCTTAGCCGAACTAGCGGAACGTAAGGTGGTATCACAGGAGCCGGGCAACCCAACTATAGACCAAAGACATGATTTAGAGCTGATGCATATAATGCAATATTTGGGACGCCAAAGAGTACCCAATAGGTGTTCGGACTTTTGAAAATATGCATCGCCAGATATAGCCCCTGACATTTAGGCCAGACCAAAGGATTTGTGGCAATCTGAAGCGAGGGAATACAGATGGTAAAATGAAGCAGTATCGAACAAAAGTTGGTCGATCAACTGTTTCTTTTATACCCTGATTAATATGTCAAGACAAGTTATTGTAGATAATGCCTTGAACATCAAGGCTATTTGACATGCCGAGAATTTGTACATGAGGGGAATATTTATACAGGACCTAAAAGAAAAGGTAGTCTTGAAGATCCCAGTGGTGCCCTGCCGCACGTCTGCGCCATTTCTCTGTGGTGAAAAATCCTTTGGTCGTCTATATGAAAGGGGGGCCTCAAAAGGGCCCTTTCACGACCATAGGGTAGGTAGGATTTTAATGAACCTTTAGGACGAGAGAGGGCAAAAAGGAAGAAAAAGGAAAAAAGGTTAAGGTCTGAATAGGGTCAAGCCACACTATAGACCTTTTCCGTGGTGTGCCTCCATCGCTGCCCAAGGTATTTTAAGTGCGTAATTATGCACGCGTGGTACGTAAGCCTTGGTTTTATGGGGCGGTCGGCGGAGGCGAAACTGCTATTCAAGCTTTGGATCCACCAAGCTGTCATTCTGTAGAGTGGGCCGGACTCGCTTGGAAGTGTCAGGGGTCTTGATGACCGATGAATTGTTCGGCTTGATGAGGCCGTTCTGTACTTCGGCTACAAGGGCCGCGGTGTGCTCCTCAGTACGGAGGGAGTGCTCCATATTTCCAATGATTGTGATAACGCCACGCGGTCCGGGCATTTTGAGCTTTAAGTAAGCATAGTGTAGGACTGCATTGAAACAGGTGAAAGCAGTTTGTCCGAGCAGCGCGTGATAACCACTACAGAAAGGGACAATGTCAAAGATTAAGTTTTCGCTTTGAAAGTTATCCGGCGAACCGAAGACTACTCCCAATGTTAAGGAGGCCGTGCAGCAGGGCTCTACGTCGGGAATCACTCCTTTAAAGGAAGTGTTACTGGGCTTGATTCTTGACGGGTCAATACCCATTTTACAGACAGTGTCTTGATAGATCAGGTTAAGACTGTTGTCGCTGTCCATAAGGGCTCAAGTGAGGTGATATCCATCAATGATTGGGTCGAGTTCTAGGGTCACCGAACCTCCATGACGGATACTAGTTGGGTGGCCCCTGCGATCGAAGGTGATCGAACAAGCTGACCATGGGTTGAATTTTGGGGCGACGGGCTCTACGGCGTAGACGTCCCTTAGTGCACGCTTGCGCTCCCTCTTGGGGATATGTGTGACATATAGCATGTTTACTATTTTCACCTCAGGGGGAAAGTTCTTCTGTCCCCCTGTGTTCGGTGGACGGGGCTCATCATCATCCTTGCTTTGAGGCCCTTTCCCCTTGTGTTTGGTATTTAACTTACCGGTCTGTTTAAAAACCCAGCAGTTTCTGTTGGAGTGGTTGGCAGGCTTGTCGGGGGTGCCATGAATTTGGCAAGGCCTATGTAGTATTTTATCCAAATTAGATGGACAGTCTCTATTTCCTTTGAATGGCTTCTTCCGCTGACCGGGTTTAGAGCCACTGAATCTGGTGTTGACCGCCGTATCTTCAGTTCCTTCATTGTTGTTCTGATGCTTGTTTTTGTTATGTCCTGGCCTTCCGTTGCCATCTCTGGCTTCAGAAGTGCCAGGGTCGCTGGTACTGTTGCTTCTACGAGCCAACCAGAATCTTCGTCCGCGCAGAAGCGGGTCATAAGTGCAGTAAGCGCTACCATAGTCTTTGGCTTTTCGAGGTGTCGGGCAAGCCATTCGTCACGGACACTGTGTTTAAAGGTCGCTAAGGCTTCGACGTCCGGACAGTCGATGATTTGGTTCTTTTTAATTAAGAGTCTAGAGTTTGAGGGCTGACTCCCTAGGTTGCTGGACTATGTGACTAAGGTCATCAGCGTCCAGTGGCCAGACATAAGTACCTTGGAAGTTGTCTCGAAAAGCATCCTCCAATTCTTCCTAGATACCAATACAGTTCTCTGGGAGGCTATTCAACCAGTGTCGTGCTGGTCCTTTTAGCTTTAAGGGGGGTATTTAATGGCGTGGAGATCATCACCGCGAGCCTGGATAAGGAGAATAAAATGTTCAATCCATACAGCGGGATCCATGGTTACATCGTATGCTTCAATGTTTCCGGGTTTAAACCCTTCTGGAAACTGGTGTTGCATTACCTCATCGGAAGAGCACAAGGGGTGTGTGATGCCTCTGTATCAGGCAACGTCACGGCGGAGTTCGGATGACATCTGTGTTCGGTGTTCGGCGGAGTTCGTCTTGAGCGCTATCGTCGTCCTTCTTTTCGGGGGTATCCACCATGTACACATTGTAACTAGAAGTGGCCATCCAACGCCCAATGATAGGTGGGGTTTGTGTGACGCCCCAAGACCGGAGCTTCAGATTCCTTCGAGGGTTTCCGAGATTCGTCGTGTGATTTGTCTGGTTCGTTGCTTTCATTTTTGCATCATGTGCATTGCATCATGTCATCTTGCAACGTGTTTTAAAACTCAACCAAATAAAATCGGATGGATCTTCGGTCCATTTAAATCGAGGGATATTCACATGGTGAAATTCTCTTTATTACATATCTCCGAATATGTATAGGGAGGTAAAATAAATATTCCATTCTTTAGGAATCGACCACAACACACTCACAATATAAATCCCTTGGGTTCTTTTGCTTCAAGTTTCACCACCAAACCTTGGCAATAGTTATTTCTCCATTTATCGAGGGTCCTCCACAACCCTCAACATTTTTGTACACCCCTTTAGCCTAGCCTCCATTCAAACTCTTTTGGCTCAAGTCAAATAAGTTTGAATTTAAATTCTCCTAACTTGTCGGAACTATTTTTGTTGACGTGGAAATATTACATAAAGCCATACAAAAATGTTCCATAATTTGGTTCTTCTCCATGGCCTGTTCTCTTAATTATTTTTGGCCTATCTCTTTTGCTGAACAGAGAAATTAAGAGAGAGAGAGAGAGCCCAGCTGGCCGGCCCATCTGCAGCCCAGACCGGCCCAAACCTCCCCTAGGCCAGCCGCCCCTTGGCTAAACCTAGCCCGACTCCTCTCTCTCTCTGTCTCTCTCTCTCTCTCTCGTTCTCACCTTCTCCCTCCAGGCAGCGCCGCCAGCCTACCGTCGTCCCTGTCCCTCCTTCTCCCTGATCCCATCCCCTCCTCTCTTTCCTTCTGCCCAGCGCCACCCACACCCGCATCGTGCCCTATCCTCACACTCCCTCGCGCATCGCCCCGCGCCCCGCCTCCTTTTCCTCACAACGCCGCTGTGACGACCGAGCTTCCCCCGGCGAAGCCCCTTCTTCTCCTCCACCTCTCCGCGCCTCCTCGTCGTGCCGGTACCTGCCTCTGCGCGCGCGTCGCCCCTCCTCAGCGTCGCCGTCCTCCATGGCCGCAGCCAGCCGAGCTCGAAGATCCCGCCGCCACCACCTCGTCCCCGCGCTGTAGGGCGTCGCCTCCGGCCGAATACAGCCGCTCGTGGCCTCTCCTCGAGCATTGGCCGCCCACAGCTCACCGGAGAGACTCCTCCTCACCGCCCCGTTGTGCACCGAAGGTCTGGGCGCCATGGACGAGTTCCCCAGCGACCACGCCCCTGCAGTCCCTGCGCATCTGCTGCTTCGTCACCAGCCTCCAGCACCTCCGCCGGCCTGGTTCGCCTCACCGCTGTTGCTTTACAAGCCTTCCTCCCTTCTGCTCCGTCCATTAGACCACCTTGTCCGTGGTTTGCCGCTGCCTAGACCACTTTCAGCCGGGTGCCCCGCCTCCTGCTTCGGCCAGAGTTCCTTCGCCTCCAAGCTGCTTCTCGAGCTGTCGGACGAAATCTCTATCATAAACTTCGGACGAAATCTCTATCATATGTTTGTTCCGGCTTATTCTGCAAGCCAATCCTTTGTTTTTGTTTTCAGTTGTGGTATTCGAGTTGCTTCGAAGTCAAGTGTTTATTCCATACCTTTCCTAAATGGTGTTCTCATACTCCGATGTGAATACCAATCCTTCTTGTTATCGAGATTGTCATGTCAATTCTTTTCAACCCGCGTGCTCCTCTTCAAGTGGATCCGATCAATTCTACATTCGCGAAATCAATTCTCAGTTCTTTGCAATGGTGTTTGTTTCATCCGTCTCCAAGTTGTCTTTGTTTTTCCCGCCCTCCCACCCTTGTTTCTTCAAGGACTCAGATTTCTTAATCAAGTATCCATCTTATGGATGTGAAGTCTATTCTTTCTTTTCTTTCAATGTTCTTATCCGGTGATTCTCAAGAAGATACTAACGGAGCTTCAAGTTCGTCACTCTCCACTCATTTTCTTCTCCGGTGGATTTCAATTCAAGCTCTGTCGATCATATACTGTCCTCGTTTCAAATGTTTTCTCATATCGGTGCACCCCTTATCATTCACTTCTCGCTATTCATTGTTTTGGAGTGCTGAAGATATCTCAGAAGGCTCGTCTTTTCATTCAAGATCCGTTCAACCTATTTCAAGGTTGTTATCTCATTCAAGACATTTAATTCAACGGGTGCAATCTCTCTTTCAAATCGTTCAACGGTGTTTTTTTTCTTTTGAGTGGGCCCTAACCCACAGGTCTATTTCCAGGATCTTACCTGACTCTTCTAATTTTCCCAGAGTTATTCTCAATTCTGTTTCAAAGTTTGACATAAGAATGATTTTGCATCAGTCAATTGCCTTCTCCAATATCGCTTTCAAATTCTTTTCATCTTTGGCTCAACCTTTCCTCTTTTAGTCATTCCGGGCCAGTGCTTCTCTAAGTATTGGTCCAAACTGAGCGGTGTCCGGCGCCCCCTGGGCAACCAGTGTCTATGCCAACCCGACGTCTGGCTCATCCGGTGTGCCCTGAGAACGAGATATGTGCAGCTCCTATCGGGATTTGTCGGCACATTCGGGCGGCTTTGCTGGTCTTGTTTTACCATTGTCGAAATGTCTTGTAACCGGGATTTTGAGCCTGATCGTGTCTTCCTGGGAGAAGGAATATCCTTTATTGACCGTGAGAGCTTGTGATGGGCTAAGTTGGGACACCCCTGCATGGTTTTGAACTTTTGAAAGTCGTGCCCGCGGTTATGGGCAGATGGGAATTTGTTAATGTCCAGTTGTAGAAAACTTGACACTTAACTTAATTAAAATGCATCAACCGCGTGTGTAGCCGTGATGGTCTCTTTCTGGCGGAGTCCGGGAAGTGAACACGGTTCTCGTGTTATGCTTGAACATAAGTAGTTCTAGGATCACTTCTTGATCTTTGTAGCTTCTCAACCGTGCTTTGCTTCTCTTCTCGCTCTCATTTGCGTATGTTAGCCACCATATATGCTAGTGCTTGTTGTAGCTCCATCTCACTACCTTTTACTACCCCTAAGCTTAAATAGTCTTGATCGCGAGGGTGTGAGATTGTTGAGTCCCCGTGACTCACAGATTACTTCCAAAACCAGTTGCAGGTGCCGATGATACCGTGCAGGTGACGCAACCGAGCTCAAGGAGGAGCTCGAAGAAGATCGTGTTCGTTGTGTTGTTTCGTTTTCTAGTTGATCAGTAGTGGAGCCCAGTTGGGGCGATCGGGGATCTTTTGCATTAGGGGTTGTCTTTCTTTATTTGGTTCCGTAGTCGGACCTTGATTGTATCTGGATGACGTAATGCTATATTTATGTATTGTGTGAAAGTGGCGATTGTAAGCCAATTCTTTATCCCTTTCTTATTCAGTACATGGGATGTGTAAAGATTACCCCTCTTGCGACATGCCTACCATGCGGTTATGCCTCTAAGTCGTGCTCCGACACGTGGGAGATATAGCCGCATCGTGGGTGTTACAAGTTGGTATCAGAGCCTTCCCCTACTTAGGAGCCCCCTGCTTGATCGAATCATTGGCGTTGTTGAGTCTAGAAAAATGTTTTGAGTCTTTTAGGATTATATATATCGGAGAGTATGATTCTTTTTACTCCTCAGTCCCTTCGGCGCTCTCGTGAGGCCTCCTGACGTAGAGTTTTGACTCTTCTCTTCTCAAATTTCACGATTTTTTTTAGGATCACGCGGGAATCTTGGAATCGTTCCGATGGTTTTGTGACAAGAACATTGTTCTTGGTGCCTCCTGACATTTAGGGGTTGTGGCAGTGTCCCGAGGAGTTGAGCTCCGAGGTGTTGTCGTCACAATTTTATCATTGCAGTTCTGGAATACCTGAGTTTTGCCGACATCGAAAATCGCTTTTATGCAGTTATTGGTGAGATAACCTCGACGCCACCCAGTACTGGGGCGGGAGTTCGGGATTATTGCCATAAATTGTATAATAGATGCTTTTCGAAGGTTGAGGTAAATGATTTCCGAAGGTTTCTTGGTTATGTGTTGAAGGATGGATACACCTGGATGTAGGATTTGTTAGTTTGGGTGAGATATTATGCTTCCCCTGTATCCCCAACACCTGGTTGCATAACCAGAAAGTTTGGGAGTTTATAAGTGGGAATTCAAGTAGCTCCTAGGATATATTTCCGACAGATGCATGATATGAGATTGGGGTTCGACGTCTAGTGGTCCGCCTATCCACGGTTGGTTTTACAGTGGTCTCGTTGTGTCTTAAAGAGTCCTTGGCGATGCTGACTCGGGGACGCTTCGTATGTCATGTGCACTGCCTTGTACATGATGGTGCTGTACGATCGAGACTGTGTGGGCCCCACCACAAAAACTTCGGACGAAATCTCTATCATATGTTTGTTCTGGCTTATTCTGTAAGCCAATCCTTTGTTTTTGTTTTCAGTTGTGGTATTCGAGTTGCTTCGAAGTCAAGTGTTGATTCCATACCTTTCCTAAACGGTGTTCTCATACTCCGATGTGAATACCAATCCTTCTCGTTATCGAGATTGTCATGTCAATTCTTTTCAACCGGCGTGTTCCTCTTCAAGTGGATTCGATCAATTCTACATTCGCGAAATCAATTCTCAGTTCTTTGCAATGGTGTTTGTTTCATCCGTCTCCAAGTTGTCTTTGTTTTTCCCGCCCTCCCACCCTTGTTTCTTCAAGGACTCGGATTTCTTAATCAAGTATCCATCTTATGGATGTGAAGTCTATTCTTTCTTTTCTTTCAATGTTCTTATCCAGTGATTCTCAAGAAGATACTAACGGAGCTTCAAGTTCGTCACTCTCCACTCATTTTCTTCTCCGGTGGATTTCAATTCAAGCTTTGTCGATCATATACTATCCTCGTTTCAAATGTTTTCTCATACCGGTGCACCCCTTATCATTCACTTCTCGCTATTCATTGTTTCGGAGTGCTGAAGATATCTTAGAAGGCTCGTCTTTTCATTCAAGATCCATTCAACCTATTTCAAGGTTGTTATCTCATTCAAGCCATTTAATTCAACGGGTGCAATCTCTCTGTCAAATCGTTCAACGGTGTTTTTTTTGAGTGGGCCCTAACCCACATGTCTTTTTCCAGGATCTTACCTTACTCTTCTAATTTTCCCAGAGTTATTCTCAATTCTGTTTCGAAGTTTGACGTAAGAATGATTTTGCATCAGTCAATTGCCTTCTCCAATATCGCTTTCCAATTCTTTTCATCTTTGGCTCAACCTTTCCTCTTTTAGTCATTCCGGACTGTCTCAACAAATCTTGATGATGTTTCTCGTCATCTTTCTCAACATTTGAAGACCGAAGAAGAGCTTCTGTGCAATCATATATGTTCTCTTGAAGATTCAGGGTTCTAGCTTGATCCGTCCTCTCATAATTGTTTTCGATTGTGAGAATTCTTTTCACCCATCCGGAGCAATTCAGGAGTATTTTTTCAGTTTGATTCTCCGGATCCCATCATCTCGGAATATTCATTCCAGCTTTCAACTCTTGTTCTCCAAATCTTACCGATGCATCAGTCAAATATTCTATAATCAGCTCATGATCTCTTCGTTCACTTGCATCTAAATTATCTCAAGCATCTTCATTTATTTTCTAATCCTTCCCGGTGTTTCTTCATGTTTTATTCGTTCATTTCAATTCTTATGGTGGTTCGTTCAAGATTTCTCTTCCTTCCTTATCATATTAATTTATCCGTTGTCACAATCCTACCGGTGGTTCGTTGAAGATTTTCTAAAGTTTGCGTTATATCTATCTTCATCCTTGCTACGAGAATAAGTAGTGTGCCAAATCCGTTGTTTGTCATCAATTTAAATTGATGAAGGATAAGCATAATGTAATTCTTATTCTTGTTTCATCGAGTATATTCAACTCCTTATTACGGAGGCTCATCAAATTCTCGGTTTCAATTGTTCCATCTTTTCTTCCCGGAGTTCCATGCTCTCTCAATTATATCATCGCGAAGCTCCATCTAAATCATCGCAAGGCTTCAAACTTATTCTTTTCATCCTTCATTTTGTTTGATCATACTTTTGTTGCCGGAGTTCTTCATGGAGGCTCTACATGATGGTTCATAAAGGATTTAACCTTCTCAAAGTTTTCATCAAGATTCCTTTCTAAGGAGCTCAAGTATTCTTCATATTGCAATCCGGAGTGCAATTCTTTTTACCTTATCTTTTGAGGTGGTGTTATGTCATTCTAGATAATTTTCCTTCGTGTTTCATGATTCACAAGTTTTCAAGAGTGACATATCTAAAATCCATCATTTTCTCTTCGTTCAAGACATCTATTCAATCCATCAATCTCTTCATTGGAGTTATATTGGGTTATATTTCACCGAAAGCTTTCCCTAAGGACTGTTGCTATTTATGGTGCTTATAAATGATCCAAGTTCTTAATTTATCCTACCGGTGAGATAAGTTTCCCGTCTCCTTGTTCATATCAATCCAAATCCATTGTTTCCGCTAGTGGCAGAATTTCTCCTCAAATTTTGAGATGTCTTCTATAAGTCCATATCAAGCTTGTCCTTTTTGTTGTTGGTTTTCCAACAACTCCGTTCGACCCTTCGCCTAAGGATGCCTTTGCAAGCTCATTGGAGGTAGAAGATGTTGTTTTCTTCCCCGTTCCTTTAATTCCATTCTTTCATTTCTTCCGGAGGCATCGTGATGTTGCTCTCCTCACTCATCATCTCAAATTGTGAGGACTGTGTTCTCTTCGTGCTTATCCTTTTATCCGGAGTGTTGTGTCCTCTGCTCATTGGAGAATGCACGCTTCAAAGGTATAACCCTGAGAGGAACGCCCGTGAACGGATGCATGTGTGTATGAGATGGTTTCATGTAACTGTTGGTCGCCGCGTACGATGTATCTCTCACGGGTTACCCGTTTCTGAGCCATTGACACGTGGGAAACTGGTAACTGGGAGCACCCCACCATCCTTGCATGACACGCTCCCATCACTTTCTTTTGCACCGATGTCTCAATGAGTTGTCGGAACCAGAACGTTGCTGTGGCATCATTTTGTTATCATCGCCATGGCACCCCTTTTGTTTCCGCCACGATGACTAATGCTTCATATCATGCTTGTTATCATCTTCATGACAACATTTTCATAAATACTGCATAAAACTTGCACATGTCATCCGCATCATGATAATAACATTTAAAATGTTTAAAATTGTTGTTTGCCTTAATTTGCTAAATGCATATGTTACCAGATTTGTTGTTTTTATATCCGGCCCCATTTAAATTGTTTAGATGGTATAGTTTTGTTATGCTTCACTCTCTTGCCATGTTTAACAAACATTTAATATTGTTGGGTACCTAAACGGGAGAGAACTAAATAATTGATGTGGTGTTCCGCCAATAGGCAACTCGTTGCATATTGAGCTCCACTTTATTTGTAGTTTTGTTTCTGCACTTTGCCATGCCATGCATTTCTAAACCAGACATGCATCATACTTGGTTGTGCATCATGCCATGTTTATGTGGTGGTTGTTTACTATGTTGTTTGCTTATTTCCGGTGTTGCTTCTTTGGGTTAGTTCCGTTAACGTCACGTTCATGAGGATTCGCTCGACTTCATCCATTTGTCTTCTTCATGGACCTGTTCTTCTTCCTTTTGGGATCTCAGGCAAGATGACCATACCCTCGAAATCACTTCTATCTTTGCTTGCTATTTGCCCGTTCTTTTGCTATGTCGCGATACCTACCACTTGCTATATCATGCCTCCCATATTGCCTTGTCAAGCCTCTAACCCGCCTTTCCTAGCAAACCATTGTTTGGCTATGTTACCGCTTTTGCTCAGCCCCTCTTATAGCGTTGCTAGTTGGAGGTGAAGCTGAAGTTTGTTCCATGTTGGAACATGGTTATGTTGGGATATCACAATATCTCTTATTTTATTTAAGGCATCTATATACTTGGTAAAGGGTGGAAGGCTCAGCCTTATGCATGGTGTTTTGTTCCACACTTGCCACCCTAGTTTCCATCATACCGGTGTTATGTTCCTTGATTTTGCGTTCCTTACGTTGCTTCTTTCTTGACGTCTACTCCAAGTCCCCTGGATCACGTTTGTTCCAAAAATAACTCTCCTGAAGGTTTCATTCCGTTTGGATTCCATTTGATATTACTTTTCTGCGAAACACTGAAATAGGCAACAAAAGCAATTTGCACTGGGCCTTGGGTTAGTAGGTTAGTCCCAAAAATAATATAAAAGTGTATAATAAAGACCATTAAACATCCAAAACAGATAATATAATAGCATGGAACAATCAAAAATTATAGATACATTTGAGACGTATCAATATCTACCGCGATAAAACCATGACAGTTGGCGCCCACCATGGGGCTATCACTCGGTGGTGTTGAGTTCTTGGAGGGAGCTCTCACAGGGATCAAAGGATATGCAATAGGCCAGATGACCAAGAGTCGTCGTGACAAGCTCTACATCCGCGATTCAGACTGGGGGGCTGAAGCCGACTCAATCGAGTACGGGTACCGAGTCCCCATCGGCAAGATCGATATCTACATCGGCAAGTTTGGCGAGTCAGGACCCGAGCCGGACAACTGCAACGACATCGTCGAGCCGGCTCGGCGCACACAACCTTCCCGGAATCAAGTTGGCCAGAACCACATTTTCGTTGGCTTCATCTAGGGGGTCGATCTCGTGGATAACTCAACGTCTGGTGGAGACACCCTTGTCTAGTCATCGGTCCAGGACACCGAATCGATCCGCCCGCTGTATGATGGAAAACTCGGGGGCTACTCTGGTAATGAGCCATCCCTGGACGATCATGAGTTGCCTCACTGGACCACCATCTACATGGCAGACACTGCAGCGACCCTAAATTCAAGTGCGACAGGGACCATGGAGGGAGCCGACACTTAAGTAGCCGATCCAAGCACATCTAACCCTGTTAAAATGACAACTCAAGTTCTTTCAGAGCTGATTGCATCATTGACAACACTCCTTGAGTCACCGTTAATGGCGGAGAACCAGGTGGAACACAATACAGAGGTAGCTAAGATCCGCAAGCAGATAGATAAGGCTCAGGAGGATGTCAACGCTGAGAACACCCGCATGGTGTAGCGACGAGCCCAAATTCAACAGGAAACAGAGGGCTTGAGGATATAGGCTTGGTGCATGGGTCGACGACAGAACGCTTCGGATATGGTTCATAGGAGAAGGCATGAGACTCGCCTACCCACTGATCTTGAATCGAGGCATTTGTTCAATACACCGGGGGCTGGAATGAGTACCCCATGGGCCCTAGTTATACCCCAATTAAACCGGATCGTGTCTCCAGATGGGGATGTGCGGCCATCTCTGGCTCAGCCTCGTCAGCTGCCTCAACAGTGTCAGTTCGTGTTGGCTCAACAACAGCTACCTGTCCGCACGACCCCGGACCACTTTGTGACATCGGCGGGTCATTTCTTCAATCCCGTTGATAACTTGTTGGCAACAGCCACCAACCTCGCCGCACTTCCGATCACAAGGAACACCCCGGTTGAGAGGGAAGCCTTGCACACCATTGAGATGTTGAGGACTACGGTTGCCCAATAGAAAAACTACTCTTATAGCCCGCAATTCATCCACTCCACCCCACATCCAAGTCGCAGCAGGAGTCGCCAGCTGTCTCCAGCAGCGCTCATCAGAGACGTGAGCAACAGCTTGACCCTGCTTGACATGGAACTTTAGACGCCCAGGAGATCATTAACATAGCTTGGGCACAGCGGGAGGTAGAGGCGGCCAACATGGCAGCTCATCAGTCGCCTCCTATGAACCCCTTGGCTTCTCAAGGAGTGGGATCGCATACCAGAACCATTGGGATGCCATGCTTGGTGCCAGCTTTGTGCAACGAGCGTATGCCCATGAACTTCAAAGGCCCTTGTAAGGTTTCCAATTACACGCCTGACCTCGAACCGACGGCTTGTATCGAGAGCTACAAAATAGTTATGGACATGTTGGATGTTAGCAATGTGGTTGGTGCTAAGTATTTAACCATGATGCTAGAGGGACCAGCTCGTACTTGGTTGACGAACCTACCTCCTAATTCCATCAACACTTGGTCGGAGCTGAAGGAGCGTTTCCTAAAGCACTTCCAAGGAACCTGCAAGTGCCCAATGATAATCGTTGATTTACAGTACTGTGTTCAGCGCGAGGGTGAGTCGTCTCATCATTGTTCCTACTGGGTCGCAGTTACTATTCCCTGCTCTAACAACATATCAGCGGCCCAGGCTATATTGATTTTGGAGAAAAATTGCCATTTTGATCCTTTAGTTCAAAATCCTGGGCATCTCAAGTGGACGGTTCAGGACATGGGAGGTCTCATGGATGTCCTTACCAGATACGCTGAGTCAGATACCACGAAGGATCCTATGTCAGATGGCGAAAAAACCGGCAAGGGCAAGAAAAACGGTGGTGGCAAAGGACATCAATGGAACAATTCTAGGTACAATGGGAACCATGGCAATCAAGGCAATGGTGGCAAGCGTAAACACTAGGAGGGCGGCTTAGACTTTGTTGCCAACACCAATACTGGTTTCAAGGGCCAAAGGTAGAATAATTCTGGGAAGACATTCAATAAAGCTCACAATTTATAGGAAGCTCTCAAAGGTCTGTGTCCCAAGCATAGTACTGAGGATAAACTGACAAATCACTCCTGGGAGAACTGTCATATCATGCAAGCTTACCGCAATCAAGTCTACCAGAACCATCAAGGTGGTGGTGGTGGAAACCCTGCTCAACCAGGGGCGGGCGACTTAGGTTTCCCAGGAGCCGATTCATCTGGTAATTACCAGAACCCCGACTTTCAGGGCTCGGTCGACTCCGGGCTTGGATATCAAGGATCTGGTAATGATGGGACTGGTCATCAGCATTCTAGCCAGGGCAACCACCAACAGGGCAATCAAACAAGTTTTTAGAGTAATCCAGTAGAGTTGAACAGTGGCCAATATCACATGTTCACCACTAGGACTTGTAAGCGTGACCGCAAGGTGTAGCAACATGTCGTCAATATGGTTGAGCCAGTAGTCCCTCAATACTTAAACTGGTCAGAACAACCGGTCATCTAGAGTAGAGAAGATCACCCGCCTCGGGTCAAAAATTCGGGTTGTCTTGCTCTGGTGGTAGCACCTCAAGTTGATGGTTATAAGCTTAGTAAGGCACTCATGGATGGAGGAAGCAACATCAATATTTTATATTATGATACTTTCAGATGCATGAATTTGTCAAAGAAACAACTCCTACCATCTTCGACTGTTTTTCATGGGATCGTTCCTGGAAAATCCGCTTATCCTATTAGGCGGATTAAGTTACAAGTTGCTTTAGGTGATGAGTATAACTACAGATCAGAGTTCTTGACGTTTGAGGTAGTCAACATCAAAAGCCCATATCATGCTTTGTTCGAACGGCTGGCTTAAGCTCGTTTTATGGCTCGACCTTGCAACATATATCTCAAGCTCAAGATGTATGGCCCGAAGGGCACCATCATGGTCGGTGGCAACAGGAAAATTTCTCGTGAGTATGAAGAAGGGGATGCAGCTTATGCCGAGTCAGCCTATGCAGCAGAGGAGTTGAAATTTTACACATCCAATGTTGACCCAGCTAACATGACGCCCGTGAAAAAACCCACCACAAAGTCTGACCCCTGCTCAAGTTTAAGTTAACCGAGGACACAAAGCAGGTTGATTTCACCCCTGGCGACTCATCCCAATAGTTCACTATTAGGACGAGCGTGGATACCAAATAGGAAAGCATGCTCATCGAGTTCATCCCTGAGAATTAGGACATCTTCGCATGGAAACCTTTCTGACATGCCTGGTGTACCGAGAGAATTCGCTGAGCACCACCTTAATGTTGATCCTAAGATGAAACCAGTCCGGCAATACCTCCATCGTTTTAACAAGGAGAGACGCAAGGCTATTGGGGAAGAAGTGGCCTGGCTCCTAGCTGTCGGGCTCATCATGGAAGTATTTCATCCCGAGTGGCTGGCCAATCCAGTTCTTCTAAAGAAAAAAACACTTGGCGTATGTGTGCAGATTACATAGATCTTAGCAAGGCTTGTCCCAAAGACCCACTTGCCCTCCCCCGCATTGATCAGATCATCGATTCCACAACTAGGTGTGAGAGTTTATGTTTCCCGGATGCTTACTCTGGCTATCATCGGATAAAAATGGCTATTGAGGATCAGGAGAAGACAACCTTCATCACACCCTTTGGGGCCTTTTGCTACGTCTCCATGCCCTTTGGACTTAAAAGTGTGGGGGCTACTTATCAACGCAGCATGCAGAGCTGTTTTCACAATTAGATTGGATGCAATGTTCGTGCTTATGTTGATGATATTGTGGTCAAGTCCTAGAAGAAGGAAACATTGCTGGATGACCTCAAGAAATCCTTTGACAATCTTCGGGTTTATAAGATGATACTTAACCCATCCAAGTGTGTTTTTGGCATTCCTGCAGGAAAATTGCTCGGTTTCCTGGTATCTGAACGAGGCATTGAAGCTAGTTCGGAGGAAATCAAGGTGGTAACTTCCCTTGCCAAGCAGGCCAACATCAGCGATGTTCAGTTTATGGCGGTTCACATTGCTGCCTTCAGCCGTTTCATAAGCCACCTTGGTGAGAAGGCAATTCCTTTGTATCAGATGTTGAAAAAGACAGACATCTTCGTCTGGAGTGATGCCATAGATAAAGCTTTCGAAGCCCTCAAGAATTGGTTGAGTCGCCCATCCTGGTTGCTCCTATAGACAAAGAGCATATGCTCCTATACATTGCTGCGAATAACAAAGCAGTAAGTGTTGCAGTTGTCGTGGAGCGCAAGTAGGCTCAGAAGGAATATCTCGTTCAAAGGCGAGTCTATTATATCAGCGAAGACTTGACAGAGTCCAAGCAAAGATATCCACATTGGTAGAAACTGGTATTTGGTGTATTCATGGCTAGTCGCAAGTTGAAGCATTATTTCCAGGAACACCCCATCACTATGGTCAACTCCGCCCCTTTGGGAGATATCATCCTGAACAGGGAAGCCACAGGTCGGGTTGCTAAGTGGGCAATTGAGCTTGGATTTCATCTGAAATACATGCCCTAAATAGCTATCAAGTCTCAAGCACTAGTGGATTTCATCAATGATTGGACTAAACTTCAGATTCCAGAAGAGAAGCCAGACATATTGGACAGTTCACTTTGATGGATCCAGGCAATTGGAAGGCTTGGGGGTTGGGGTTATATTATCTTCCCCTATAGGTGACAAATGTTGTTATGTTCTAAGGATTATGTTTCCTTGTACTAACAATGCAGTTGAATATGAGGACCTCCTTCATGGCCTCTGTATGGCTAAGGAAATGAATCTTAGCCAAGTCAGGTGCCTCGGCGACTCTGATCTAGTTGCTCAACAAGTTTCTGGCAAGTGCGATTCCAAAGATTGGCGGCTTATCAACAGGCAATGACTAATATCATAGGACATTTCAAAGGCTATCAAGTGGAGCATATAGATCGACGGATCAATGAGGCAACTCATGCTCTTTCACAACTCATCTCTCAGCATAAGGCGGTCCCTCCCAATGTGTTCCTTGATGCTCTCCACAATCCTTCTGTCAAATTGCCGTCCGAGGAAGATCTTGCTATACATGACTCGGAGGCATAACTGGTGACGGCTCTTCGTGCTATACCAGATTGGGCGACTCCTTATTTGGGATATTTGTCTCGCGGTGAGCTCCCCGAGGATGAACTCATTGCTCGTCACATCATTCGACGCTCCAAGTCCATGACTATTGTCAATGGCGATTTGCATAGAAGAAGCATCACAGGTGTTTTTCAATGTTATGTCTCCCCTGAAGAGGGTTGAGGAATCCTCAATGAAATCCACTCCGGTGATTGTGGTCATCATGCAGGCTCAAGATCTGGTAGCGAAGACGTTTCGACAGTTTTTATTGGCTCACGACTCATGTAGATGCTGAGGATATTGTGCACAAGTGTGATGGATGCCAGAAGTTTGTGTCGGATTCGGGGCTTCGCTGACCCAAGAAAGGTTCAAACTCTTGGGCGTGTTTGAAGAACTCGACCTATCCAGCCTACCAGCCTGTCGCTGCATGGCCTAGCTCAATGAACAAGGAAGAAGATGAACACGACAGTTTACCCAGGTTCGGGCCACCTTGTGTTGTAAAACCCTACTCCTGCTTTGGGGTGGATTGGCCTCATGAGGGGCTAAGGATGAACTGGTACAAGGGATGAACAACCTTGTGAGGTCTGCTCTCGTGGGGGTGGAAAGGATCCGATCCCCTCTATGGTGGTGGCTAACCTATACTTATAGCAGCCTCGGTCCTCTTCCCCCAAAACGTAGGCGGGAAGGGATCCCACAGTGGCCAATTTGAAAGGGGACAAGTAGTACATCTTATCCTGACGAAAGGTGGTCTTCACCTGCAAAGCTTCTGGTCGTGATCCAGCGGTAGGATCGACAATGACATCCGTCTTGCCGTCCTGGTGGTCTTGCACTACTGCAGGATGCTGCTAATGCGACACTACGATCAGAGACCCTTCGAGAAACTGTGTGCGATGCCATAATCGCAAATGGTGCTGTATGAAAACCGTCAAAAAAGGTCAAAACATTTGCGATGGAGGATGCATCAAACACGGTTCAGATTTTAGTTGCGTGTGCGATCCAGGGCATACGGTTCAGTCCAATGAACTGTTTGCAAGGAGGCGGAACAAAAGAAATGGGCAGCCTGATGAAGGCATGTGCGATATAGAGCATACGGTTCACTCAGATGAATTGTTTGTGATTAGGCAACACAAAAGAAATGGGTAGCCAGATGAAGGTGTGTGCGATATACAGCATACGGTTCACTCGGATGAACTGTTTGTGGTTAGGCAACACAAAAGAAACGGTCAGCCAGATCAAGGTGTGTGTGATTGAGGGCCTATGCTTCAGATGGATTAATTGTTTGTGATTTGGCAACAGAACAGAAACGGGTAAGCCAGATCAAAGTGTCTGCGATTGATGGCATACACTTCACATGGATGAACTGTTTGCGATTAGCCACAACAAGCTGAAACAATTACATAGATCAATGTGTGTGCGCTAGATGGGTACACCCATTCTAATTAAAATACATGTGCTGACATTGCCTATTGCGGTGCACCCTATGGTGCAAACGCCACATACGCGGCCGAGAAGGCGTACGTGCCCACATTACGCCTTCCAGGAATAGTGCCACACTTATAACCGTCAGTAAATTTTGAGCATGCGTCCCTTCACATTCCAAATTGCAAACCTCTTCACACCGATCAAAACCTAAACGGTTTCCCACTTAGGAGTGTATTACTACGCGGTTAGAAATACTACTACTCCAAGATGACTGCACATTCCTCCTCAACTCCTCATCCACAAAAATTCAAAAACAAACAAGTCATTCATCATCATTCCCTTGTGTCCGCCATGGCCAGCGTGAGTTCTGGGTCGAGAGATTGTGACCAGGGAGAGGCGATCCTGGAAGCGGGAGCACAAGAGATGTCCTGCCTCGTCGCGATAGCAGCCAACATGTACCGCCACACGGTCGTAGTAGCAGAGAGGTCCCGCCGCATGGTCGATGCAGCAGACTGGTCCGGTCGTGCCGCAGAAGTAGAAGAGATGTACCACCGCGTCACGAATGCAGCAGAGATGTCCTCCCTTGCCGCGGTAGCCTGGGAAAATGCCTCGCAGGCAGGCGAGGACTCTTACAGGCGCATGCATGCCCTCATCCATAGACAGATGGATCAGATCTCCAGGTGGGTGAGGTTGCAGGATGACCTGCAAGCCTTGTTTGAACAGTCTACCGACGTCATCCGGCAATTAAATGAGAGCAATGCGAAGCTCCAGGCCGAGCGCGACCTGCTGAGGGCGAAGATCGTCGGAAGTGCGGAGCAGCAGGACCAGACCACTTCCTTGTTGAAGCCGGCATCATCATCGAGAAACTTATGGACGAGAATAACAAGATGCGCATCAAGCACAGAAGGCTGGTGGAGGAATCCATGGATGCTCTCAAGCAGCATCTTGAGGACAAGAAAGAGCTCATCGCCGCTCGCCGCGGAGACTAGTTCCCGCGGCCTGCAGCAACGCATCAAGAAAGTAGAGATCAGTGAGCCAGATCATTGTCTTCCTTCTTCTTTTGCCCTTGTGTATTTCGGGCGTTGCCGCATATGGCTTTTTTAGTTATGTTTCTAAATATGTAAGACAATTATTATCCACTGTCATCGTCCTTATATTCATCATGCTTGCTATAAGTCGCAGTCGATGCTATATAGGTCCGTCGGATCTTACATCAAGATCCATGCAGAACTTTTGATTCAGATTTTCATTTTTCTCTCTTAAATCTCAGTCCAGTGAGACATATAGCCACGCCGTAGAACAGGTGCTCGGGCGCCATTAATGGAGACGTTGGGAGGGAGATGCGCGGCGGGTAGTGGTCAAAGGGCTCTCCTCCCGATGAGCACGCGCAGGGGTCTGATCGCACGCCTCCCGTACTCAAATAGCTACCCCGCATGACACCTCCTAGCCAATAAAAAAAGGGGGACGTGTGGCCGCACGTAATTGGTAAGTCGAATGCCCATGGTTTCAATAATACTTGTGTTTCCGATTTGTAACGTGACAACACTTGTTCCAAAATGACTTTGTTGATTGTCAATGTGTGGGCCTTCGCAAATCAGACAGAAAAATTACCACAACATGTTCGTGCCATGTCATGAGACCATGCCAAGTTTCATGATTTTCACGCGTGTTTTGGAATTACAGGAATTAAAAAACCAAGTTTCTCAATCTTTCTGTCCGAGCCACGACACCAGATGTTTGAATTTCACTCCCATCTCTTGCATGGGACCTACAAATTCACCCAAGGACACACATGTGATTTTTCAAATAACTTTGGTGCACTCGAGCATGTGCTTGTAGTTCAAATTTGAATTATGCACATTAAATGCCTAGGAACTCAATTAATGTATAAAAAGGGCCAAACAAACCCTGGATAATTCCAAAATTTAGCACGGTACTTCTATTTGGTCTAATCTGGCTGTGTAAAAAAATAAGACGGGAGAAGGCTGTGTACGTATGTCGTTTCGCACACGGAGGTGACACGTTCCCTCTCGGAACCACGAGCCTTCTTGAGGGAAGCTCCGGTTTGCAAGAAGCTTACACCAAAGCTTGTCCCAATTCGTCCAAAAATATTACCGCAGCATGTTGGTGCCATGTCATGAGACCATGCCAAGTTTCATGATTTTCAGGTGTGTTTTGGAATTACAGGAATTAAAAACCCAAGTTTCTCAATCTTTCCAGCCGAGCCATGACGCACAGATGTTTGAATTTCACTCCCACCTCTTGCATGGGACCTAGAAATTCACCCAAGGACACACATGTGATTTTTCAAACAACTTTGGTGCACTGGAGCATGTGCTTGTAGTTCAAATTTGAATTATGCACATTAAATTCCTAGAAACTCAATTAATGTATAAAAAGGCCAAACGAACCGGGAATAATTCCAAAATTTAGCACGGTACTTCTATTTGGTCTAATTTGGCTGTGTAAAAAAATAAGGCGGGAGAAGGCAGTGTACGTATGTCGTTTCGCACACGGAGGTGACACATTTCCTCTCGAAACCACGAGCCTTCTTGAGGGAAGCTCCGGTTTGCAAGAAGCTTACACCAAAGCTTGTCCCAATTCGTCCAAAAATATTACTGCACCATGTTAGTGCCATGTCATGAGACCATGCCAAGTTTCATGATTTTCAGGCGTCTTTTGGAATTATAGGAATTAAAAAACCAAGTTTCTCAATATTTCCGGCCGAGCCACGACGCCCAGATGTTTGAATTTCACTCCCATCTCTTGCATGGGACCTAGAAATTTACCCAAGGACACACATGTGATTTTTCAAACAACTTTGGTGCACTGGAGCATGTGCTTGTAGTTCAAATTTGAATTATGCACATTAAATGCCCAGAAACTCAATTAATGTATAAAAAGGTGAAACGAGCCCGAAGTAATTCCAAAATTTAGCACGGTGCTTCTATTTGATCTAATCTGGTTGTGTAAAAAAATAAGGCGGGAGAAGGCAGTGTATGTATGTCGTTTCGCACACGGAGGTGACATGTTCCCTCTCGGAACCACGAGCCTTCTTGAGGGAAGCTCCGGTTTGCAAGAAGCTTACACCAAAGCTTGTCCCAATTCGGCCAAAAAATTACCGAAGCATGTTCGTGCCATGTCATGACACCATGCCAAGTTTCATGATTTTCAGGCGTGTTTTGGAATTACAGGAATTAAAAAACCAAGTTTCTCAATCTTTCCGGCCGAGCCACGACGCCCAGATGTTTGAATTTCACTCCAATCTCTTGCATTGGACCTAGAAATTCACCCAAGGACACACATGTGATTTTTCAAACAAATTTGGTGCACTAGAGCCTATGCTTGTAGTTCAAATTTGAATTATGCACATTAAATTCCCAGAAACTCAATTAATGTATAAAAAAGGCGAAACGAGCCCGAAATAATTCAAAAAATTAGCACGGTACTTCTATTTGGTCTAATCTGGCTGTGCAAAAAATTAAGGCAGGAGAAGGCAGTGTACGTATGTCATTTCGCACACGGAGGTGACACGTTCCCTGTCGGAACCACGAGCCTTCTTGAGGGAAGCTTCGGTTTGCAAGAAGCTTACACCAAAGCTTGTCCCAATTCAGCCAACAAAAATGCAGCAACATGTCCGTGCCATGTCATGAGACCATGCCAAGTTTCATGATTTTCAAGCGTGTTTTGGAATTACAGGAATAGAAAAAAACAAGTTTCTCAATCTTTCCGGCCGAGCCAAGACGCCCAGATGTTTGAATTTCACTCCCTTCTCTTGCATGGGAACTAGAAATTCACCCAAGGACACACATGTGATTTTTCAAATAACTATGGTGCACTGGAGCACGTGCTTGTAGTTCAAATTTGAATTATGCACATTAAATGCCTAGAAACTCAATTAATGTATAAAAAATGTGAAACGAACACGGAATAATTCCAAAATTTAGCATGATACTTCTATTTGGTCTAATCTGCCTGTGCAAAAAAATTAAGGCGAGAGAAGGCAGTGTACGTATGTCGTTTCGCACACGGAGGTGACACGTTCCCTCTCGGAACCAGGAGCCTTCTTGAGGGAAGCTCTGGTTTGCAAGAAGGTTACACCAAAGCTTGTCTCAATTCGGCCAAAAAAATTACCACAGCATGTTGGTGCCATGTCATGAGACCATGCCAAGTTTCATGATTTTCAGCCATGTTTTGGATTTACGGGAATTAAAAAACCAAGTTTCTCAATCTTTCTGGCCGAGCCATGACGCCTAGATGTTTGAATTTTATTCCCATTTCTTGCATGGGACCTATAAATTCACCCAAAGACACACATGTGGTTTTTCAGCAAACTTTGGTGCATTGGAGCATGTGCTTGTAGTTCAAATTTGAATTATGCATATTAAATGCCCAGAAACTCAATTAATGCATAAAAATGCAAAAAGAACCCGGAATAATTCTGAATTTCAACACGACACTCATGTACTAGTTGCATGTTCACTATACGTAAATGTTCTAGCAATTCAAACACCATCCTTTCCCTCCGTAACACTATTTTGTCTTTCAAAACATAATGAAAAAAATCAGGTATACCACAAACAGTTTACTAGAAAGAATCGTGTGGGATGTGATATAAAATATCTTGGCTCACCGTCTTGTCTGGCTTACGCAGGAAGCTTCGTCGTCTACAGTCCACCGCCCCCGCTTGAACCACACTTGCGCACCAGTTTCTCGCGGCATTGAGAAAAAAAAATTGCCACCGCGGAAATATCTATCTCCCCCCTCCCTCCTACCAAAAGACACATTTCCACTGTTCCTCCTTGCTTTCCAAGTTCAAACCTTCACTGCTGCTTACGGGCAGCTCGGCCTCCTCGCCGGCGACCCTTCTTCTTCCAGCACTGCCTGCTCGCCGGCTACCCTTCTTCTTGCAGCACCGCCTCCTTGCCGACGACCCTTCTTCTTGCAGCGCCGCCTCCTCGACAGCGACCCTTCTTCTTGCTGTGCGGCCTCCTGGTCGTTGACCCTTCTTCTTACTGCGTGGCCTCGTCAATATGGTTAGGTAATCCACACCCCACCCACACCATCCTCCTCCTTTCCCGTCCCACATGCCCCGACTGATGGAGCAACACCTTCCACTGAAATCACTGCCCCCTCCTCCAATTAAGCGCTGCCCACAGCCATTTTACACGCAGTATAACATGGAGCTGAGTAGCATGCGGCCGCATGCGCGAACGAGGTCGCTATGGCTGACATGGGTGTCGACCGCCAGATCTTGGAGGAGCACCTTGTCTTCGAGGCCACCGTCGACACCACCGCGCGGTTGTCTACTGTAAAATACATTTCGTGATGTTTTCTCGAGGCCACCGCCAGTGTCTTCTAGTGATTTGTCCTCTGTAATATTAATATGCAATCTGATGTTCTGTTAATAGTTTGGTCCTCTAAAATGTAATGTTCAGTTAACACTTTCGTCCAACAATTGCTACATTTCATAGTACTGTTCTCAAGCATTCTTAGTTTTGTTAACTATCTTATCTTCTAGTACATGTTTCTATTCTGCAATGTCGTGCTCAATTAACTATTTTGGTTCATTTGGTCTGTTGTCCATTTAACTGTTTGGTTCAGTTTTGCAATTTGATTTTCATTTGTTGTGGGTACAATTTTGTATTGATATGCATGTGACACCAATCGAATTTGGCTGTACTCAATACATATTCTACTAATAGTACGGCAACTCTCAGTTAACCTGACCAAGATATTCCTTAGTGTGTTGTAGGGAAACAATGGGAGACACCGCGGTTTACCATCGAGGTTTGTTCAAGCAGGGTCCTTTGGCTAATATCACATTATTGTGCAGTTGTAGGAATCATTCTAATATTTAGGTTGCTTACAATTTGGTCTTGCACATGTAGGTCCTGCTGTCAGAGGCTTAGACCCACTGTTCGACCCATTTTGCATATGGGGAAATGAGATGTCCATGAATATCAGTCAAGTCAAGAAACTCAGAAAGATTGTTAGGATGAAGAAACTTGCAATGAATAACAGCAAGATCTTTGTTTGCACAATGAAGAATACATCAGTCAACTATAGGATGGCACCAACTCTTTTACCTTGTTTTTACCCCTTGCGCCATTTCAAAATTTACAACAGCAATTTATGCATAGCTTTGTTCTCGGTACTTTTCAAAGTAGTTCACCGATGATTACCTCTCAAACCACTTGCATGGTCAAGAGGCGAGGAAGGTATTCATTCAACACCCACGGCACAATATTGAAGTCTTGCTGAAGAGGGCGAAGGTTGGGCGGGCAATTATCCATAGCCACTGGTGTAAAGTTGCAAGGACATTCAACATCACTGAAGGCTCAATATTTGCCTTCCACTTCTGCAGTTTCCCAGACGAGATTCATCTGTCTATTTACCGTGTATGATGCTACTTTCCAAAGTTTTTTTATGTTGCATGTGAAACTTAGTGTTGTTGTGTAATGGCGTAACTGAGTGCCGAAGCTATCTGATGTAATTCAATTATGAAATCCTGGTTGCATTTATACGGATATGAAATATCTGGCGTGTTTTATAAGAAATATCAGTTTGATTAGTACATGGATTATCAATAATAGGCTAATTACCCTGCTTATTGGGGTTTTCTATTGCAAACGGTTACTCAGACATCACCGTGGGCGATGAACTCAAACAACCCGCGCAGTTTCTAGAAAGTAGGCGTGTTCGATCAACTAACAATCACACACGGCTTCCGGCAGCGAACTGTTTGCGTTAGGCCACCTAGCACACACGTTTCCACACAAAGAACTGTGTGGGATGTACATACCTACGGAAATGATTTTCTGGGATTCACTATGTGGGATGTACATACCTACGGAAATGATTTCTGGGATTCACCGTGTAGGATGAACACACCTATAGAAATGATTTCTGGGATTCACTGTGTGGGATGTACATACCTACGGAAATGATTTTTGGGATTCACCGTGTGGGATGTACATACCTACGGAAATGATTTCTGGGATTCACCGTGTGGGATGTACATACCTACGGAAATGATTGGGTTTCCATGCCTCGCCCGATCGCTCATGGCCCCAGCCTGGGTCCCACGAGGGCCTATCCCCGATGATTTCTGGGTCGTGTGGGAAGGACCCCCCTATCGCCCACACTCACTTGTCGACGGTTCCAAATGCCATCACGGAAAGGGGTTTTAAATCATTTGTTTAGGAGCTTGTTGTACAAGTGTTGGTCTCGTTGCACCGGAATGGAAACCTTTGCCTGAGTCCTTGGAAATCTACATATGTCCTTGCCTCCTTAGCACCAATGGGGAATATATCTTCTCTACGCCCGCTGGCGCCCACCTCCCTTGGTCGTCATGGCTTGCGTCATGGCAGCTCATGTTCCTACTCAAGAACTTTGGATGATCCCTATCACATGGCCGTTCGCTGTCTGGGGGCTTGATATGGTTGGCCCGTTCAAGTGATCCAAGGACAAGAAGATCCACCTTTTGGTTGTTGTCGATAAATTTGCCAAGTGGGTTGAAGCAGAGCTGATAAGCAATTGTGATGCGGCTATAATAGTTTAGTTCTTGAAGAAGTTGGATTTTCGCTTTGGTTATAGGCACATCATCATCACTGTTAATGTAACTAACTTGTCCAAGGGAGCTATGAAGCATTTTTGTCAATGACAGCATATCCATCTTGATGTAGCATCAGTTGCACATCCTCAGTCCAATGGGCAAGTAGAACGCACCAACCAGGAGATTTTACAAGGTATCAAGCCAAGGCTCATGGTTCCTCTGCAGCGTACAACGGGTTGTTGGGTTGAGGATCTCCCTTTACTCCTTTGGAGCATACAGACTACTCCCAACATATCAACAGTCTATACACCTTTCTTCGTGGTTTATGGTGCAAAAGTTGTATTACCAAGTGATATTCATCACGACTCTCCCAGAGTGGCAACTTATGTTGAAGTAGAAAATGAGCAAGCTCGCCAAGGCTCTCTTGATGCCCTGGAGGAGGAACGTGATTTTGCTGTAGCACGGTGTGCTATATATCAACAAGACCTACGTCACTATCATAGTCGTAGAGTTCGCACCTGTACTTTCCAGGAGGGTAACTTAGTGCTTCGTTTGATCCAAGAACAAGCCGGTATGCATAAGCTTTCACCACCTTGGGAAGGGCCTTTTGTCATTAGCAAGAACCTAAACAATGGGTCATATTACCTAATTGACACACGTGAGCATAATAAGTCACATACATCTGAGGAGGAGACCAACATGCCTAGGAACATTGCTCACCTCCGACCCTATTATACTTAGAGCCTTTGGCTCAGTTTTTATACATACCTTTGTCTATATATATATATATAAACACTATTCTGATCACAACATGAACTTCCCGAGTAACGCGCCTGACCTTCCCTGAGTACTAGGTTGAACTTCAGCTAAAAGGTGACCAAATGGGGCTTGCAATATACCGTTGGAAAGCTATGGACACCAGTATCATGACCCAAGTTAATTTTTTGGCAAAATGTAAGCGGTTTAAGAGCAGTTTTGAAAACCGTTTTTCTTCATACACAAAACGTGAATCGTATTTTCGATCGCATTTTTAAACTGTTTACTGGAATGAGGCAAATAATATGGCGTTGGAAAGCTGCTGCAAAACCGCTCCTTCCATATGTTGAAAGTTTTATCTAATTCCCTATGGTTAAAGAGTAATTCAGAAAATTGTAGAATTTCGCAAACCGAACAGCCGAGTTCATTTTTTCGATGCCATTTCTAAACGGCTAATCCAATTGAGGCAAATAATATGGCGTTGGAAAGCTTATGAAAATGCGCTACTTTTTCGTGTTAAAAGTTTTTTCTAATTTTGAAAAGTTTAAAAGTAATTTAGAAAACGGTACAACTTCCACCGAGTTCGTATTTTTGAGATAATTTTCTAACCGTACGTCCAAATGCAGCAAATGATATGGCGTTAGAAAGCCTGAAGAAATGCGAAACTTTTTTGTATATATTGTTTCTCCTAATTCATTACTGTTTTATGTCAGTTTTGAAAATGGCTAAAAACGTATTTTTGCCGTAATTTATACAAACTTTATCGGAATGGGGCAAATAATATACCGCTGAAAAGCTACGGAAAATTCGAAACTTTTTCATGTTGATGGTTTTCTCTGATTCCTAGCCGTTTTCAAGTAATTACGAAAATGGCAAGATCATTCGTTCTGCCTTTATCGCGAAACAGATTCTTCGAAAATGCACCGCGTGAAGAACGTGAACTTCTCGACGCGTGTACCTGAACTTCACTCTATTTTTCACGTGCTTTTTTTGCTCGTAGATCTCCATCCACTGCTTGTAGCTCTTCATCCACTCACCGAAATTTAGCAAATGATATACCGATGGAAAGTTGTTGTAAACACACAACTTTCCCGTGTTGATCATTTTTTCATACTCACGACGATTTTAAAAGTTTTTCATCTGATATTCATTCAGTGTAGTAGGTGAACTTCTTGCTGTTTTCACGTTGAACTTCTGTGACGTATTTTTTTCATTTGTAATTTCCTCATCCATTCGTCAAGTGTTACACAAATGGTTTTTTTGTATAAACTTCTCTCATAATATTTTTTTAACTTTCTCCGACGGAGGACTTCAACTTATATCAACAAACATTTAGTCTTTGCTTTTTTATTCTTTTTAATACAAAATGCACACCGTGTAGTACGTGAACTTCTGGCAGTTATCAAGCTGAACTTCTCTCGGGTACGTGAAAATATCTGAGTTTTTTATGAATATTAATCGAAATTTCTTATTCTTTTTTATGAAATTTTGAAGCGCTCTATTTTTAAAAGTTGAACTTCTTGTTATTTAATTTTTTAACTTCTTGTTTCCATTCTTTAATAACGAGGAAAATCTGAGTATTCTATAATCATCGAACTTCTCCATATTTTTAATTTGGACTTCTTGGTTTTATTTCTTAATATTTTTAATGAAATTTGAAGCGTTATATTTTTAAAGTTGAACTTGTAGTTTGTTATTTTTGAACTTCTTGTTTCCATTCTTTAATTACGAGGAAAATCTGAGTTTTCTATAATCATCGAACTTCTCCATCTTTTTAATATGGACTTCGTGATTTATTTCTTAATCTTTTTTATGAAATTTTGAAGCGTTATATTTTTAAAAGTTGAACTTCTTGTTTTTTATTTTTGAACTTCTTGTTTCCATTCTTTAATTACGAGGAAAATCTGAGTTTTCTGTAATCATCGAACTTCTTCACCTTTTTAAGATGGATTTCCTGGTTTTATTTCTTAAATCTTTTTTATGAAAGTTTGAAGCGCTCTATTATTAAAAGTTGAACTTCTTGTTTTTTAGAAATGAGGAAATTTTGTTTTCTTATTAAAAAAGTTGAACGTCTCAGTTGTTTTATTTTGACCTTCTTGGGTTTTTTAAGAATTTAGAAAAATATATTGTTACAACATCAAACATGTTTGTTATTTTAATTTTTGTTTTAAAAAAATATCAACAATACCTAGCTCACTAAATTTTTTATTTGCACTAATTTTACTATATGTGAACGTGTGTTTATTTTATAGTCGAACTTCTCACATGAAACCAAGGTTGTTTTGTACAAAGCATCTGTTGCCGGCTACATTGGTGAGACACAAATGTATAATTTTGTGTAGAAAAAGATTGGAGCACAAAGCACTTTGTATCTCTCAAAAGAGTACGTCACTCACCTTTTTTCTCTCACAAAATGTTTCTGAAGTACATAGACAGAAAGGAAACATGAACAATTTCCTTGATGTCTCTATCTCTCTATCCATGAAACACAAGCCTCATTAGAAGCACACAAGAAGAATTAACACTTCAGAGCAGTGATGAATTCTGGAGAAGGAAACTTCTTTTTCCCATTCTTTTTTTAAAGGACCCATGAAACCGAATCAACTTTTTTGCACCCAAAGGTACTACTGACCTTCAGACAAAAAGCCATTTAGAAACAATACACAAGTGGACATAGTATAACAACATGGAAGCGATATTTCTGGTATAGGAGCAAATTCGAAGCAGCAATGATGTGATCTTTTTTGTTCAAACTTAGTTGGGTTCACAACATGAACTTCAGACAAAATCTATACATATACATCACAGCATGCAAGCAACAAACCCAGCGCACACACAAATGCTAGCACGCGCGCACACACCCATGCACGAATAGACGCATTAGCACAAACCACATGCTTTGCTCAGGGCGCACTGGCAGCGTGTTGGTGGACTGGCCGCAGAAGTTGTGAGGACGCAGGGCAGCTGCGGTGGTGAACAAGATGCAGAGTACAGGGAGAAGCTGGGTCGCGACGGAGCCCCATCCAAAACCAAGATGGCACTCCAGGAAGCGCTTTGACTCCATGGACAAGATGCTAGAAGCAAGTAGTGCAAGCGATGAAGGACTCCGATGTAGCGAAGAGGTAGAAGTTCAGTTTCAGGTAGAACTTCAGATTCAGAGTTACTTCTCTTCCTCTGTGGGTGTTCGTAGTAGCAAAAAGTCAGAGAAAATAGCTGCGAGAAGGAATGCAAATGTTGCTGCACCTTCAGTAGCCTACATGGCCTGGTGCGGCACCTTCGCTGGAAGGTGAGAAGCAGCGGCAGGGGTTCCTAACCCGGCAGGTGACGGCTTGGCCCGTCGAGTAGGGGATGCGTGGGATGTGGGCGCTCTGCGGCTGGGAGGGCAGCAATGATGGCTGGACGCCGGCGCGCGTGAGGTTGACGACCGGTACTTTGCCAGCTGCGTGTGGGAGGGAGGGCGTCGCTGCGTTTGGAAGCAAAGGAGGTTGCCTCCGACGTGTATCTAGGGGACGGGAGGCCGCCGCCACCGTGGATCCAGGGGATGGAGCCGTCGTGGATCCAGGGGGGCGGAGCCGCCACCACAGTTGGAGAGGCCGCCGGCACAGCCGTGGATCGAGTGGAGGGAGGCGCCGTCGCGGATGGGGATCGGGGGACGGCGGATGGAAGCGCGGCGGGTCAGGGGTGGGTGGCAACGGAGGTGCATCGGGTCAGGGGTGGGCGGCGGGGCGCTGGGCAGGTAGCGGCGGCGGGGCCCTGGGCCAGATGAAGGCGGTGGCGCCCTGGGGCAGTTGACGGCGATGAAGATGGGGATCGGGGGAGAGTGTAGGCGTGGGGAGGTGGGGGGTGGACGGTCGTGGGCTTTTTCTCCGCGTGCAGAGAAGTTCGGGAACACCTCCGCAGCTCCTATATAGGCCCGAACGTGATCAGAATAACTATCCCAATCCTCGGATTAGAATAGTGTTACACTATGTGTATATATATATATATATCTGTGTGTGTGTGTATACACACACATAAACACTATTCTGATCACAACCTGAACTGCCTGAGTAACGCGCCTGAACTTCCCTCTGTACGAACCCGACCTTCAGGCTATCTTCGCTACCGTGGCTTCCCCCGCGAATTATCCTGGTTAGTCGTGTTCCATATGATGTTAGTGTAATCTAGAAACGTGTTTTAGCAACTAAATACCGTATTTAAATAGGTATCCCGCTCGTTGGCATATTTTGCTCTCGGGTCATGATGGAATTGCGTGTTTTGCAATTTTACTGCCTGAGTTGTTCGACCTGAACTTCCCCTAGTGCTAGGTTGAACTTCTACCAACATTGCCCAAATGGGGCTTGCGATATACCATTGGAAAGCAATGGACACCAGTATTATGACCCAAGTTAAATTTTTGGCAAAATGTAAGCGGTTTAAGAGTAGTTTTGAAAACATTTTTTCTTCATACAAATACCATGAATCGTATTTTCGATCGCATTTCTAAACCGTTTATCGGAATGAGGCAAATAATATGGCATTGGAAAGCTGCTGCAAAACTGCTCCTTCCACATGTTGAAAGTTTTCTCTAATTCGCTACGGTTAAAGAGTAATTTGGAAAATTGTAAAACTTCACAAACCGAACAGCCGAGTTCGTATTTTCGATGCCATTTCTAAATGGCTAATCCAATTGAGGCAAATGATATGGTGTTGGAAAGCTTATGAAAATGCACTACTTTTTCATGTTGAAAGTTTTTTCTAATTTTGAACGGTTTAAAAGTGATTTATAAAACGGTGCAAGCTCCACCGAGTTCGTATTTTCGAGCTAATTTCTTAACCGTACGTCCGAATGCAGCAAATGATATGGCCTTGGAAAGCTTAAGAAAATGCAAAACTTTTTGGCATATATTGTTTCTCCCAATTCCTTACTGTTTTAAGTCAATTTTGAAAATGGCTAAAAATGTATTTTCATCGTAATTTCTACAAAATTTATCGGAATGAGGCAAATAATATGCCGTTAAAAAGCTACAAAAAATGCGAAACTTTTTCATGTTGATGATTTTCTCTGATTCCTAGCCATTTTCATGTAATTTCGAAAATAGCGAGATTATTCGTTCTGCCTTTATAGCGAAACAGATTCTTCGAAAATGCACCGCGTGAAGAACCTAAACTTCTCGACGCGCGTACCTGAACTTCACTTTGTTTTTCACGTGATTTTTTTGCCCGTAGCTCTCCATCCACTCACCGGAACACTCACCAGAATTGAGCAAGTAATATACCGGTGGAAAGCTGATGTAAACACGTAACTTTCCTGTGTTGATCATTTTTTCATACTCGCGACGATTTTAAAAGTTTTTCATCTAAAATTCATTCACTATAGTAGTTGAACTTCCTACTATTTTCGCGTTGAACTTCGGTGACATATTTTTCGTTTGTAATTTTCTCATTCATTCGTCCGTGCTACACAAACGATATTCCTTTTGTACAAACCTCTCTCACAATAATTTTTTCAACTTTCTCCGACAGAGGAGTTGAACTTATAACAACAAAACGTTTAGACGTTGCTTTTTCATACTTTTTAATACAAAATGCACACTGTGTAGTACGTGAACTTCTGGCAGTTATCAATCTAAACTTCTCTCGGTTACGTGAAAATATTTGAGTTTTTTATGAATTTTTAATCTGATTTTCTTAATCCTTTTTTATGAAATTTTGAAGCGTTTTTTAAAAAAATTGAACTTCTTTTTATTTTTTTGAACTACTTGTTTTCATTCTTTAATAACGAGGAAAATCTGAGTTTTCTATAATCATCGAACTTCTCCATCTTTTCAATATGGAATCCTGGTTTTATTTCTTAATATTTTTATGAATTTTGAAGCTCTCTGTTTTCATAAAGTTGAACTTCTTGTTATTTTATTTTTGAGCTTCTTGTTTCCATTCTTTAATAACGAGGAAAAAAAATCTGAGTTTTCTATAATCATCGAACTTCTCCATCTTTTTTATATGGACTTCCTGGTTTTATTTCTTAATTTTCTTTATGAAATTTTGAAGCGCTCCATTTTTTAAAGTTGAACTTCTTGTTATTTTATTTTTGAACTTTTTGTTTCCACTTTTTCATAACGAGGAAAATCTAAGTTTTTTATAATCATCGACCTTCTTCATCTTTTTAATATGGACTTCCTGGTTTATTTCTTAATCTTTATAATTTGAATTTTTGATTTTCTTTTTGAAATCAAATTTCTCCCAAATAATAACCGAACTTCTTTGCGGATTGAAACAATTATTTTAAAAGGAAAAAAACAATTTCTTTGAACTTATCAAACTTCTCTATGTTTTTAATTAAATATCAAACTTCTCCATGTTTTTAAATTGAACTTCTTGGTTTTATTCTTCTGTAACGAGAAAAACTAAGTTTTTAATATACATTGAATTAATCTATTTTTAAAAAGGAACTTCTTGGTTTAATCTTTAGTATCGGGGGAATCTGAATTTAAAAAAAAGGAAAACTTTTTAAAACTTTTTTTGGTGTTCCTTTATTTTAATTTTAATTTGAACTTATTAGTTATTCTTTAAAATGAGAATCTAAGGTTTTTATAAACTTTGAACTTCTATGTTATTTTAATTTGAACTTCTTAGTTTTATTCTTTAGTAACGAGGAAATCGAGGTTTTTGAACTTCATTGTTTTAAAATTTTGAACTTCTTTGGTTTTATTTTTTGATAATGTGAAAAATCAAAATTTCTTAGACATCGAACTTCACCATTTTGAAAATTTGAACTTCTTAGTTTTATTGGTAAGTAACGGGGAAAATGTTTTTTATAGGAACTGTGATACCACGCCGTTATTTTAATTTCAACTTCTAGGTTTTATAGAATATGGAAAATTGGTTTTTATACAATCTTTTGAAATGCTCCTCTTTTTAATTCGAACTTCTTCGAGTTTTTTACAAACACTGAAAGTACGTTATAAAGGTTTTTGAACTACTTTTTATTAACTTTTGCTCAAATTTTTTGAACGTCCAAATTTGTCTTTTAGATATTAAAAACTTCATTTTTTTAACGTTGACCTGCTTTGGTCTTTAAATTTGAACTTCTTATAGAATTTTGTCATGACATTTTATGCATTTTTTTGCTTTTTGGTGAAATGGCCTAGGCGGTCCCTTTTTTCATTTGATAATTTTTCTTCCATACGTGGTACACATGAACTTCAGAATTTCTGAAACATGAACTTCGCGTGATATTATTTTATTTCATGAAACTCCATGGTTTTTATTTTTTGAATTCCATGATTTTTTTGTTTACATTTTTTTGGTTTGAACTTCGATGTGTGTTACACCTGAAATTTCAAAATCACACATGTTTATACACATTTTCCCTTGAATCCAACATGTGCAAAAACAATAGGAAATTTAGGGTACGAAAAACAACATTTTAAAACTTGTAATTGGAGGTCGGACATCCCGCAATATAAATTCTGAACCGTGCACGAAGGTGCACGTGAACTTCTTACTTTTATTTTTTCCTAGAAAAATGGAAAGAATTTGAGTTTTCCGTAAACATCAAACTACTCCTTTTATTTTAATGTGAACTTCTTTAATTTTATTCTTTAGTAACGAAGAAAACCTATGTTTTTTATAAATATCGAACTTCTCTATTTTTATAATTTGGACTTCTTGGTTTATTGGAAATACTTTTTTCCATTTTTTGAAACGGTAAAACAATGTTCTTTTTATGAAAAATAAATATCAAAGTCATGTGTTATATTAATTTGAACTTCTTGCTTTTCTTTAGATACAATTTTTTTTAAACTTTTACAAACTTTGACCTATAAACATATCTTTGGCAAAATGAAATTTTTTACCTCTAATATATTTTTTGAGAAACGACTCTTTTTTGTGTGGCTAGGGTTTTGGATTTAGCTCCCGTGAGATCAACACCCGTCAATCAAAGAAACCTTTAACTAGTGCACCGTCCATATAATGCAAGTAGCACTAGCAGTACTAATGTATGCTCTTCTCCAAACAAATAGTAATTTTTATACACAAAGCCGTGTTTGCTTTTTCACCACACCTTTTGGTCCTTATCTCTCCATCTTATCTACTAGAAGTAACCACCACCACACATTTATTCCTTGTTCTATCAACTCCCTGCCACTTTCTCTACTCAATAATACGATAGCTAGCAAAATGGATGCAGCAACCATAGCTACAAAAGTTCAGGTTCAGGAGCGCTGTGGGAATGACTGCTTCAGGAAATGGCTCAACCTTGCTCTTCCTCCGCTGACCTCATGACATCTTGAGCCCAGATCCATCCCCAGCCCCGAAGCTTCTCAACTATCTACTTCCATCCTGTCGCTCCCCTGCTGCATCGCCCTGCAGCTATTCAGTGGCGGGCAGCTCACCCAAGAGATTTCATGCACTTGCTGAGGAACCCGAGGCGCGGTTGAAGCTGCTCTGTCTCTCATGTGACCGGATCTTGCAAGCAAAACTGAACTTCCACTTTATCAAGTGAGGCAGGGCATCGAGTGGAACGATGCCTATGGTGTAGAGGTGGCTCTGCAGGCCAGGGAGGCCCTTGCTTGACGAGGCGGTGGCCTACATCCCCGCCGGAGGACAAATATATCTACCTGCTTTTTCTTCACAGTCTGACCTGCTGCTTCTTCACAGTCCGGCGCGCTACATCCTCACGCAGGTTCGAACATGACGAGCTTGCCTTGGTGGAAGACCTCAATGCCGAGGAGGTGGATTGACTGCATCTGCGTCAGCAGCAAGCTGGGGACTACGATGGAAGGTGGCCCTGGACTGCATGCGGCTGTGGCGGTTGGGCTCAAAGCCAAGCATGGCCATGGCGGAAGTGCAGCGACTGGATCCTGGTGGCGCGCAGGAAGAAGGTTGGGGCCTCGCACCGGAAGTAGGCAGGGGCCCGGCGTGTCGGCCTCACACAGGAAGAGGCAGGGTCGCCAGCGGGCCAGGAGGAGGTGGGGTGGGGAGGGGCGATGGCGGCGTCCTCGCGCCGCTGGAAGCAGGCAGGGGCGCCGACGGCTGCGCGCCCGGAGGAGGCTTGGGTGGCGGTGGCGCACCGGGCGTAGACAGGTCAGCGGTGCTTGTGCCAGGAGGAGGCGGGGAGGCGGCGCTAGGAGGTCGCGCGACAGCGGGCTCTGGCAGAGTGGCGCGCGGGGTTATAGGCGCCGGTGGCGGCGGCGGTTCCGGGGGCTGGTGCCGACGGGTTGGTGGGTGGGAGGTGGGGATCGAGGAAGTGCGGGAGGTGGGGGACGGTCAATTGTTGTATTTTTTGTTCCAGCTGGTTCGGGAGTTCGGGAACACCGAATTGGGCCTATATACGGAGATTGTCATCCAAATGACTATTCTAATCCTGGGATTAGAATAGTGCCATCCTCTCTCTCTCTATATATATATAGGTAAAATAGATGGGGCATCTAGGTGCCTGGGCACCTTGATCGTTTTGGAAACTGTGATATATTTAATTCATTTTCTAACTATTCTTCATGCAAGACTTTCCATGCTTATGTTTTATTTTTGGTTCTAACAATTGGACATGCAAGACTTGCCATAGAATCAAACTATTAATGTTGACTTTTTTTGAATTATTGCAGGTATATAATGTGCGTATTTTTGTTCCTAATTATCTAATACGTGTATCTAATACCTACCGATGAAATTATATGCATACACATGTATGTATGTATTCAATAATTTTTTTTTCAACTATTACATTTTTTGTTTTCTAATTATCTAAAATGGGTATCATATATTTACTAACGAATGTATGTACGTACGTCGGTATGTATATACACAATAATTTATTTGTAGATTAATTGCATTTTATTTTTATTTTCTAACTATCCAATACGGTTATATAATACCTACTAACAAAAATATTGTAATACCCGGTTAACGTATATAACCGGCTATATGAAAAAGGGTATAAAAATATTGTATATACCCGGTCGACGTATATACCCGACTATGTGAATAAGTGTAGGAAAATATTATACATCCAATAATATACTTCAAGTGGCACACTTGTATACCTGGCTGTACGAAAAAAACATAAAAAATATTATACATAATCAGTCGACGTATATACCTAAAATAAATATGGCTACATGATGTACGTCTATCTAATATATACCCAACATATTTCGAGTACAAAAACATACTTAAGATATTTTGGGTTATATATGTATATACCTAGTGATTTATTCAAGGTATTAGATACTCGGTGAAAAATAAAAGCGAATAAATAAAAAAATATGATATCCATTATACGCAAAAGAATACCCGGCTACGTGACGTATGAGACATGCATGGGCTTAATTTGGTAGGTATTAAGTGTTTATATTAAGCAATAATTGGCAAAAATTCTTTCCTAATACAAAACTAATTAATTTTTCAATTAATGCTAATACTAATTACACGTGCACACATCTTAGTGTCATCCAACGGTTTTTAGGTAAGGTGCCTAGGCACCTAGGTGTCCCATACTGGCGTCCTATATATATAGGGTCGCGCTATTCGTCACCGTGGGTGAGGAATAGTTATTCTTCACCCCCTTTTTATTTTGACGTCAATGCATCGTATTTTTAGGTTCCGTAAATTTTTCTTATTTCATACGTAAAAAGAGGTTGTAAGAAAATATATACTCATCGTAAAAAATATTTTATGTTACGTAAAATTACGAACGTAAAACATAATGTAAAACATACATAAAATGTGATATTTCTGGTCTTATAACGTTTTTTTGTTTTCTTATACCAATTTTTACGCAGTGAATCAATATAAATATAATTATTTGTATTCCAAACGTAATTTATTTATGAAGCAGTCATAAGATTACCTTGGGTGAGAAATAACTTATTCTGCACCCTGGGTGATGAATAGTATCACTATATATATATATATATATATATATATATATATATATATATATATATCTTATGATCAATATTAATAAAGTCAGTGTCCCCAAAGCTCGGGGCGTCTATCGTTTCATCCCATATATTGTGCATCACTATTTATTTTTTGATCATAGGTCACTTGGGGGCTTCCAACTCATCGAGTTTAGCTATTAACATCCCTCTTGACCCTGCATATGCCATTATACATCTTGGTTAAACCTGCATGTTTGCTTGATGCTCATCCGCTAAGATGACCCGCCATACTCTTGACAATCAATCTATTATGACCCTGAACTTGTCAAGGTTAAAACGTCGGCTTATGTCATGTGGGAGCCAGCTTCCAGAAAGCTAGGATAAACCAAAGGCTATCAATCCAGCTTCATTGAAGCAAGACTCGTGCCTCAAAAGTCGGTCTTTTTGTCGTGCCTCGAAAGACGGCTTAACATTTATCTTTATCTGTGTTTAAATTTCTGTTTTACAGGATTATTTGCTCCTTGATCAAACATTATATCGACCATAAGTCCCGGGTCAACCAAACACCGGATTATTTTGATCAAGACTGAGCTCCAGCGATCATGAGTTTCCCAATTCAATGGCACAACGGGTTATTATCTATCGTAACTACTGCAACAACCATGTATCAAAGTACTGATTCACAGTCCCAGATTATCAATTGTTACTCCTCAATACAAGATGGTGCATACTCAAGCACAAGGAAATGAGGCGGGTTAGCAAACACTGCATCGGCTCAAATATATCCTAAACATATCAAGTACTTGGCATCACAGAGAAAGTTTTATCACTACCATATTACAAAGCCACGGATGTGCTCAAAATCAGGCAAAGTTTTTAATATTAGGACTCACCTAAGAAGCCTCTGAGTCAGCATCCCCTTCATGACCCTCGACATCAGTCGCTGGATCAGCCTACGCTTGCTCATTGTGCTCGACCTGTTGGCGCTACCTTGGTAGCCACTGTATAGCAGATAATTTCTAGAATACTGAGTCATCAGTGGTGATACCAGACGGGTCAACATTAGGAGCAAAAGATGTCTTACGGGGTGGTGGGATGAGCTCAAATGGCTGGTAATCTGGCGGGTTAATGCGCTTGTTGTCTTCATCATATTCAGGTTGGTACTTGGCCAGGTCAAGTTCATCAACCATTTGAGTCACCTCAACACACGTATCTTTCACACATCGTGCAAAGTCCTCTTGCGTAAAGTCGCTCCCATCAAGTTTTGTTTGTCGAAAGCCTCCCACCATCTCGCACGGGTCCATCTCTGGAATGAAGGCTTTTGCGCGTGCAAGCACCATGCCAGTCCTAGAATGAGTCACCGATTTAACCTTCTCCTCAATCCACTGAAGGGACGGTCGATGTGTCCTTGAGCATGTCCTTGATCCTCTGGGGGTATGAGTCGACGTCTTTCACTCTGATGATGGCGTACATGCCACCGTTGTACAAGTGCTCCACATAAGTATATATTGCCTTCAATTTTACTAGAGGTAGCTGGACACCTCTGCTGTCTCTTTTCCCTGCAAAAAGTTGCCTGTGAGTAAGTCGTCAGCTGAATCAGTTAATCATTCACTTATCAAGACGGTTCTACTTACCAAAGATAGCCACAATCATATTGGTGATGTGGCATTTTAACACATTCAGCTCTTCTGTGACCGGCTCAAGATGGCCTGCAGCCTCTTCAGCACATTTCAACAACGCTTCTTTTTCCTCTTCATATGAGGCCTTCAAGGAGTTCAAATTTTTTTGAGGCAATCAGCACAGATTGTTGATACGTCTCCAATGTATCTACAATTTATGAAGTATTTATGCTGATATATTATCATTCTTGAATGTTTTACAATCATTTTATGGCAACTTTATATCATTTTTGGGACTAAACTATTGACCTAGTGCCCAGTGCCAGTTGCTATTTTTTGCTTGTTTTTACATCGCAGGAAATCAATATTAAACGGAGTCCAAACACCGCGAAACTTTTTGTGGTTTTTTTATGGACCAGAAGACCACCAATGGGCCAGACCAGCACCTGGGGGGTGCCCCGAGGGGGGCACAACCCACCAGCACGCGCCTGGGGGCCCAGGCGTGCCCAGGTGGGTTGTGCCCAGCTCGGTGGCCTCCCGCACCCCTCTTTACCCTATAAATTCCCAAAAATTCCAAAAACCCTCGGGGTTAACGTAGATCAGAAGTTCTGCCACCGCATGCCTATGTAGCCACCGAAAACCAATCTAAACCCTGTTTCGGCACCCTGCTGAAGGGGGGAATCATCTCCGGTGGCCGTCTTCATCATCCCGGTGGCCACCACGATGAGGAGGGAGTAGTTCACCCTCGGGGCTGAGGGTTTGTACCAGTAGCTATGTGTTTAATCTCTCTCTCCCTCTCTCTCTCTCTCTCGTGTTCTTGAGATGTCACTATCTTGATGTATCGCGGGCTTTGTTAATATAGTTGGATCATATGGTGTTTTCCCCTCTCTATCTTGTTGTGATGAATTGAGTTTTTCCCTTTGAGATTTCGTTGTTATCGGATTGAATACTTTTATGGATTTGAGAACACTTGATATACGTCTTGCATATGAATATTCGTGGTGACAATGGGGTATCATATTGATTCACTTGATATATGTTTTGGCACTCAACTTGCGGATTCTCGAGGTGACATTGGGGTAATCTATGCATAGGGGTTGATGCACGTTCTTGTCTTTGTTTCTCCGGTAGAAATCTTGGGGCACTCTTTGAAGCTCTTTGTGTTGGATTGAGTATTATGAATCTAAAACTATTTGGTGTTATTTTAGTACGAACTCTTGGATAGATCGATTGGAAAGAATAGCTTCGAGGTGGTTTCGTACCCTACAAACGATTTCTTCGTATGTTCTCCACTAGATAGGAACTTTGGAGTGATTCTTCGTTGCACGTTGAGGGATGATTATATGATCCAATTATATTAGCACCGTTGAGAGATTTCACTAGCAAAAGTACGTACCCTAGGCCTCATTTTCAAGCATTGCAACACCGTTTTTGTGCACGTTTACTATTTGCTACCTTGCTGTTTTTATTTATTCAGATTATAAAAATATATTTCTATCATCCATATTACACTTTTATCACCATCTCTTCGTCGAACTAGTGCACCTATACAATTTGCCATTGTATTAGGTGTGTTGGGGACACAAGAGATTTCTTGTATTTGGTTGCAGGGTTGTTTGAGAGAGACCATCTTCATCCTACACCTCCCACGGATTGATAAACCTTAGGTCATCCACTTGAGGGAAAATTTCTACTGCCTTACAAAACTTTGCGCTTGGAGGCCCAACATGTTTCTACAAGAATAAAGTTGCGTAGTAGACATCAAGCTCTTTTCTGGCGCCATTGCCGGGGAGGTGAGTGCTTGAAGGTATATCTTTAGATCTTGCAATCGAATATTTTAGTTTCTTATTTTATCATTAGTTTGGTTTTATAACAAAAAACTAGATAAAATGGAATTGAGGTTGTGTCATATTATTGATCATCTTTATAATATCTTTCTTCGAAATGATGGTTCGGAAAATTGTGCTCAATTGTTAGAAGAAGAAGTTAATAAAATGTTTGGCACAAAATATTTGAATGATGAGCATGATTGCAATGTTGTTAGTATGAATTCTTCGAATATCCATGATGCTAATGATACGCAAAGCCATCAGCTTGGGGATGTTATGTTTGATGAAGATGATATTTTTAGTCCCCCAAGATTTGATGTGAAAATTTGTTTTAATGATTGCATGCCTCCTATTTATGATGATTATAATGATGAAAGTGGATTCGGAGAGGTCATGACTTTATTTAATGATGAATCCATCATTTTGGATGAGGCTTCAATTGACTATGAGAACAAGATTTCTATCGATGATGATTATGATGATGACATGTATGCTATAAAGAATAATGATAACCATGAAAATTTTCATCATGAATTTAATCTTCACTCTCATGATAGTTATTTTGTTGAGTTTGCTCCCACTACTATTGACGAGAATAAATTTGCTTATGTGGAGAGTAATCAGTTATCTATGCTTTTATGTCATGAAAAGAATGCTTTATGTGATGGTTATATTGTTGAATTTCTTCATTATGCTACCAGAAATTATTATGAGGGAGGAACTTATGCTTGTAGGAATTGCAATAATATCAAGTTTCCTTTCTATGTGTTGAAAATATTGAAGTTTTGCTTGTTTTGCCTTCCTATGATAGTTGATTCTTGTTCCCATAAGTTGTTTTCTCACAAAATCCCTATCAATAGGAAGTGGGTTAGACTTAAATGTGCTAGTCATATGCTTCATGATGCTCTTTATGTTTCAATTCTTATCTTTTATGCAAGCATCATTGAAATCATCATGCCTAGCTAAAAGGCATTAAAGAAAAGCACATGTTGGGAGACAACCCAACACTTTTACCTACTGTTTTTGTGTGTTCACATGATTAGACTACTGTATTAATCATATTTTATTGCTTTTGTTTCAATGAAGTTCCAAGTAAGACCTCTGGAATGGCTTATGGTGGTAGTTGATTTCATTTTGCTGAAAACAGAAACTTTTTCGCTTAGAAAAACAATTCTCATTTTTAATAGAAGGACGATAAAATGCTGATTCTTTTTTCATAAAATTAGTGGGCAAATTTCCCAGTATCTCCTATTTTTTCAGGATTTTTGGAGTAGCACAAGTTTGGTTGGAGTACATATTACTACAGACTGTTCTGTTTTTGACAGATTCTATTTTCAATGCATAGTTTCCTTGTTTTCTAGTTTCTATGTCTTATATTGCTCAATATAAATTGTAGAAATGATATGCTACAGTACTCATTGTGTGTAAACAATTATGAATCTTGTCTTTGACAGTACCAAAGTGAAATGGTTTGCTCTTTATCATACTAACCTATCTCACAAAGTTCCGTTAAGTTTTGTGTGATTGAAGTTTTCAAGTTTTGGGTGGGATGTCGATATGAGGAGAATAAGGAGTGACAAGACCCTAAGCTTGGGGATGCCCAAGGCACCCCAAGGTAATATTCAAGGACGATCCAAGCAACTAATCTTTAGAATGCCCCAGAAGGCATCCCCTCTTTCGTCTCCAACATTAGCGGTAACCTCACTTGGAGCTATGTTTTTATTCGTCACATGATATGTGTTTTGCTTGGAGCATCATTTTATTTTGTTAGGATTTTCTTTATTTTATTTATAATAATGTTTTGCATCTTTTATTTCAATAAAAGTGGCATTGATAGCCTTTGCCATGCTTATTTTGCAAGTCTACATGTTGCTTTTTGAAAACAGAAAGTTTACTGCTGTTGCAAAAATTCCCTAGAAAAGTCAGAATTTGATAAAATGTTGAAACTTTTTGCATAATAAGCTATTATTAATTTTCTACAGTGTGGTAGAATTTCATAATGTTTGGAGTTGAATAAGTATTGATATTCTTGCATTCTTATAGACTGTACAGTTTTGGCAGATTGCTGTTATGTTTGCATATGTTTGCTTGTTTAATGATTCTATTTGAGGATAGGATTATTAAATATGCAGAGGCATTTAGTAGGCAATGTTGAATAATAATTTTAGTGATTTTCTACAGTGGAGAATGATAAGGTTTTTTCTTTGGTTTATACTAACTTATCTCACGAGTTGTTGTTGAGTTTCGTGTGGATGAAGCTTTTAAGATTTAGGAAAACCGTAATATGAGAGGAATTAAGGAGACAAAAAAGCTCAAGCTTGGGGATGCCCAAGGCACCCCAAGATAATATTTCAAGAAGTCTCAAGCATCTAAGCTTGGGGATAACCCAATAGGCATCCCACCTTTCCTCTTCAACAATTATCAGTTAGTATCGGTTGAGCCTAAGTTTTTGCTTCTTCACATGAGTTGTGATATTCTTAGAATGTCATTTTATTTTCATTTTGCTTGCTGTTTTAATAAAATTCTTTGATCTTAAAGTTTTTAAATAAAATAGAGTCCTCAAATAGTTACCAGGGAGGCTAGGTAAGCGGCATTCACATCCCATCAATGAAGCTCTTTTCTATGGAATTGCTCTAGTGCTTCACGTATATATTTTTGAGGACGGTGTGCTTTACAATTTTTGAAGAAATTCTCTCTTGATTCACTTAAATTAATTTGAGAGAAAGAAATATTATGCTCATGATCTTCACTTTTATCCTTTTGGAGTAGCTTGTCATTTACTCTTGTGCTTCACTTATATCCTATCAGTAAATTGTTGAATAAATTGAATGTAATGAAGTTGAAATCATATCATGCCTAGTGGTATCTTCACGTTGGGTTTAGAAAGTGAATCGTTTGAGGCTTGACAATCAAAATATTGGTCATACAAGCAATTCATGAATAATTAGTATAAGGAAGAGAACTTTCACATGCAAATACACTATCTTGGAAATCTTTTGTGATTGCGAGCCCCCATCAAAATATTATATGGCAAAATTGTTGATGTTGGACAAGGAAGACAACGTAATGATTTATGTTTGTTCATATTCACATAGAAGTTATATCATTATAGATCCTTCAACATGTGGTGCTTGCCCCCCATCTTTGCTAGTCAAAAATTCCGCACCAAGTAGAGATACTACTTGTGCATCCAAAAACCCTTAAACCTAAATCTTATTTTCAAGAGTCCACCATACCTACCTAAGGATTGAGAAATATCATTCAAGTAAGTTGTCATCGATGCAATAAGGCAATAAAAATTGCTTCTAAAAGTGTTAGATCATTTAGTGTAAGAGAAAATTGAGCGTTGTACGAACTTGTGATGGCAAAGAATAAAAGCGACAGACTGCATAATAAAGGTTGCTATCATAAGGGGCATTATAATGTGACGTTCTTTTACACTAAGGAGTTGAGCATACAAACAAATAAGCGCATGGCAACCTCTTCTTCCCTCTGCGAAAGGCCTATCTTTTACTTTTATGTATTTACTTTTATGCAAAGAGTCAAAGTTCTTCTCTCTGTTACTTTTTATTTTTCTCTTTTGGCAAGCATCATGTGGTGAGGAAAGGCCTAGGCACATATATCCAGTTGGATATGGGTAGCATCAGTTATTATTGTTGACATCACCCTTGAGGTGAATACGTTGGGAGGCGAAATTATAAGCCCCTATCTTTCTATGTGTCCGGTTGAAACGTTTTCCTCATGTGTATGCGGTGAGTGTTAGCAATCATAGAAGACTATATGATGGTTGACTATGTGGAGATATTACTTAGACTTTGTTGAATAAGTTGAATTGCAATTGCTTGGTGACTAAGAACATAGGTTGTTGAGTTTCAAGAGAATTCATTGTTTGAACCTTAACATGTGAATTGGCTGCTACTTTAGTGCAACACCCCAGTTGTAAAACTTCCCGGTTTGGAAATATATCCAACTTTCAACATGATCAATTCCATTTTGGGCGCCTTTATTTTGGGTCTTTTGGTTGCTTTCTTTCTAGCACTTTGGTTGGTTGCCATGTCTTCATCATATAGTGCATATACATCTCATTGCATTGCCATGCTTACCTTATCATGTTTGCATTTGTACCTCTTGTCATTTTTGCATTGTATCCCCATTATGTGCATTGTGTGATTGTATTCATGCATGTTATGTTGTTGCATTCTATATGTGGATCCAAGCACCACCTCCACTTGCCATCCTTTCCTTTTTTTCATTTTGTAATATCATACATCCTCACTCCATTAATGTTCATCTTTTCCTCACAATTCAAGCATCATGTCACTTACCTCTCTGCCAAATTTCATCTCATTTGTAATTGATTTGGTTAGGTTCAAAAATGCCTCAAGTTTGAATTTATTCAAACTTCCTCTATTTTTTTACCTCTAAAGTAGTTCAAATCAATTTTGTTAAATTGTACGCATTTTCAGGATCATGAGTATATTTTTATATTTCTATAGCTCTCTCTCCTTTCTCCCCTACTCATTTCCTTTTGTTTTTCTGTCTGAAGAAATGGAAAAAGAAAAGAAAGCAGCAGCAGCAGTGCAAACCAGTAGCAGTGCGGTCACGTGGGCCTCAGCCACCAGGCCGTCCCATCTAGCCGCACGCCAGCCAGTGATACGTCTCCAATGTATCTATAATTTTTGATTGTTCCATGCTATTATATATTCTGTTTTGGATGTTTAATGGGCTTATTTATACACTTTTATATTATTTTTGGGACTAACCTATTAACCGGAGGCCCAACCCAAATTGCTGTTTTTTTGCCTATTTTAGTGTTTCGCAGAAAAATAATATCAAACGGAGTCCAAACGGAATGAAACCTTCGGGAGCGTGATTTTTGGAACAAACATGATCTAGAGGACTTGGAGTGGACTTCAAGCAATCAACGAGGAGGCCATGAGGCAGGGGGCGCGCCCTCCACCCTCGTGGGCCCCTCATGGCTCCACTGACCTACTTCTTCCTCCTATATATACCTACGTGCCCTGAAAACATCAGGGAGCACCACGAAAACCTAATTCCACCGCCGCAACCTTCTGTACCCGTGAGATCCAATCTTGGGGCCTTTTCCGGCGCTCCGTCGGAGGGGGCATTGATCACAGAGGGCTTCTACATCAACACCATTGCCTCTCCGATGATGTGTTAGTAGTTTACCTCAGACCTTTGGGGCCATAGTTATTAGCTAGATGGCTTCTTCTCTCTCTTTGGATCTCAATACAAAGTTCTCCTCGATTCTCTTGGAGATCTATTCGATGTAATATTCTTTTGCGGTGTGTTTGTCGAGATCCGATGAATTGTGGGTTTATGATCAAGATTATCTATGAACAATATTTGAATCTTCTCTGAATTCTTTTATGTATGATTGGTTATCTTTGCAAGTCTCTTCGAATTTTCAATTTGGTTTGGCCTATTAGATTGATCTTTCTTGCAATGGGAGAAGTGCTTAGCTTTGGGTTCAATCTTGCGGTGCTCGATCCCAGTGACAGTAGGGGAAACGACGCATATTGTATTGTTGCCATCGAGGATAAAAAGATGGGGTTTATATCATATTGCATGAGTTTATCCCTCTACATCATGTCATCTTTCTTAAAGCGTTACTCATGAAATTGTTTGCTAATAAGAGTTCTCCTACTGATCCTAATGATATGCCTTTGTCTACTTTGATTGATAATAATAATGAATCTATGGATGTGAATTTTGGTTGTAGGAACAATTTTGGTAACAACGCATTTAGAGGTAATTTTAATTCTAGGCCGTTTCCTAGTAATTCCTCTAATAATTATGGTAATTCCTACAACAATTCTTATGGAAATTATAATAATATGCCCTCTGATTTTGAATCTAATATTAAAGAATTTATAGTTTGCAAAAAGAGTTTCTATGCTTTGATTGAAGAAAAATTGCTTAACATTGATGAATTGGCTAGGAACATGGATAGAATTTCTCTTGATGTTGATTCTTTGAAACTTAGATCTATTCCACCTAAGTATAATATCAATGAGTCTCTGAAAGCCATGAGAATTTCCATTGATGAGTGCAAGGAAAGAACCGCTAGGATGCGTGCTAAGAAAGATTGCTTTGTGAAAGCGTGTTCTTCTAGTTTTCATGATAATAAAGATGAAGATCTAAAAGTTATTGATGTGTCCCCTATTAAATCTTCGTTTTCTAATATGAATCTTTATAATGATGGGACTGGAGATGAGTCAACTTTAGTTAGTAGGCGTCCCAAAAATTAGGAGATTTTAGATCTTGATGCAAAAATTGGTAAAATTGGGATTGAAGAGGTTAAAACTTTAGATAGCAACGAACCCACTATCTTGAATTTAAAGGAATTTAATTATGATAATTTCTCTTTGATATATTGTATTTCCTTGCTGCAAACCTTGCTAAATTCTCCTCATGCTTATAGTCAAAATAAAGCTTTTACTAGACATATCGTTGATGCTTTGATACAATCATACGAAGAAAAACTTGAGTTCGAAGTTTCTATCCCTAGAAAACATTATGATGAGTGGGAACCTACAATTAAAATTAAAATTAAATATCATGAATGTTATGCTTTGTGCGATTTGGGTGCTAGTGTTTCCACGATCCCAAAAACTTTGTGTGATTTGCTAGGTTTCCGTGAATTTGATGATTGTTCTTTAAATTTGCACCTTGCAGAATCCACTATTAATAAACCTATGGGAAAAATTAATAATGTTCTTATTGTTGCAAATAGGAATTATGTGCCCATATATTTCATTGTTCTTGATATAGATTGCAATCCTTCTGTCCTATTATTCTTGGTAGACCTTTCCTTAGAACGATTGGTGCAATCATTGATATGAAGGAAGGGAATATTAGATTCCAATTTCTGTTAAGGAAAGTCATGGAACACTTCCCTAGAAAGAAAATTAAATTACCATATTAATCTATTATGAGAGACACTTTTGGATTGCCTACCAAAGATGGCAATACCTAGATCTATCTTCGCTTTTATGCCTAGCTAGGGGCGTTAAACGATAGCGCTTGTTGGTAGGCAACCCAATTTTTTTTATTCCTTGCTTTTTGTTACTATTTATTAATAAATAATTTATCTAGCCTCTGTTTTGGTTTTGTTTTTATGTTTAATTAGTGTTTTTGCCAAGTAGATCCGATGGGAAGACTTGGGGAAAGTCTTTTTGATATTGCTGTAAAAATAGAAACTTTAGCACTCACGAGAATTGCTGCCATTTTTTATTGGAGAGTGCTATTTAGTTAATTCTTTTGCATATGATTAATAGATAAATTACTCACGTCCAGCAACTTATTTTAGAATTTTTGGGGTTCCATAAGTTTGCGTTAGTTACAGAGTACTACAGACTGTTCTGTTTTTGACAGATTCTGTTTTTCGTGTGTTGTTTGCTTATTTTGATGAATCTATGGCTAGTAATGGAGTTTATAAACCATAGAGAAGTTGGAATACAGTGGTTTTAACACCAATATAAATAAATAATGAGTTCCTTACAGTACCTTGAAGTGGTGATTTATTTTCTTTCGCTAACGGAGCTCACGAGATTCTCTGTTAAGTTTTGTGTTGTGAAGTTTTCAAGTTTTGGGTAAAGATTTGATGGATTATGGAACAAGGAGTGGAAAGAGCCTAAGCTTGGGGATTCCCAAGGCACCCCAAGGTAAAATCCAAGGACAGCAAAAAGCTTAAGCTTGGGGATGCCCCGGAAGGCATCCCCTCTTTTGTCTTCGTCTATCGGTAACTTTACTTGGAGCTATATTATTATTCACCACGTGATATGTGTTTTGCTTGGAGCATCTTGTATGATTTGAGTCTTTGCTTTTAGTTTACCACAATCATCCTTGCTGTACACACCTTTTGAGAGAGACAAACATGAATCGTAATTTATTAGAATACTCTATGTGCTTCACTTATATCTTTTGAGCTATATAGTTTTTGCTCTAGTGCTTCACTTATCTCTTTTAGATCACGGTGGTTGTTTAATTTTATAGAAATTGATCTCTCATGCTTAACTTATATTATTTTGAGAGTCCTTTAGAACAGCATGGTAATTTTCTTTTAGGAATAATAAAAAACTTTCATATAAGTGCATTGAATACTAAGAGAAGTTTGATACTTGATGATTGTTTTGAGATATGGAGATAGTGATATTAAAGTTGTGCTAGTTGAGTAGTTGTGAATTTGAGAAATACTTGTGTTGAAGTTTGCAAGTCTCGTAGCATGCACATATGGTAAACGTTGTGTAACAAATTTGAAACATGAGGTGTTATTTCATTGTCTTCATTATGAGTGGCGGTTGGGGACGAGCGATGGTCTTTTCCTACCAATCTATCCCCCTGGGAGCATGCGCGTAATACTTGGTTCTTGATGACTTGTATATTTTTGCAATAAGTATGTGAGTTCTTTATGACTAATGTTGAGTCCATGGATTATACGCACTCTCATCCTTCCATCATTGCTAGCCTCTTCGGTACCGTGCATTGCCATTTCTCACCTTGAGAGTTGGTGCAAACTTCGCCGGTGCATCCAAGCCCCGTGATACGATACGCTCTATCACACATAAACCTCCTTATATCTTCCTCAAAACAGCCACCATACCTACCTATTATGGCATTTCCATAGCAATTCCAAGATATATTGCCATGCAACTTTCCACCGTTTTGATTATTATGACACGCATCGTCATTGTCATATTGCCTTGCATGATCATGTAGTTGACATCGTATTTGTGGCAAATCCACCGTTCATAATTCTTTCATACATGTCACTCATGAGTCATTGCACATCCCGGTACACTGCTAGAGGCATTCATATAAAGTCATATCTTGTTCTAGTATCGAGTTGCAATCATTGAGTTGTAAATAAATAGAAGTGTGATGATCATCATTAATAGAGCATTGTCCCAACAAAAAAAAAAGAAAAGAAGAGAAAGGCCAAATAAAAAAAGAAGGCCCCAAAAAATATAAATAAAAAAGGGGCAATGCTATAATCCTTTTTTCCACACTTGTGCTTCAAAGTAGCACCATGATCTTTATGATAGAGAGTCTCTTGTTTTGTCATTTTCATATACTAGTGGGAATTTTTTATTATAGAACTTGGCTTGTATATTCCAACAATGGGCCTGCTCAAGTGCCCTAGGTCTTCGTGAGCAAGCAAGTTGGATGCACACCCACTTAGTTTCTTTTGTTGAGCTTTCATACATTTATAGCTCTAGTGCATTCATTGCATGGCAATCCCTACTCCTTGCATTGACATCAATTGGTGGGCATCTCCCTAGCCCAGTGATTAGCCGCGTCAATGTGAGACTTTCTCCTTTTTGTCTTCTCCACATAACCCCTTCATTATATTCTATTACACCCATAGTGCTATATCCATGGCTCACGCTCATGTATTGCATGAAAGTTGAAAAAAGTTTGAGATTACTAAAGTATGAAATAATTGCTTGGCTTGTCATCGGGGTTGTGCATGATGGGAGCATTCTTGTGTGACAAAAATGGAGCATGACCAAACTATATGATTTTTTAGGGATGAACTTTCTTTGGCCATGTTATTTTGAGAAGACATGCTTGCTTAGTTAGTATGCTTGAAGTATTAGTATTTTTATGCCAATATTAAACTTTTATCTTGAATCTTTCGGATCTGAACATTCATGCCAAAATAAAGAAAATTACATTGAGAAATATGTTAGGAAGCATTCCACATCAAAAATTCTGTTTTTATCATTTACCTACTCGAGGACGAGCATGAATTAAGCTTGGGGATGCTTGATACGTCTCCAACATATCTATAATTTTTTATTGTTCCATGCTATTATATATTCTGTTTTGGATGTTTAATGGGCTTATTTATACACTTCTATATTATTTTTAGGACTAACCTATTAACCAGAGGCCCAGCCCAAATTGCTGTTTTTTTGCCTATTTTAGTGTTTCGCAGAAAAAGAATATCAAATGGAGTCCAAACGGAATGAAACCTTCGGGAGCGTGATTTTTGGAACAAACATGATCCAGAGGACTTGGAGTGGACATCAAGCAATTAACGAGGAGGCCACGAGGCAGGGGGCGCGCCTACCCCCTTGGGCGCGCCCTCCACCCTCATGGGCCCCTCGTGGCTCCACCGACCAACTTCTTCCTCCTATATATACCTGCGTACCCTAAAAACATCAAGGAGCACCACGAAAACCTAATTCCACCGCCGCAACCTTCTGTACCCGTGAGATCCCATCTTGGGGCCTTTTCCGGCGCTCCGTCGAAGGGGGCATTGGTCACGGAGAGCTTCTACATCAACACCATAGCCTCTCCGATGATGTGTGAGTAGTTTACCTCAGACCTTCGGGTCCATAGTTATTAGCTAGATGGCTTCTTCTCTCTCTTTGGATCTCAATACAAAGTTCTCCTCGATTCTCTTGGAGATCTATTCGATGTAATCTTGTTTTGCGGTGTGTTTGTCGAGATCCGATGAATTGTGGGTTTATGATCAAGATTATCTATGAACAATATTTGAATCTTTCTGAATTCTTTTATGTATGATTGGTTATCTTTGCAAGTCTCTTCCAATTTTCAATTTGTTTTGGCCTACTAGATTGATCTTTCTTGCAATGGGAGAAGTGCTTAGCTTTGGGTTCAATCATGCGGTGCTCGATCCCAGTGACAGTAGGGGAAACGACACGTATTATATTGTTGCCATCAAGGATAAAAAGATGGGGTTTATATCATATTGCATGAGTTTATCTCTCTACATCATGTCATCTTGCATAAAGCGTTACTCCATTCTTATGAACTTAATACTCTAGATGCATGCTGGATAGCGGTCGATGTGTGGAGTAATAGTAGTAGATGCAGGCAGGAGTCGGTCTACTTGTCACGGATGTGATGCCTATATACATGATCATACCTAGATATTCTCATAACTATGCTCAATTCTATCAATTGCTCGAAAGTAATTTGTTCCCCCACCGTAATACTTATGCAATCTTGAGAGAAGCCACTAGTGAAACCTATGCCCCCCGGGTCTATCTTCCATAATATTAATCTTCCGTCAACTAGCTATTTCTGGCACCGTTTATTTTGCAATCTTTATTTTCAATCTATATCATTAAAAATACCAAAAATATCTATCTTATTATTATTATCTCTATCAGATTTCACTCTTGCAAGTGACCGTGAAGGGATTGACAACCCCTTTATTGCGTTGGTTGCGAGGTTCTTATTTGTTTGTATAGGTACAAGGTGACTCGCGCGTGGTCTCCTACTGGATTGATACCTTGGTTCTCAAAAACTGAGGGAAATACTTACGCTGCTTTGCTGCATCACCCTTTCCTCTTCAAGGGAAAACCAAAGCATTCTCAAGAGGTAGTAGCCAACCCAGCTAGCCCGTGCGCACGACGCCTCTCCCCTTTTTCTCACCCACACGCCCACTCACCCCCTCTGCTTCGCGCCCACGTGGCCAAGCCGACCCCAGCCGTCAGTGTCTCCCTGTTCCCCCGCACCCACCTTTTTGTCTAGCTCGCTCCACGCCGTGGGGACCACGTGCACAAGGCCATCGCCGCTCCGTTCCGTCGCCCTGGCCCACTTTTAAGCCTCCTCCTTGTCCAGGGACATGCTAGGGGTCCCCTCTCCCATCCGCCGCCGCCGCCAGGTGAGTTTGACCACTAGATCCGCCGCCCTGGCCGAGTCCCGAGCGCATCTGGGAGCACGAGCTCATCGCTAGTGTGCTCACCGTCATCGCCAGCCCCGCCGACCCTGTCCTTCGTCTTCCTCGACGTCGACTCCGTCCTCGACGTCGACTACATGGAGCAGGAGCCCTCTGCAGTGCCCTCCACTTCCCCATCTTCGACTCCGTCGTCGGCGCCTCTGTCCACCTCTCGTCCAACCGAGCCCAACGCTGAGCTCGTGGTGAGCTCATGATCCTCCCCATCTCTCTATTTCCCTAATTTGCATGATCTAAGCAAGGCCACCATCTCCGTCCAAACGCGTTGCCATCAGGTCGTCTCCGGCGAGGACCCTGACCTCGCCCGCCGCAGTTGGCATGCCCAGTAGGTTCCCCATGTCGCACGCGTCTGATCCGAGCGCTCTGCCGCCCGCTTAGGCCTCTGCTTCGCCGTGTTCACGCTCGCCGTCGCCGCCTCTGTGCCTCATCGCTGGCGTCGCCTTAGTCGTCGTTAGGTGCGGGAAAAGGCACACGCGCGTGTGGGATCGCCTTTTATCGCTTTCGCGCGTCTTCACCGTGCTGAAGGGTCCCCGGAACAACTCCGGTGAGGTCCTCCGTCGTGCCCGTCGCCGGCCGGCAGCGCCCCTATTTTGCTCTGTTTTAGCCGCGTGCATGGGTCCACCAGTCAGCCTCACGCACCGCCAGACCCACCTGCCAGTCACACACCCGCACATGCACCCTCTCACATGACACGTGGGACCCACGGGCCCACCTGTTACTCGCACAACTCTATTTTAAACCCAATCGAGCAGTTTCTCCATTTTGGGCCTTTCCACTTTTGGCCTTTCCTTATTTGGAAGTCCAGATTGGGACCTATTCCATTTTAGGGTTTTTCCATTTTAGGCAGGTTTGCATTTTACATATTTGTGGGGATTTTTCTATTGCAAACAGATATATTATATATGTTTTGGGGGTAGAAAAATCCCACCAATCTAGTGGTGCCATTAGTTTTTGCATTTGAGCAAGTTCATGAACATGTCATTTTACATCATGATGTTGTTTTGTCTTTTAGGTGTAATTTTATTCAAATATGCCATGGGTTAGTTTTGCACATGAACATGCTCTTTAACATGCCTACTTCATGCTAGATTTTATTTCATGCCATTTAGTGCAGTGTGACGAGTGCCACAAGCTTGCAAAGTTGCCATCATGAATCTGCTTATGCCATGACATGAATTCTTCTAAGTCTATAAACAGTCATATCATTTGCCATGTTTGCCTTGATGCTACCATCATTTCTGTGGGTTTTTGGACCAAGTTCAGTAAGGGAGTTTTGTTAAATGCATTTAGTACTATCATGCCATGAACTTGTGTAATGCAATATGTTCCTGTAGCATATAGTTTGCTATGCATAAACTTTGCTACCTGATGTTGTTTCTGTCTGATAAGCTGTTAACTTTTGCATTTTGCCATGCTGTTTTAGACTTGTTCTAGGGGTTTCTAGAAGTAGCTCAGTGTTCATGATTTGTAGAGCTTCACCTGTACTTCACTGCCATGTATTGTGTTTTCATGTTTGTGTTCTTTAGTGTATTCATACAATGCATATAAGTGGCCATGTTGCTGTTTTAAGCAGTTTGCATCATATCTTGTTTTGCTTGTCATTTACAAACCGTGCATCCGTCTCCGGTGATCCTTATATCGTTTTCGACCGAAATCACTCACTCTTTCCAGTGGCATGCTTAGTTTTCCAAGTTGATGCCATGATCATCTTTCCCCTTCCAGAGTACCCACTTGCATTGCACATCATACTTTGCATTCCATGCCATGTCTTGCATCATGTTGCTTGTTGCATTGCACCGTGATTGATTCCGTTGCTTGTGTTCTTGCTTTGGTAGATCCGGGGGATGAGTTCGTGAACGAGGAACCTATTGAGTACATTTACGAGGAGCAAGCTTTCGACAACTCTGAGAACTTTGCAGGCAAGATGATCATTACCCTCGATATCACTTCTATCTTTGCTTGCTAGTTGTTTGTTCTATCGTTATGTTGGGCTACCTACCACTTGTTTATCATGCCTCCCATATTGCCATGTCAAGCCTCTAACCCACCTTCCTAGCAAACCGTTGTTTGGCTATGTTACCGCTTTTGCTCAGCCCCTCTTATAGCGTTGCTAGTTGCAGGTGCAGAGCAGGTTGTTCCATGTTGGGACATGGATATGTTGGGATATCACAATATCTCTTATTTAATTAATGCATCTATATACTTGGTAAATGGTGGAAGTCTTGGCCTTTTGCTCGGTGTTTTGTTCCACTCTTACCGCCTTAGTTTCCGTCATATCGATGTTATCTTCCTTGATTTTGCGTCCCTAACACGGTGAGGGTTTATGGGCCCCTCTTGACAGTTCGGTTTGAATAAAACTCTTCCAGGAAGGCCCAACATCGGTTTTTACCATTTGCCAAATAACAACTAAAATTTGCATAGGGAGTAATTAACCCGAGGATTCTTAATCAACAACCCAGGCAAGTGCTCCTCGTGAGTGTTGGTCTAAACTAGAGCCCCTTGCAGCGCCGCCACGGGGAAACTTGAGGACTGGTTTTAGTTGTATGGACAGCTCATCCGAACATGGCCTGAGATCATCTCCAACAGGCGCGCTAAACAGGCGCCGCGCCGCAAATATACCCAGTTTAGCGCGCGCGCAACCCGGCGGGTGGCTCTAGCGGGAGCGCAATAACCGTGCGCACGGTATAAGGAGTTGGGCGCGTGGCAGGAATCACTATCTCGCGCGGTGTATTTGTGGCGCCCGCTTCCGCGCGCGGCACACTCGAGCGCTCGCGCTACACGCTATCTTCTCCGCCTCCAACGCCCCCCGCGCACCGGTGACGGCAACCTGCACCCCATGGACGCACGCGCCGGCACCCCGCTCACCCCGTCCTATAGCCGCGACCCCGCCGCCGCCGCCTCAAACCCTAGCCCGGGTGGCAATGGCCTCGCCTCCGCCGGAGCTCCTCCGACCATCGGCCTCGCGCGCGGCCTCTTCATGCCGCTAGGTATGACCTCGGCGGCGGGTGGCGTCGCGGCGGTGCCGGCCCGAGCTGCCGCCCCCTCCTCCTCAAAGCTCCCCAATGTGGCGCGACCAAAGAAGGGCAAGACATAGGCGAAGAAAAACAAGGCGGCGGACGGCTCCGGCACCTCCAAGGCGAGGAGGAAGAAGCTTGCGGGGCGTGCGACGGGCGCGGCGGCTACCGAAGCGCCGGCGAGCTCACCCGTTGAGCTGGCGGCCGACGCGGACAACATGTTCGACGAAATGCCCCCAAGGTAAAAAAATTCTAACTTTCCATTTTTTTTGTTATTTTTTGAATGCATTCACATATAGATAGCTTATTTGCATTGTTCAAAAAACTTTGTAGTCTCAATGATGATGCATACATGTCAACGATGGGTGTTTGCTCCAACAATTCGCATTAGTCTCAAACCAATGACATGCATTTCGAAAACCATGAGTTCGAGGTGGACAAGGAGGGTGAGGGCATTGTCGACGCACCGAAAGGAAGAGCGGGCAATTACACCAACGCCGATGACATCTTACTATGCAATACTTGGTTGCAAGTGTCGAGGGATCCATCCATTGGAGGTTATCAAAGTAGAGATGCTTATTGGCTTTGGATGAAGGAACACTTTGATGTTTGCAACATGAGTGGAATTGACCACTCCGACTGATCACTTCGGTCCCGGTGGTCGACAATCAACTCGGATTGTCAAAGTTGGGCGGCCTGTCAAAAGGCGGTTGACAAGTTGAACCCAAGTGGCACAAATGACGACGATAGAGTAAGTGGCATTTCATACATGTTCATCATACTTGTTGTTAGTGCTAACTTGCTTTGTTTTCATGTAGTACAACATTGCGCAAAACTTGTTCAAAGAAGAGGAGAGGAAAACCAAGAAGGGGAAGATCAAGAAAGGAAGGATATTTACTTTGCCTCATTGCTATGAAGTGTTGAAGGATGATGAGAAATGGAAGAAGCGTGAAGATTTGGATGATTTGCATTTGAGCAACAAACGGAAGCGAACAGTTAAGTTGGCTGATGATGACGATGATGCATCAAGTGATGACGGCAAGAGAAGCCAAAGCGACCGGATGGGTGCAAGAAAGATAAAACCTAAAAGAAGAAGAGGAAAGGAGATGATGAGCTCAAAAATGCTATGGAAGCTATTGTGAAGGCGAGAAAAGAAGCCAACAAGGTGAGAAAAATGGCAAGGAACCAAGATGCCGCGGCCGAGGAGAGGAGGTTGGCGGCCGAGGAGAGGAGGGTGGCGTCTGAGGAGAGGAAGGTGGCTTTGGAGGAGAGGAAGGGGAGCAATGAGGAGCGAACAAGATTGTTGGAATGGGATAAGCACTTGTTCTTCTTGGACACATCTATCCTAAATGAGGTGCAAAAGGAGTATGTCAATCTTGCCCGTGAAGAAGTCTTGATCCAAAAAAGAGCCATGATTCGCGCAATGGGTGGCGGTGGCCTCGGCGCAATGGGTGGCGGTGGCATCGGCGCCATGGGTGGCATGGGTGGATTCGGTGGTACCGTGGGCAGTGCAATGGGAGGCATGGCTGGCTTTGGAGCACCCCCGACACTATGGCCACCATGGGAGGCATGAGTTTTGCTTCTCTCATGGGAGGCATGGGTGCACCTCCGGCCGTGATGGGCGAAATGTCTTTCTATGTGCCTCCTCGCACACATTCCCATGAAGACGCCGTTGAAGATCTTGCCAACACCGTCGGAGCTTCACGTGATGCGGTGCGCAAGGAGGAGAGGGAGGAATATTCATCTTTGGAGGCGGAAGAATCGTCTTCCGAAGATCAAGACGAGGACGAGGAATGATGTGTCTTTCATTTGTGTATTGAACTTGATTTGCCTTTTGAACTTGGTTGGATGAACTTGTGGGCATGAACTTTTCTTCATTAACTTGTTTGTGTGAAATTTTATATGTCATGTTCATTGCATTTTGAATGTTTCATCAACTTCATTTTGTGTTCAAAATGCCATATGCAATGCACCGGCGAGTCGCGCGCGCTGCTGGAGCGGCGCGCACGTGCTGCATTTTAGCACGGCTGCTGGAGCCAGTGCCGCGCGCCGCGCCAAACCAGGCGATGGGCGCGCGACAAATCAGGTTTTTGCGCACGGCGCGTTCGGCGCCTATTGGAGATGCTCTGAGACAAGATACGTGCGGCTACTCTCAGGGTGTCGGCACGTCGGGAGGTCTTGCTGGATTTGTTTTACCATTTGTCGAAATGTCTTGTGCACCGGGATTCCGAGTCTGATCAGAGGGTCCCGCGATGGAGGATTATCTCCATGGATCGTGAGCTTGTCATGGGCTAACTTGGGACACCCCTGTAGGGTATAAACTTTCGAGAGCTGTGCCCGCGGTTATGTGCCAGATGGGAATTTGTTAATATCCGGTTGTAGAGAACTTGACACTTGACTTAATTAAAAGACACCAACCGTGTATGTAACCGTGATGGTCTCTTTCTGATGAGGTTCGGGAAGTGAACATGGTGGGGTTATGTCTGAACGTAAGTAGTTCGGGATCACTTCTTTATCACCTCTAGTTTATGACCGTTGTGTAGTTTCTCATCTTACTCTTGTACTTGTATGTTAGCCACCATATTTTCTTAGCGCTTGCTGCAACTCCACCTCATAACCACATCCTACCCATAAGCTTAAATAGTCTTGATCTCGCGGGTTTTGAGATTGCTGAGTCCTCGTGAGTCACAGATACTATCAAAACAGTTGCAGGTGCCGACGATACCGGTGCAGGTGATGCTACCGAACTCAAGTGGGAATTCGACAAGGACCTTGGTCGTTACTATGTTTCGTTTCCTGATGATCAGTAGTGGCGCCCAGTTGGGACGATCAGGATCTAGCATTTGGGGTTGTCTTCTTTTCATTTGGTTTATCCGTAGTCAGACTATATGTGTGTACTCTGAATGATGTATGTATCCCTTTCTTGTTCATTACATGGGATTGTGTGAAGATGACCCTTCTTGCGACAAAACCAACTTGTGGCTATGCCTCTAAGTCGTGCCTCGACACGTGGGAGATATAGCCGCATCTTGGGCGTTACATTTAGCATGAGAAATTTTATGAGAAAGAATTGTTGTTATGATGCTAGGAATAGTGATTGAAATTAGCATTGATTAAACTTATCCACTTTGCTAGCATTCACACTTCATAAATTATTTCTTTTATCATTTACCCACTCGAGGACGAGTAGGAATTAAGCTTGGGGATGTTGATACGTCTCCAACATATCTATAATTTATGAAGTATTCATGCTGATATATTATCATTCTTGGATGTTTTACAATCATTTTATAGCAACTTTATATCATTTTTGTGACTAACCTATTGACCAAGTGCTCATTGCCAGTTGCAGTTTTTGCTTGTTTCTTACATCATAGGAAATCAATATCAAACGGAGTCCAAACACCGCGAAATGTTTTGTGGATTTTTTATGGACCAGAAGACCACCAATGGGTCAGAGCAGCACCTGGGGGTGTCCCGAGGGGGGCACAACCCACCAGGGCGCGCCTGGGGGCTCAGGCGTGCCCAGGTGGGTTGTGCCTACCTCGGTGTCCTCCCACACCCCCTCTTTACCCTATAAATTCCAAAAAATTCTAAAAACCCTCAGGGTTAACCTAGATCAGAAGTTTCGCTGCCGCAGGCCTTTGTAGCCACCGAAAACCAATCTAGACCCTGTTCCAGCACCCTGCCAGAGGGGGGAATCATCCCGACAGCCACCACGATGAGGAGGGAGTAGTCCACCCTCGGGGCTGAGGGTTTGTACCAGCAACTATGTGTTTAATCTCTCTCTCTCTATCGTGCTCTTGAGATGTCACGATCTTCATGTATCGCGGGCTTTGTTAATATAGTCGGATCATATGGTGTTTTTCCCCTCTCTATCTTGTTGTGATGAATTGAGTTTTTCCCTTTGAGATTTCGTTGTTAATATAGTCGGATCATATGGATCATATCGGATTGAATACTTTTATGGATTTGAGAACACTTGATGTATGTCTTGCATATGAATACTCGTGGTGAGAATGGGGTATCATATTGATTCACTTGATATATGTTTTGGCACTCAACTTGCGGATTCGCGAGGTGGCACTGGTGTAATCTACGAATAGGGGTTGATGCACGTTCTTGTCTTTGTTTCTCCGGTAGAAATCTTGGGGCACTCTTTGAAGTTCTTTGTCTTGGATTGAGTATTATGAATCTAAAATTATTTGGTGTTATTTTAGTATGAACTCTTGGATAGATTGATTGGAAAGAATAGCTTCGAGGTGGTTTCGTACCCTACAAATGATTTCTTCATATGTTCTCTGCTAGATAGGAACTTCAGAGTGATTCTTCGTTGCACGTTGAGGGACGGTTATATGATCCAATTATATTAGCACTGTTGAGAGACTGCACTAGAGAAAGTACGGACCCTAGGCCTCATTTTTAAGCATTGCAACACTGTTTTTGTGCATGTTTACTATTTTCTATCTTGCTGTTTTTATTTATTCAGATTATAAAAATATATTTCTACCATCCATATTACACTTTTATCACCATCTCTTCGCCGAACTACTGCACCTATACAATTTTCCATTGTATTAGGTGTGTTGGGGACACAAGAGATTTCTTGTATTTGGTTGTAGGGTTGTTTGACAGAGACCATCTTCAACCTACACCTCCCATGGATTGATAAACCTTAGGTCATCCACTTGTGGGAAAATTGCTACTGTCCTACAAAACTCTGCGCTTGGAGGCCCAACACGTGTCTACAAGAATAAAGTTGCGTAGTAGACATCAATTGTTGCAATGAAGAAGCTGATGATGGCCTTCTCACGTAGTTTTTTCTTTGTTTTGAGCCGCTCTTGTAAGCCGTCTGCCTTTGATTCAGCATAATTAAGCATATCCTGTGATAACTATAAATATCAATACAAATATTATGGAGTCCCAAGCTAGCAAACTTGCACGACCCGGAACTTGAGGGCTATGAAAGGCAAAAATTCCTCTATATTTAAAGTCCCAAGTAGTTGCTAGCAACCTGCATGGCACTTGGGGGCTAATGTATGCCATTTTTCATAAGAGAATATAACGATAAGACCTGACTCGTCTCACAGAAATGAGGCGGCCCTTGTGGGCTATACGGTGTGCAAAGTTTTTATTTGTTTTCATCACTCGAAGACCTGGCCCTCTCAAAGAGTTAAGTCGGCCCTTAGGCGCTACATGTCACTTTTCAATCTACACGAAGAAATATTTTCAAAGAACAGGCTTGTTATTTTCATAAGGACCTGGCCCTTGGGGGCTACTGTAGGCTTGTCAACATTATATACAAGTCTCACACATACTCCGTGAGGGAGTCATGGACTAAGGGGTCCTCGGGGCGACGACCCATTGTACATGGGCTGGACTGGTGGAGCCGTATAGTGACAGAAGATCTATGAAGTCGTGGTGTGCTCTCCAAGTCAAGAAGGCATAGGATCTCTTTAAACCCTTATTGTAATCTATCTTCGATAACCCTAACCCTACCGGTGTCTATATGAATCGAGGGTTTTTAGTCTATAGAGCTAGAGCTACATTCATCACCTCATGGCCTTAGGGTTTAGCTTGTGCTGATCTCGAGGTAGATCTACTCTGTAAACTACATCATACATCCAATATAATCAAGCAGGACGTAGGGTATTACTTCTTCGAGAGGGCCCGAACCTAGCTAAACACTGTGTTCATTGTCCCTTGTTCCCCATCGATCCTAGATCCACAGCTCGGGACCCCCTACTCCAAGGTCTGCCGGTCTTGACACTGACATTGGTGCTTTCATTGAGAGTTCCGTTGTGGGGTCACCAAAAGGATTGATGGCTCGCCTGATCATTGGAGAGGGCATCGGGTCCGGGGACTTCTTCATCCCTGGGCAACTCTTCGCGTTTGGCAGCATCGTGTTGCATGCCGACCCGACTGGCCGCCTGGGTCAGATCCACACCAATCACTGCCGGGCACCGAATTTGATTCGGTGGTCTGGAATATGTTGCGGACATGCGGGGAGATCTAGCTTTTACCAGATTCCTTCCCCCCTCCCACACCTTCGCGATGCCTGATCCAGAGTCCCCTTCTGATTCGATCAGCGGATCAGCCTCAATAGCTTCGAGATAGGAGAGCTCCACTTCGCGCGAGAGCCAAGCTTCGCCTCCATCGGGGCACATCATGACCATGGAGGACTTATCCCCGACCTTCAAGGCAAAATCAAGAGGCAAAGGCCAGGAGTCAATCTCGGCCAAACCTCCCCGTCATGACGCTCACCTTGCCTTGAGCCCTTATGACGAAGCGGTAGCCAATGTCCAGGGGTCACCCCAGGCCCAAAGTGGCTCAATCCCGAACCCTGATGGGGAAGCCACGAACAAGGACCAAAGCCTGTCCTCGACCTCCAGGGATGTTCCGGACCCCTTCAAGGATCCGACTCCACACCCCGAGCTCGCCATAGCTAGTGGAAACCAAGGACCGGCCAGGGCATTGACTGCCCCCACCCCGTGACGACGGAATTCGGCTCGGAGCCATCGAGTTTGGTGACCCTCGCAATGGTAAATGAGGCACTCGATCGAATCCAGAAAATGACCATCCCGAAGGACTTGCCCTCCGTCTTCAACCATCAACCCTTCGAGGCGTACCATAGGGAATTTTATGGCCCACCCACCACCCATTTGGTAGTCACTATCAATGATTTAACCGATATGCTAGACTATAATTCAGAGAATGTCGAAGACATAGACGAGGAGGACGGAGCCACGAACAATGCTGATGTTGCCCCCCCCCCCCCATCACCGGCCGCTGGTCAGCCACATCCACCTACAACATTTACATGGACACCCCAAAGGACGGCGAAAGCACTCCTGATCGGAACCGAGGCAAGCCCAGAGATGAGCCGCCCAAATGCCGAAACCAGTGTCTTCAATCAAAGCCACGTCGAAGCCACGGGAGCAACGTGGACTCCACGAAGAATGGCACCTTAAATAACACGGATAACCTCACTAGGCATGCAGCCAACGAACATCGTCAAGATGACCCCGCGGGGCAGGAGGACCAGCCCAAGCCAGAAAACCATGATGACTCCGAGGATAGCAATTACCTCCCACTCTTTGAAGACGAGGCCAGTCTCGGGGATGACGATTTCATTGTCCCCGAAGACCCTCTGGAGCAGGAACAATTCAAGCAGAGGCTTTTAGCCTCCGCCCGCAGATTAAAGAAACAAAAACACAAGATCAAGGCCGAACAGGACACCTTCAACGATAGATGGACTAAATTCCTAGCTGCTGAAGAAGGGTATGGCCACGAAAAGCCAACCAAAATTTATCCCAAGTGAAGGCTCCTACCATAGTTCTATGACCAGGCCATAGAGCCCACACGCCCGATATACACAAGCGGCAAACAGCTGGACCTCCCCTAGAGGGCGGGACAGAGAACTGACGAGGCCGAACATCAAGCCGCCCCATGTCGCTGTTATGGCAAGGATCAAGTGCGGCCCACTGACGAGTATGACTTCCGCCATGATCTAGATGCCCAAGGAGGCCGCACCAGGCCCATTTATGGACCCAGAGGAGACCCGCCTGCTTACCAGGAAGGATACTATGACCGGCTAAACCGAAGCGATAGAATCCGGAAGCATCAACAGATTCATAGGGCTGAAGACCTCCGACGCGATGCAGCCCGAGTTCAGGGCATCGCACACACCCTATGTTTACCGAGAGGGTCATGCAACACCAATTTCCGGAAGGCTTCAAGCCCGTGAATATCGAATCATATGACAGAACCACAGATCCAGCCATATGGATAGAGGATTTCCTCCACATTCACATGGCGCGAGGAGATGACCTCCACGCCATCAAATATTTGCCGCTAAAGCTTAAAGGTCCAGCTCGACACTGGTTGAACAGCCTCTCCAAAGACTCTATAGGCTGTTGGGAAGAGCTCGAGGACGCTTTCTGAGCAAACTTTCAGGGAACCTATGTCTGGCCCCCGGATTCTGACGACCTAAATCGCATCACACAACAACCCGAAGAACCTGCCCGACAATTTTGGAACCGATTCCTGACCAAGAAGAACTAGATCGTCGACTGTCTAGATGCTGAAGCCTTGGCTGCCTTCAAGCACATTGCCAATGAAGAATGGCTCATACGGTAGCTCGGCCAAGACAAACCAATAACTATGGCAACCCTTACCTCCCTCGTGAACCGCTTTTGTGCAAGCGAAGATAGTTGGCTTGCTCGCAGAAACACCAACCCAGACACACCCGGTAGTTCTGAGGTTCGGGACGGAAATGGAAAGCACAGACACAGCAAGAATAAACGCCGCCACAATGACGGCGAGGGCGAGGATATGACAGTCAATGCTGGATTCGAAAACCAAAAGTCCGGACCCCGAAAGAAAGACCCTAAAGGCAAGAACGACGACCCATCCACAACACGTCAGAGAAGCCTGCCAACCACTCCAACCGAAACTGTTGGGTGATTAAACAAGCTGGCAAACTCACAGCTGAAGACATGGGTAAAAGCCCATGAAGCGAGGACGATGATGAGCCATGCATGCCAAATAGTGGAGGCCAAAAACCCTTCCCTTTCGAGGTCAAGACGATAAACATGATCTACGACCACATACCGAAGAAGGAGAGGAGGAGAGCAATACGGGACGTATATTCCGTTGAGCCAGTAGCGCCGAAGTTCAATCCGTGGTTAGCCTGTCCAATCACATTTTATCGCTGGGACCACCTAACCAACATATGCCATGGAGGGTCTGCAGCCTTAGTACTCGACCCTATCATCGATGGATTCCACCTCACTAGAGTCCTCACAGACGGAGGTAGCAGCCTCAATCTGATATATGAAGATACAGTGAGGAAAATGGGGATCGACCCAATCAAATATCAAGCCCAGTAGCACCACCTTTAAGGGGATCATTTCGGGAGTAGAGGCCCGCTACACAGGCACGGTGACGCTTGGAGTAGTGTTCGGATCTCCACATAACTTCCAAAGCCAGGACTTGATCTTCGACATTGCATCTTTTCGCAGCGGCTATCACGCCCTCCTCGGCCGAACAATGTTCACCAAATTCAATGCCGTCCCACATTATGTGTACCTCAAGTTGAAGATGCTCGGTCCTTCGGGCGTCATAACCATCAATAGCAACACAGAACGCTCGCTTCAAACCGAAGAGCACACTGCGGCCCTAGCAGCCAAACACAACATCAGCCTTATGGGCCGTGACGCCGACTGATACTTCTCCAACGTATCTATAATTTTTGATTGTTCCATGTTGTTAAATTATCAATCTTGTACGTTTTATAATCATTTTATATCATTTTTGGTACTAACCTATTGACATAGTGCCAGGTGCCAGTTGCTGTTTTTTCCCATGTTTTTTTACATCGCAGAAAATCAATATCAAACGGAGTCCAAATACCATGAAACTTTACGGAGAATTTTTATGGGCCAAAAGGAACACAATGGGCCCTGGTAGCGCCTGGGTGTACCCCAAGGGAGGCACAACCCACAAGGGCGCGCCAGGAGGCCCAGGCGCGCCCTAGTGGGTTGTGCCCACCTCGGGTGCCCCCGGACCGCCTCTTTGCTCTATAAATACCCCAATATTACCAGAACCCTAGGGGAGTCGACAAAATATTCATCCATCCACCGCAGAGTCCAGAACCACTAGATCGAATCTAGACACCATCATGGATGGGGTTCACCACCTCAATTGGCGCCTCTCCGATGATGCGCTAGTAGTTCTTTGTAGACCTTCGGGTCCGTAGTTAGTAGCTAGATGGCTTCATCTCTCTCTCTCTCTCTTGATTCTCAATACAATGGTCTCTTGGAGATCCACATGATGTAACTCTTTTGCGGTGTGTTTGTTGGGATCGATGAACTTTGAGTTTATGAAGTATTTGAGTTTCTTTGATCTCTTTTATGCATGATATCCTATAGCCTTGTATTTCTTCTCCTATATTTGGGTTTTGTTTGGCCAACTTGATCTATTTATCTTGCAACGGGAAGAGGTGCTTTGTAGTGGGTTCGATTTTACGGTGCTTGATCCCAGTGACAGAAAGGGAACAGACACGTTTGTATCGTTGCTACTAAGGATAAAACGATGCAGTCTATCTCTACATAGATAGATCTTGTCTACATCATGTCATCATTCTTATTGCATTACTCCGTTTCTCCATGAACTTAATACACTAGATTCATGCTGGATAGCGGTCGATGTGTGGAGTAATAGTTTTAGATGCAGGCAGGCGTCGGTCTACTAATCTTGCACGTGATGCCTATATAATGATCATTGCCTGGATATCGTCATGAGTATTTGAAGTTCTATCAATTGCCAAACAGTAATTTGTTCACCCACCGTTTGCTATTTTTCTCATATTATTTGCCTTTGCGATCTACTTTTTATTTGCTTTTATTTTCAGATTTACTAAACCAAAAACCCAAAAATATCTTGCTGCAATTTATTCTTATTTATTTATTTGGCGTTCGATCTATCAATCTACTACAAATTTACCTCACGTCTGTTTGCCTATCTTGAGGCACCATACCCCGGAAGGGATTGACAACCCCTTTAACACGTCGGGTTGTGAGGATTTGTTATCTGTGCGTAGGTGCTGTTTACATTGTGTTGCTTGGTTATCCTACTAGTTCGATAACCTTGGTTTTATATCTGAGGGAAATACCTACCGCCGATGTGCTGCATCATCCCTTCCTCTTTGGGGAAATACCGACGCAGCTTCAAGCGACATCAAAGGGAATTTCTGGCGCCATTACCGGGGAGGATCTTCAGAATATACCAGGTTCCTAATCACAAATGTCATCTCCTTGCAATTTACATTGTTTTCCATTTGCCTCTCGTTTTCCTCTCCCCCACTTCACAAAAATTTACCATTTTATCCGCCTCTTTTTTTTTCATTCATCGTTTTCTTGCCGGATCTATTTTTGGGTGGAATCTTGTTGTGTGGTCATCATGAATCAAGAGAACACCAAATTATGTGACTTCTCAAATACCAACAACAATTATTTTGGCGACACTCCACTTGCTCCTCCCGCCACTAGTGCGGGGACTTGTGATATCAATACTGCTTTGCCGAATCTTGTTATGAAAGACCAATTTTCCGGTACACCTAATGTGGATGCTGCGTCCCATATTAATACCTTCGTGGAATTATGCGATATGCAAAAGAAAAAATATGTGGACAATGATGTGGTCAAGATGAAACTATTTCCGTTTTCTTTGCGTGATTCTGCAAAAATTTGGTTCTCTTCTTTGCCTAGCAATAATATCGATTCTTGGAATAAGTGCAAAGATGCCTTTATCACTAAGTATTTTCCGCCCGCAAAAATTATTTCCCTTAAAACCCAGATCATGACTTTCAAGCAACTTGAACATGAGCATGTTGCACAATCTTGGGAAATGATGAAAATGATGCTAAGGAATTGCCCAACTCATGGGTTAAATATTTGGATGATCATACACAATTTTTATGCGGGGTTGAATTTTTGTTTCTTGTAATCTTTTAGATTCTGCCGCGGATGGTACTTTTATGGAAATTACTTTGGGTGAAGCCACCAAATTACTTGATAATATCATGGAAAATTATCCGCAATGGCATACCGAAAGAGCTCTTACTAGTAAAAAAGTTAATTCGGTTGAAGAAATTTCTTCTTTGAGTGAAAAAGTTGATGCTCTTGTGAAATTGGATGCTAGTAGAAGTGATCCTATTGATTTTAATGATATGCTTTTGTCTACTTTGATTGAGCAAAATAGTGGTGCCATAGATGTGAATTTCATCGCTCAAAATAATTTCAATAATAATGCTTATAGAGGTAATTTTAATCCTAGGCCTTTTCCTAGTAATTCATCTAATAATTATGGTAATTCCTATGGAAATCAATCTTATAATAATAATAACAGGAACACCTCTGATCTTGAGAACAATATTAAATAATTTATCAATACCCAAAACGCAACATTTCCATAGAAGAAAAGTTGTGTAAGATTGATGATTTTTCTAGAAGTGTTGATAGAATTCCTCATGATGTGGAAAATCTCAAGATGAAAATGTTGGTGCCTAAGGTTGATGAATAAATTAAAGCTCTTTATGTTTCTATGGATGAAAGTAAGAAAAGAACCGCTATGCTTAGAGCTACACGAGAATTTTTAGAAAAATCATTTTCTAGTGATTTCTTTCGCAAAAGTGATGAAGATCTTAAAATGATTGGTGTTTATTCTATTGATTCCTTGTTTAGTGAAATTAATATTGATGAAAGAGGGACTGGAGAAGAGTCAACTTTAGTAGTTGGTGTCCCAATATCTCGGAGGGTGAAAATCTTGTTGAGAAAACTGATAAAACTGGGTTTGAAGAGGTAAAAACTTTACCTAGTGATGTGCCCACTCTTTTGGATTACAAAGACTTTAATTATGATAGTTGCTCTTTGATTGACTGTATTTCTTTGTTGCAATCCATGATAAATTCACCCCATGCTTATGAACAAAATAAAGCTTTTACTAAACATATTGTTGATGCTATGATGAATGCTTTTGAAGAAAAATTGGAATTAGAAGTTTCAATTCCTAGAAAATTGCATGATGAATGGTGTCAGTGGAAACGACACCTATGGAATCACTGGGATCCCTTCTACAGTTGGCGGGCACGGGGTTGAGCAAAGAGCGGGTCTGGTGGTCAGCACAAGGATCGTTTACCCAGGTTCGGGCCGCAGAGATGCGTAATACCCTAGTCCTGCTTTGATGTATATTTGTGTGTTCTTGAGTTATTGAACTAGCTACGGTGTGTCTCTAGTTCCAAAGATCCGAATCCCCCTCCAATACGCCTCGGGCCTCCTTTTATAGACAAAAGGGGTTGCCACAATGGCACACATGAGGTGGAAAGGAGTATCGTGGCTGAGTCTATCCTCTAGCACCGTTGGACAAACACATTTAATGCGCTGCCAACGTGCCCCTCTTGCTTTATCAGAGACGGCAAGGAAGCTCGTCCTAGCTGTCACCGCCTCGCATGGCTCCGACGCGCGTCTGAGCTGATGAGGCGTTGTAGCGCCATGTTGGCTGGCTGCTGGGCTGGCGTGATGGCGGAGCCTTCACGAAGATCTGCATGCCACCACGCAGGTGCTTGCTGAGTTGGTGTGGAGGCCGCACGCTGCCACGTAGACGCCTGCCCAAGTGGTTGAGCTAGCAGCTACATGGGAGCGGCGGTGGAGTCTTGGCAGACGTGGGCCTGGCTGCGGCCCCGCAGATGTCCTCAGCAAGGGTCTTGCCGGGGGCCCGGCAAGGGTCTTGCCGTGGCACCGCGGTCGTCCCCAGCAAGGATCTTGCCGGGGGTCTCATGGATTCCCTTGGCAAGGATCTTGCCAAGGATCGTCGTCTTCTGGTTCTCATCTGATCTTGTGTATTTATGATCTCCATAAAGATCTGCATGCCACCATGGAGGTGCCTCTCGAGCCTTGGTTCCGATGTGGTTGATGGCGTTGGAACCCCTTGTCTCAAGGGCGGCACGCTCAGCTGGCATAGGGCAAGTTGCCATGGCAAGGCTCTTGCCGGGGCGCGCGTGTGCCGGCAACACGTCCTTCCGCGAGCCGACAGACATTTTAGAACATAAAAAATGACTACAATATAATTAATTTACGCATGGTCTTGACTTGTTGTGCTCGCACTGGTAGCAGGAACTAGTAGAGGATTTTCTTTATTTATAACTCTCCTCACATTTTTTTGGCTTTGAAGTGAATCATGGTTGTGGACATTATGTATGAATGTGCAGATATCTGTGAACATGAGTTTGATGTGGAAGTTGAACTTGGAATGTCGGGCTTGCGCGTGAACTATACCATGTCCAATGCTTCGTCTATTATTGTTTGGAAAGTAATTGCTGTTATTACATGACCCGAAAAAAAACATTTTGTGCCACATCAGTAGATGCACAGACATCACAATAGGCATGCTGACTGGATAAACATTTGAACCTAGCTATTATGAAGGAAATTTTGTATTGACAACCGTTTTAGATAGCAGGAGACGCCTAGCCTGCTCTGCCTCTGCTAGCTTATTTTTGGCTTCTTCCATCTCTTCTTTGGCTTGGGTGAAGAGAGCATCTGATTGCTCTTTTCGCTTCTTCAGGAACTCAGCTACATTCTCAAGGGCTGCTGCACGCTTTCTTTCAGCCGTTACTAATGCCACGAGGACACGAACAACTGACGACTCCACCTGGCTTGTGTGTAATCTAGCATCATCTGGGAATTTGCACCTTGTGTCTAATCCAGCATTATTAGGGAACTGGCACCTTGTGTGTAATCCAGCCTCATTTTGGAAACATGATCTCGAGGTTGACCATACTTCCCTCCTCGCAGGAACTGTATCCTGACATGAAGTTACTTGTTTTTTAGATCAATACTCAGAACAACCTAGATCCATTTAGTAGAAGCCAGATAAACAGAACTCGGAGAAGTGAATTCAAAAGGAATAAATAAATAAAAACAGACTACAAGGTGAGAACACCCACTTCCTACATCAAGCTAAAAATGAAAGCATTAGGACGATTAAGACTCCTCTTATTACAACAGAAACAGAAACTACAACATATACACATCGAAGAACACGAGGCTACACGAAAGTAATTGAAAGGGTGTTACTTACCAAAGCTCGTTTTACAGGTTCGGTGCGGCTCCTCTTTAACTTGCCACGCTCCTTGAAGATGTCCCGAATATCCCGTGTTTAATCTTCATTGCTCCTCTGCATGTTCGCACTCGTGGTTTTAAAATCTCAACATGGCAAGAAAAATATACTACTAGTAATACTCGCGCATCTTGTGGGCAACATTAAAGCACACGTCTGCCATGTTAGAGCATCTCCAACAAGACAAACTACTCATACAAATGCATCTTGATGCGTGCAACGCATGGGCATTTTGCTAGTCCTAAAAACCTTCCATCATTTGCCACACTACTGGTTGCAGATGAAAAACCTACCCAAGCACAGCGCGATACATGAGCAACGCACAATTACAAGCTGATATTCTTTTGGACAATGGAGGCTATAACCAATTACTTTTACGGGAACAATAGCACCCAGGAAATTTGAAGGGTAGGTATGAACAAAATTGGAATTGCACATGTACTGCTGAGTGATTCAATACACAAATTACCAATCGAGGAGGAGAACGATGGTCGCGGCGGCCTTTGTGAGTCATGGTCGGCAATGGGAGTTAGTTCATTGTCAACGACGGTGGTACTTCTGCGCTTGGCGTCGGCTTCCGGGAAGCAGATACGAGACTGTGGAAGACGATGCCGGGGAAGAGGCTCCGTGTACGACGACGACGGTGGACCGGCTCCAGTGCGGCGTACGAGGTCGTCGATTAGGCAGATGCGCTGCGGTGGACGAGTGCGCCGATGTAAAGGGGAGGAGCACGAAGGCTGCGGTGCCGTGAAGAAGTCTATTTTGCGATGGGGATAGAAATTGGGGAGTATTCAGGTGTACTACTCTGGGTGCCGGGGTGGGGTTGGCTGGGTAGGGTGAACCTGAAGTTATGAAAACAACCCCCTACCAAGCATCATCCATAGGCCTGTTCCGAAGGCTATGATGGTAACTTCCCACTGCTCGAATCAGGGTTGCGGGAGATTTCCCCGCCGACCTCAAAATTTTGTGACACTGGACTCCCCATGTGGCGTGTTGAGTGATTCGGCTAAGCAACTAGCGAGTAGTAGTAGTAAACTCTGCATATTACGTTTGACCGAAGTCAAACTTCCTAAAGTTTGACCAAGTTTATAGAAAAATATAAACATTTACCATAACAAATATGTATGATGTGAAAGTACATTCAATAATGAATCTAATGGTATTTATTTGTTATTGTATATGTTAATATTTTTTGTTATAAGCTTTTTGAGAATTTACAAAACTTGACTTTGACCAATGCTAATACGCGGACTTAAATAAAAACGGAGGGAGTACACATTTGTTTTCTTAGTTTGTAATGAACTAATCATTTGTTGAAATTGTGAAATAAATATATTAGGCTATTGACTTCGAATGTAATGGTCTATACAATTCAATAGTTACAATCATTGTCGAATCCCAAGATGTATACAAGGTCTATAGTACTTCACAACATGCTCAAACTCACATAATCCCAGTCAAATGAGAATCTAAATGCATTTCATAGTTATTACTTTGTAGGATGCAACAAGAACAACCATAACTCTACATCAGCCATTATAGAAGCAACATTTTGACATATCCCAATGTGTGAATGAAATGTGCAGAGAGAGCTTTTGAAGATGGATTAGATAGGGCGGGAAAGATTGTATGTATGTGGACGAGAGAGTAGGAGACAAACCTAACGAGAGAGATAGAGAGAGAAAGAGAGAGGAAGAAGTTAGGTCTGTGAGAAAGATGCATACATGTAATATACATGAGATGCGTGTGCATCTGGATTCTGTATACGTGGAAGGAGAAGAGACAATATGTTTGATGAGAGAGCAGGAAAAACATGGACGAGAGGGGAATGATCTCGTGGGTTGAGGGATTGACAATTTTGTGCGGGGGAGAGAGGGATTGGTAATTTTGTGCAAGAGAGAGAGAGGGTGGGGGGAGGACTCAGTCAGCCATCGTCACATCACCCTGCTTCCAAATGACCACGCATTCTCTAGTGTGGTGTGGTCACCGTCTTTGATCTGCTCGTTGCCCTCTTTGAAGATTGAGGTGTTGTGCATGTTGGGGTGCAAAGAAGCACAAGCGAGAGTGGTCGCTGTATAACCTTGGATGGGGATGAATTGTGTGCTCGGGGGAGTGTGTGTGTGTGTGTTGTGCTGCGTGTGTCTCTCTCTGTGTGTGTGTGTGCGTGTGTGTGTGTCAGATATTGAGAGAAAACAAACCTAAGGAGAGAAATGGGTATTCATGAAGAGATTGTGCGGGCCTTGAGGTGGGCAGGGGCCGGGTGAGGGTGTCAAAATGTGCGCGTTGATGCATGTGTTGCATGCGACCGTGCGAGGGACGGACTAATCGAGAGAGATGGTTGTTGTGTTACGGATGCTCATTTCTTTGTCTCTCTCTCTCACACACACACACAAGTAAACTAGAAGACCGTTCTCTCATGTATACACAACATATCGGCATCTGTCTATGTCTCACTCATGCATGATCATTTGCACATTTACACCTCTCTATGTCTGTATCACACGCACACCGTCTCCACATTGCCCTTCCGCCACAACACACATATGGACACATACACACGTTCTCTCTTAGTCACACACACAAAATCAGTATTAAAAAAAACTAGGGCGCACCTAAAACGTCCAAATCCAAATAAACATGAACTAGAGCTAAATTCAAATATATGGAAATATTGCAGCGTCAAGAACTTTCACAGGAAAAAAGTTGAGTAATATTCGAGGATTGTTTTCACACACACAAAAAGGTTCGGTGGATGTCCTTCGAGCGCGACACGGTGACGCACCATTTGATCGACCGCGCGGCCGCGGTTCACGCGCTTGCACAGGATTCCGTATCGTGGCCGTGGTACTAAGGCTGGTCACAATGGGCAAGAACATAAGCTAGTAACTAATAAAAGCGATGCCTAAGTCTAATGTTTATGTGTACTAGTACGGTTTTATTTTAAGTTTGACCAACCTTATATATAAAATTAAAGTAAGCTCCCACGTGCGCACTCATCAATATGCCGCCGCCGTTGCGCATGCCGGCACCCGCCTGCTCCGGCCAACAATTTCTCGCCCATCACCGCTGTGTCGCCGCCATCCCTGTGCCATGAAGCCGAAGGCTCGCCCACTCATGTCGTCTGCAGTCCCTCCTCGCGATGCCGCCACGCTGCCAAGCATGCGAGCAGCTGGTGGAGTCGCGTCTATGCACGCAGCGTACGAAGAGGAGGACGAGCGCGTGCTCCAGCACGCCGGCGAGGAGGAACTAGCGTGTCATTATCGTCTCCGCCCGCGCGGAGGAGGCGTGCATGGTGGCTGTCGCGGCGGAAGCCGGTCGCGCGCGTCGAGCCTGCAAACCGGGTGCGGACGCGGAATCTACCTTCGAGACCTTGAATGCCATGTGGATCCTGCATTCTGAAGGAGCAATTTGGGTCAGTCGACTCATGTGAGCCGTTTGATGCAACATGGATGGCTAGAAGGGCTTCTTCCACCTCTTCTGCCTCTTCTTCCTTCGCTCCGTCGAACTTATTTCACAAATCGACTGACCCAAATTATACTACTAGTACGAATGTATTAAGTACAGTAGGAACACGAAGATACGAGCAGTAGTACCAACTGCAAGAAGAACAATAGTAAGACATAGTACTAGTACTACTATACGTACTAAAGAGTTCAAATAACGAGAAAGAACATAAACATAGTTCTGCTGGGGCATTAGCACAACACACCCTTGAAAATAAACTAATAAGCAACTAGTCCGCTTGACACTATAGTAGAACCAGCATGAGCGACGTCACTGCCACCTACTTGGAGTCTGAGTCCACATCCTCGACTTCGTCCTCGTCCCTCTTCCTCTTCCTCTTCACTGACGCTTCTTTGCTTGAACCGGACACTGGGCTCTGCTTCTTCATCCAACCCTTGTAGATATTTAAACAAAGGTAGGCATCCATTGCTGCGTACAGGATGTGATCTTCATCTAATGTCTTCGACTCCCATGCATGATGAAACTCGTGATGAGGTTTCTTCAGTTTAGCGTACGAAGGATCAATCATGGCTGCTGCCAGGGTCAGCATTGAAGGTTGAGAGGAGGACACCAGGCTTGCCTTCTGGAGATCGAAGGGCTGGCCTACAACCAGACCTATCCGACGCAGGACGTCACTGTCGTTCTTAAAGCCTACAGTAACGAATTTCACTCTTTTGTCCTTGAGGAAGTTCTTAAAATCCTGGCACTCAACGTCGGCATGGCATATGTGGTAGACCAAGAAAACGTTATGTACGCAAACCTGGATCACGGCGGGCTTCTTCCTCTCTTCGTCCTTTAGATCCTTCTATCGTCCCAGGACTGTGGTGTACTCAACATCTAGCCCAGCGACCCACTCATCTGTTGAACTGTTGAACATGCGTAGGAAGCGAGCAAGCCATGCTTTGATCGTCTTGGATCCACATGTGTAGATGACGATGAACTGATTGCCGATGATGGCTCTAACCTGGTACTCAGCGGCGACCATGGAGATTTGGGAGGCCATGGATTTTGGAGGAGGGTTAGGAGAAGTTGAACTGTTGTACCCCACAAAAAACTGGGAGCGAACTAATGTGAAAGGACGGGACGACTGGGAGCGAACTGTTGTAAGGTAGAAGACGGGGATGAGTAGGGCGTGCGAACAGCGTGGGGTTGCTGGCTTGCCCGGTGGATAAATGGCTGCAAGCCCCCAAAGAGTTCTTGAGAACTATGCGGGACCCACTAGATGTCATGTCTACTAGACCCATATCGTAGGCCTGACGGTATAGCTTCTGCCTGTTCGCACGCCATGCCAGCGCGTGGATGTAACTTCACTTAATTCCATCAAATGTCGCGCCTCCCACGACCTTCGCCTCCCTCGCGCGGTCGCGCCCTTTGAGACTTCGACCGGCCATAAATGAGCAATTTTTTTTGCCTTTTTTTAGACAAGCAATTTTTTTGCCTACTCCGCATGCATGATACTCCCTCTGGTCCTTTTTACTCCCGTCAACCATATGCAAAGTGTTTGACCAAATTTAAACTTTTTTTTGAACACCACCTTATATTAATTAACCAGCCACACCAGTACACTCATTCGATACAATATTCACCACACAGGGCGGTACATTATTTACAAGAATACCATCTAATCTATTGTCAAAGCTATACTTAGCGATTAAGTGTGCCACCTTATTGGCCGAACGGCTAATCTTTGACAATTGAAGATTGTTGATCAACTTCGAGATGCTCAACGATTTCATCTTCAGGTCGCGCATAGCAGACCTGTCAACGCTTTGACAGGCATCAATGAAATCCCACGACCAAATTTATACTAAAAATATCAATATCTACAATACTCCCAAAACACTTAGGCGCGGTGCATTAACTTCTACCTCGTTTCTTGTTTCTTGACATATAAACCAATAGGAGATGTGGGTGTGCATGCTTTTAATGACTTGAGACTACCAAACACGACATGCAGTGGTTAGTTCATTGCATGCAATGCTATTAATTAGCAAATAAACATTAAGATCTCTCGTTTCCCCCTCCTCCTTGGTCACAGTGCACAATCTAAGATGACTTGCTCACCTAGACGGAGGGAGTACTGATTATAATGAGTACTCCCTCCTTCCATCTATATAGGGCCTAATGCGTTTTTCAAGACCACCTTTGACTATTGATAAAATTAATACTACATGACATGCATAATGTGAAAATTATATCATTGAAAGCTCCTTTCACATACGAATTTGATGATGTGCTTTGTGTAAGTTGCATGTCATATATTATTGCTCTAACATTTGGTCAAAGTTAGCCTCGAAAAACACATTAGGCCCTATATAGATGGAAGGAGGGAGTATAAGAACTACATTTTATAATGAGTGTCAAAATATTGATTTGACATTGTGAATGTTGACACATTGTGGAATAGTTTTTGAAGCCTGCAAAAGTACTCAACTAGTGTTGTCGTTCTCCACAAAAAATGTGTTTACCAATGCATGCATGAACTCTAGTTACTCTAACCCCCCTCTCTTGTTTAATTCTTTGCCACATCAGCATGTTTGCTATTCCCGTGTGCATGATACCAGCTAAGATACCACCATTATGGCCAGCCTAAATCATCGCATGCAATAATTTAGTGCACCTTGAAATATGAACATGTGTGGGGCGTGTTTGTTTTTAATGACTTGAGACTATACCTAGCCCGGCATGCAAGATGACTTATTATGCACCGTTCCCCATACCTGCAGGAAGCCCGTTTGTCTCCAAATTTTTTCCTCTCCATGTGTGGAAACAATATGCCTGCCAAACTCTCCTTCTCCCTCCGGCGGTCCAAGCACTCCACCTCGTGTGAAAAAAACTCCATGCATGACTCTCCTCCCCCCACGCTCGTCCAATCCGTTGTGACCAGCAACATTTCCACCCCTTTGCTCCCTCGTAATTTAGTCCAACAAATATGCCCATGTAGTTGTTACTTAACTGCAGGTGCATTCGGTCACTGACATATGGGCCCAACAGGGGTGTGGCCCACATGTTAATGACGCAACTGGACCGGCAGTTAAGTCAGTGCAGCTCAGTCCATATCTTACGTAGGTGTGCCATTTCTTGCTATAAATACTGCGCCTCCCACGACATCGCTATCTCCTCCCCCTCACGTTCACGTTCATCGCTATCTCCTCCCCCTCCCTCTCACGTCGACCACCATGGCATCTCCCCTCCCAAGCCCTAGGAGCCCCTCGCTGCACCGCGCAGACGATCACGCGTCGCCGTTCCGTTCCTCTCCGCCACTAGTCAAGGAGGACGCGTCGGTGTTCCACTCCTCGCCGCTATGCAACGCGTCGCCATTCCATTCCTCGCCGCCACTAGTCGAGGAGGACGCGTCGGCGTTCCGCTCCTCGCCTCGACGCGTCGGCGTTCCCAATCTCGCCAGCATGCGCGCCGGAGGACGCGTCGGCTCCCCGCTACGAGGAGAACCCTGCGTCGCCCGCCGAGCACCCCAGCCTTGAGGAGCTTTGGAAAGAAATGGATGTCACCTTGTGGGAGGCTTTGCCTCCAGCAGAGTGCGCCAAAATAGAGGCGGAGAAGAAGCCCGAGGAAGAGAAGCGCACCGCGCCTGGGAGGCCTATGTCGCGTCCGAGAGAGTCAGGCAATTGGCTCTTTGGCAGAAGGCTCATGCGAGGGCCATGAGGGTGGTGGAGGACGCCTGTGCCGACGCCCTGAGTGTAGTCGGGCCCAAGCGCCACATCTACGCTTGGTGGTACGTGGACCGGGTGCACGCTTCCAGCGAGGAGGAGTACCTGTTGGCGCCGGATCACCACACCGGTGAGATCGCGCTCGCCCGCCGGCAAGCCACCAATCAGCACCTCGCGAGTTGCGAGGCTGAGGAAGAGGCGTTGTGTCGGCGCGCTGGGAAACGGCAGCGCACCAGGGCACTCGTGGCGCGCCGCAAGCGCTCCTGCGAGCGCCGTGGCTTTTTGGAGGAGTATAATTTTTGTTTCGTAAGGCGATCTCATTAGTCTTGGGACGCAAATGATAAATCCCGAACGTTCAGGAATTTTTAGTGTCCTTAATTAAGTATGTAAAAGGGAAAGTTTGGAAACCTTGTGTATTCGTACGCATTTTGCAAGTACGTGCATATAGCACAAACTTTACTATATACTATCGCAGGAAAAGAATTCTATGAGACCAGGTCTCACGCGAGACCCATCCTGATGGATGACACGTGGCATTCACAAATCACAAAGCATCCCCCACCCCCACTTAAAAGCCACATGTCATCCATCAGGACGGGTCTCACCTGCTAACCGTGAGACCTGGTCTCATATACGAGTAATTTTTTTCCACTATCGCACTACACGTCTCTCTCGATATATGCTTGCAGACTGTGCTACTCCCTCCGTCCAGGTCAATAAGTCATCTTTGGTTGTGCACCGTGACCAAGAAGGAGGGAAGACTTATACACCTAGACGGAGGGAGTACTACTATTACTTATGTACGTGCAAATGCACGTTTTAACATTACGATGCGGTTTTTGTAAAAGTAGAAAAACAACACTAGTCAAGCTTGTGGAACGATTCTATGCAAAACAAATGCAAAAATGCTCGTTTGATTGTTTACTTTTAGATTCCTTCTCTGTGGTTATTTCTCTGTCGTACTTTGTATGGAGTATCTCACTGGTTGGAAAGGCATGCAAATTCCCAAACCGCTTCCTAGACCCTGTATCTCACTGGTTGCCGGCGTTGACGTTGTCGCCCATGTCATCGAGGATGAGGTTGCCAAGGTCGGGGAAGAAGTCGTCGTTCGCAACTAATCATGTGGACTAGCATAGTAGTAGGATATAGAGTAGAAACATGAATTTTACCATGATTTCGAACAGGAAGGACAGAAACACATACGGTGCAACGGGAGCAGCACCGTTGCGTTGAGGCTGTCGCCCATGTCCAAACACCACGTAGACACGGTCTTTGAGCATGGTTCATAGTCGTTCCATGCTCGGGCATTGAAGTTTGTAACTATTTTAGATTAGAATATACTACTCCTCCGGTGCTAGTAGTAGAGCAGAGTCCTACTCTACTACTCTACTCAAGCAAGTTAGGGCATAGCATTGTAGGGAGTACCAGTACTGTGATCACTCAAGCAAGTTGTCTGGCATCGACATGACCCTACGCTGCTGGTATGTGTCTCGTAAGTCAAGCGGCATGTTGTAGTCATCATCACCTGTCCACTTCCCGCAGCACATATTCGCTTCTCCATCTTTGTCCGCACATAATCTCGTTCAATCTTCCATCCCCGCTAAGGCGCCTCCCCCCCTCGTCCGAAACCCAAGCACTAACAATGGCAGAAGCGAGCAGCGTCCGCCGAAAGAGTGGCTGGAATTCGCTCCCCACAGAGGTAATCAAGCTCATTGTTTCACGTGTGGACAATCTCAGTACCATGCCGCTCGCCGCATGCTCGTCGGGGCTATACCGTTTACTCAAAGCCCTCAGGCCGGAGCTTTTTAAGCCAGCTCCTTGCTTGCTGATGCCGCCTGATCTTCAGAAACAGCGTGTCACGCAACATAACGATCGTATGGTGGCGAGCATCGACCCCCTTGACTGCGATCTGATCCCCGTCAGCCTCAACTACATTAACGGTATGTACTGGGTCTGCATGAACACGTCTTGGATGGTGCTCGTCGACGGTCGCGGCAGCTGGATGCTCGTGGAGGTCTACACCCGGGGATTGATCCCCCTTCCTTCGATTAACACTGCACTGCTTTGGCACCGCGGCCCAGAATACTCGGAATCTTATAGTAGCCAACATGATACCAACTTTGATTTGCTCAAGGTTGTAATCTGCCAAGTGCCCACAAGATCTACGAATTATAAAGACTTCAGGCTAATTGCGTTCTTCAACCGCAGTCTCGCCTATCTGATAGGTAACTGCGGTAAGTGGATAAATCTGCACGTCCATCACAGGATCATACATCCTCCATGGTTCTCTGATGCCATTGAACACAAGGGCTTCATTTACGCTGTTGACCCCTTCTATGGCTGGACGTATTGCTGGCCTACTCCAGTCATCGCTACAAACGGCTGTTACAGTAGTATGTTACTTTCCTATGATATCATGATGGCTTGCTTATATTACTGTCAACATTTGCTGAAAAAATATTCATGCTCATAACATGCTGTTCTTAAGATTGACTAAACCAAGAGCCCTTTTTTATTTGACTCCAACTTGATATGATGTTGTAGGCCGCCTGGTGTCCCTACCCTTCCTAATCCCAGAACCTTTCAAAGAAAAGCGGCATGGCAGCAGGTGGTTCCTGGCTCGATCAGACGACGACGAAAGATTGATGATCGTTCGCACGTACCGGACATGTTGTTTCGCGAAATACAATCACAGTCACTGCAAGGTCTTTGAGCAGGATCCCAGCTTCTCTGGGCCTTCAGGAATTTTTGACTGGAGGCTGGTAAGTAGCCTTGGTACATTCTCTCTGTTTGTCGGACTGAATTATCCGATTAACCAGGAGATAACCGACGGCAGGGATCATGATGGCAGTGCGGTTTCGTTCATCAGGCAAAACTGTGTGTACACAGCGTACCATGCGTCTCTGCATGCACCATACCCTGATATGTGCCGCCACGCTCTGCAGTCCAAAGTAGGAGAGAGGGTCACAAGTATCAGACTTCGACCTACTGGCTGGAGTTTCCCCCGTCAGGCACCCATCTGGTTCAAGCCATCAGCCAATCTCCACAGCTTAATAAATAGTAACGTCTAACTGAGCCAGTTAGTTAGATGCGTACACTTGGTGTAGTAGGATCTTTATTTAGTTTGATGCATACACTTGTTCTTTTTTGGTAGCCATTTTGTAATGATGGCTGATGTTTGGTTTGGAAGAGAGAGTTGTGTCTTCACTCTTCTGGCCTGCTTACTGCTTCTATTGCACCCCAAGCCCTGGTTGCTGCTGCTGCTGTTTTCAATGTACAATCAGTAGTATATTTCGTCTGTTGGTTGAATAAATGTGTTGTTAGAACGACAAACACAATTTTTTGGAAGTCGTTGCACAGTTCGATCCTTTAGTGCCCCGTACCGTACGTGGCACATACTATTTATCGTACGGAACACATTTTTTTGAAACTCGGAACACATTTTCCACTTGTTGATAACATGCAGCCCATTGATGAAGGCCAATAGAGAAGCCCATAATTAACAGGAAGGGAGGCTCTCACATGAATCCGGCCCAGGTACATGCTCATGGTCCCCTAAACATAAATAAGTAAATAAATAAATAAAGTTAAATGCTCATGCACCAGTTCTTTGGGAAAATAGGTAGCCCAGTATTTCTTTTTGAAGAATACCCAAGCTAGGTCTATTTGTTTTCTCCGAATTACTGGGCTGCAAATCTTTCAAGACGAGGAGGGATGCATTCCGGCCTGGCTTAAGAGTACGGTCAATGTCTGTTAAAAGTAATATCAAAAGGGGTTGAAAATTCCAAAAAATTTATAGCAAATGGGATATAAGTTTCTTTTTTTGTTTTTGTTCTTCACTGATATCTTATACGTATTTCATTGGATTTAACATGACATAGTACTAATTTATTTTTAAATTTGTTTTAGTATGGCTATTAATTTTTGGATTAAGAATATTTCATTCCCCAGCATAAATTTGCGAATTTTCAAAATTTCCCACATATTTAGTTAATTTTTTGACCCTGGTACTGACCAGAAAATGGCCAACAATCCTAAAAATGGAAAATGGGCTGCAATAAATTCCATATGAATTAGAAAATGAGTAAAAATTATAAAAATAATAGAAAATGGGTTGTACACGCCACAGATTTCGAGGCTGACTTGTTTACGCAAGGCTTTGTCAGTGAACACACGATTCTAGCAGCAATTAGTGTTGGATGTCCATCCAACGGCCGACGTGCTTCTTCAATCTCTGATCTTCCTGCTCCAGCCGCCTAAACTAGCGCCAGCGGTTAGCAGCAGTAGCGAAGGAATCGCTCGATCGGGTTCAGTTAACAGCCATCGATCGATCGCTCGGGTTCAGTAACGCGTAGCCTGTAGTGCAATCGCTCGGGTCCAGTTAGAGCCCAACGCCTCGCTCGGGTTCAGTTAGAGCCAACGCCTCGCACACACGCGCGTACGTGTACGAGAGAAACGCGCATCGCTCGGCCCCCGACCTCCCAGCGTAACCGGGAACTCCCTGAAATTTTCCTCCCCCTCGCTTCTACCATGGTTTTTTCCGTCATGGACGGCCCAAAGAATGTCATGCAGCTGCGTCTCCGGCCCGCCCAGGATGAAAAGCCCATTTTCTGTCATGATTTTTTGTCATAGAAGTAGGAGCCCACCACATCTATGATGATACCGGGTTTTGTCACAATTATCGTCATAGAAGTGTCATATGTATGACAGAAAAATTTTCGTTCGGCCCAAAATGTCACGGATGTGTCTTTTTTTGTAGTGCATGTCGATCCTTTCAAACGACCCGCCTCTGCATCTCATAGCATGTGTACATAGTCTTGGCCGCTAACCTGAGGTGAGGTTCATCCAGTTGCCGCGTCCAGGCCCCGTGCCAGGATACGGGGTTTGTTCTCTTGGCATCCTTCTTCATCTTTTCGTAGTAGGGGTCGATGATGGCCGATGCAAGCTCAACCAGGGAGTCCTTCTTCGTGCTACCCCAGACCCTGTAGTGGTCCCGGATTTCGACAAGGTCCTTGCAGGCCAAGCCCGTAACCTTGAGAGCCTTTACATCGTTGCAAGTTTCCACTGTAGCGAACTTGTAGTCGGTGCTGTTGACAAACCTGGCGAAACGGTCGCAAGGCTCTGTGGCCATGCAGTATTGGAAGATGAGGACATGATGGCGCACACACAACTAGGCAACGACAACCTTTTGATCTTTGCCAGGATGACCGTCGGTGTACTGGAGGTCGATGCCGACCACCTTGTACTTGTCTCAAGCAAGCAACTGCTACACGGTGTTGTTATAGTCCTCCACCACGGCCGGGTCGATGGTGTACACCACCGAGAGACCCGTCTCCCTCGCATGGGTATCCACTTTATCCTCGTCGAACTCCATTGGAGCGCCGCTAGATATCCTCTCTGTATGTGTCGTCATGGGTGTGCTTGCTGTGTTGTGGGGCAAGATCGAAAGGTTGAAGAGACTAAGGTTATAATGGCCACAGGAATTAATGGGGAAGCCGGACGACCTAGAATATCCGCACCCCCACATGGCAGTTCTAATTTGCAGCGCACTCCATCGTGCCGCACGTAACTGCATCGTGACGACGCGTGCGGCGCAACCACATGCATATGGGGTCCCCAACGTGATCGTGCACAGGCCCCAACCGCTGGCAGAGCGCACATTAATAGGGACATGAGTAGAGCACTCCATGGTCGCCTCAATGGTGAGCAACCATATATATGCATGTAGGAGTTGTACATGCAAGGAAAAGATGTCCACAAGCCGAGCGCGTGGGCAGAGCGTCCACAAGCCAAGCGCGTGGGCAAAGCCCAAAGTAGCACCATGTTTTCCACACTCGTGCTTCAAAGTAGCACCATGTTTTTCATAAAGCCAGTCCCCTATGTTGTCACTTTCATATACTAGTGGGAATTTTCATTATATAACTTGGCTTGTATGTTCTGATGATGGGCTTCCTGAAATTCCCAAGGTCTTGATGAGAAAGAAAGTTGGATGCACACCCACATCGTTTCCAATTTGAGCTTCCATACACTTATAGCTCTTAGTTCATCTGTTGCATGGCAATCCCTACTCCTCGCATTGACATCAATTGATGTGCATCTACATAGCCCGTTGATTAGCCGCATTGATGTGAGACTATCTTTATTTTTTGTCTTCCCCTTATTAATCTTTATCATTTCATTTATTCCACCCATAGTGCTATATCCATGGCTCACGCTCATGTATTGCGTGGGGGTTGAAAAAGCTAAAGCGCATTAAAAAGTATGAACCAATTGCTCAGCTTGTCATCGTGGTTGTATATGATTTATATTTTGCATTAAGAAGATGGAGCATGACAAGGCTATATGATTTTGTACGTATAATGTTCTTTAGCATTTTTATTTTGAAAGACATGATTGTCTGTTGGTATGCCTGCGTATTGATGTCTGTATATCAAATTATAGACAATTGCTTTGAATCATTTGGATCTTAATATTCATACACTAAAAGAAAGATTGCATGATAAACATGTTAGGTAGCATTCCACATCAAAATTTCTATTTTTATCATTTACCTACTCAAGTACGAGCTGCATTAATCTTGGGGATGCTTGAAATGTCTCCAATGTATCTATAATTTTTTATTGTCCCATGCTATTATAGTATTAATCTTGGATGTTTTATATAAATTTTTGTTATTTTATGTCATTTTTTGGGACTAATCTATTAACCCAGTGCCAAGTGCCAATTATTTTTTTGCTTGTTTTTAGTTTTCTGGAAATCAGTACCAAAGGGAGTTCAAATGCTACAAAAAAATTGACGATTTTTCTAGACAAGAGAGACCCTAGAAGCTTCGGGAGGAGACCAAACGGCAAGTGAGGAGATGGCAAGGCAACAGGCCGCGCCTAGGGGGTGGCCGCACCCTGTTACCTTGTGGGCCCCTCGTGGCTCCATCTGACCTAATTACACCTCTATAAATTATCTATACCTAGCTAGATGGCTTCTTCTCTCTCTTTGACCTTCAATACAATGTTCTCCTTGATGTCCTTGGAGTTCTATCCGATGTAATCTTCTTTTGCGGTGTGTTTGTTGGATCCAATGAATTTTGAGTTTATCATCTTAATATTTATGATAAGTAATGGAGTCTTTTCTGAAATTTATTATGCATGATTGATATAGCTTTGTATTTCTCTCCATTCTATCCATTTGGTTTGGCCAACTAGATTAATTTATGTTCAGTGGGAGAGGTGCTTTTGATGGGTTCAATCTTGCGGTGCTCTATCCCAGTGACAGAAAGGGACAAGACACGTATTTGTATTGTTGCCATTAAGGGTAAAACAACAGGGTTTACTTATATTGATTGGGTTTACTTTGTCTACATCATGTCATCTTGCTTAAGGCATTACTCTATTTATTATTAACTTAATACCCTAGATGAAAGCTGGATAATATCGATGGGTGTAGTAATAGTAGTAGATGGAGGCAGGAGTCGGTCTACTTGTCTCGGACATGATTCCTATATACATGATCATTGCATTGAATATCGTCATAATTATGCGCTTTTCTATCATTGCCCAATAGTAAAAAAATACCCACCGTATGTTGTCTATTTGAGAGACAAGCCTCTAGTGAAAGTTATGGCCCCCGGGACTACTTTTATCACATATATAAAAAAGTAAAATATTATTTGCTGCATTTTTTATCTTTTATTATGTTTTGCAATTTATCTATCTACCTATACAAGATTTGATCCTTGCAAGTAACGAGTTCAAGGGGATTGACAACGCTCTTGCCCGTGTTGGGTGCAAGTATTTTCTTTTGTGTGTGTAGGTGTTGTTCACGAGGCTTTGCATGATTCTCCTACTGGATTGATACCTTGGTTCTCACTAAGGGAAATACTTATCTCTACTGTGCTGCATTTTCTCTCCTCTTCGGGGGGAAATCCCAATGTAGCTCACAAGTAGCAGAATTGCTACATAAACTGTTCGAGAAGGCCATGTGCAACAATCTGTTAACAACATTGGCCAACTCCGGGATGAAGCAACGTCCGTCGAGGTTTGCCAATGACATCATGGTCTTCCTGAAGCCAAATTGTTGGACACTAGAGTGTGCTTGGCCATCCTAGACATGTTTGGTGAGGACTCGGACTTGAGAGTTAACGTGACCAAGTTTGCAGTGCTCCCAATTAAGTGCTATTGTGATCTAGTTGAGGACTTCGCTAGCAGCTTCGGATGTCCTATTTGCACCTTCCCATGAATGTACCTGGTGACGGTGTCTTGGACTAAGGGATACCAAACTAGTTGGCCCACTCTCCATGGGCCGAGTTTATGGCTCTCGCTGATCTCATAAGGAAGGACCCCGGAAGCCTCAAACTCAGACGTGATCAAGATGGACACTACCGAAGACTTGGCGTGTACTTCAAGGACTACTCCACCTGTCGGCATGTTTGTTCCTAGTTGGCAACCAACCACATGTGTAACCCTAGATATCCCTAGTGCCTATATAAGCCGAAGGGTTTTAGTCCATAGGGAGACAATCGCAATTAACTACCTTAAGGTTTAGAATACAACATATGATCTTGAGGTAGAGCATCCTATACTCGATACTCCATCGTCAATATAATCAAAGCAGGATGTAGGGTTTTTACCTATTCAAGAGGGCCTGAACCTAGGTATACATCGTGCCCCTTGTCTCCCGTTACCATCATTCCTAGATCCACAGCTCGGGACCCCCCTACTCGGTATCCGCTCGTTTTAGTACCGACATTGGTGACCCATACAGGTCCCGCTGTGTTGTGATAACCAACAAGTATAGGGGATCACGACAGTCTTCGCAGATAGTATTTTAACCATTTATTGATTCGACACAAGGGGAGCCAAAGAATATTTATAAGCCTTAGCATTTGAGTTGTCAATTCAACCACACATGCAGAGCTAAATATTTGTAGCACAGTAGTTTGATAGTTTTGATACTAGCAATAGCAACAGGAACAATAACAGTAGCAGTTTTGTAGTGATTGAACAACAGTAGTAACTTAGCAAAGATCAATATGATCAAAGCATAGGCATTGGATCAGCGATGGATATTTGTGTTGGATGACATTCATCATATAACAGTCACAACCTAGAGCGACACACAATACTCAAATTCATGAATTCAATGTAGGCATGTATTTCGTATAGAGTCATACATGCTTATAATAAGAACTTGCATGCCATCTTTTGTCCTACCCTCCCGTGGCAACGGGGTCCTTAAAGAAACTAAGGGATATTAAGGCCTCCTTTTAATGGAGAACTAGAACAAAGCATTAACATATGGTGTATACATGCACTCCTCGAATTACAGTCATCTCCGGAGAGTATCCCAACTATTGTCAGTTTGGGCTCTTTAGATCAGAACAATAACAAGTGCATATAACTAGCATATAGGATCAAGAACTCAAATATATTCATGAAAACATAGAGGGTTTAGATCTATAATCATGGCACTCGGGCCCTAGTGATAAGCATTAAGCATAACAACTTCATAGCAACATCAATAGTGGATACTAGGGATCAAGCCCTAACAAATTGACTCGATTACATGATAAATCTCATCCAACTCCATCACCATCCAGCAAGCCTACAAAGGGATTACTCACTCCCGGCGCTGAGCATCATGTAGTTGTTGATGGAGAAGGGTTGATGATGACAATGTCGACAAATCCCCTCCCCGGAGCCTCGAATGGACTCAAGATCAGCTGTCTCGATGAAGAATAGGAGGTGGTGGCGGTTCCGTATCATAAAATGTGATGATTCGTTTTTCTCCATGAGACGGTACTTATGGAGTTGGAGGTAGGGCAAATAGAGTCCCAAGGGTCCCACAAGCATAGTTCACGTGGCCTAGGGGAGCGCCACCTGAGCTTGCGGCTCTCTTGTGGCCCCCCTCTGGTAGATCTTTTCACTAGTATTTTTTATATATTCTAGAAAAATTCCTCATAAAGTTTTAGCTCCATCAGAGAACTTTTATTTCTACACAAAAAATAACACCATGGTAGTTCTGCTGAAAACAATGTCAGTCCAGGTTAGTTCCATTCATCATGCAAATTAGAGTCCAAAACAAGAGCAAAAGTGTTTGGGAAAGTAGATACATTTGAGAGGTATCAACTCCCCCAAGCTTAACTCATTGCTTGTCCTCAAGCAATTTAGTTGACAAACTGAAAGTGATAAAGAAAAACGTTTACAAACTCTTTTGTCCAGTTGTTGTATATATATATGCTTAACTTAGTATTTAGGTTTTTCAGTAAAGAGTTTGAACTAACCATATGAATGATAACACTTAGGTCTCATATTTACTCATGAAAATAGATAACATAATCAACTAGCGAGCAATAATAACATATCTTGGATGGCAACAATTTGTTTTTTTGATAGAAAGACTGTAAGGGAATCCCCTATAGTATAATTGGTGAAACAAACCCAAATTGCAAGTACGAAGCCTTGAACCTGGGTGGGTGGGAAGGCATCAGCCGCTTCCCACCACTAGGCTATGCCTTAGTCTACTGGCAACAATTTGTCAAAACAATCATGATATAATATGATAACATGGTATCTCGCTAGCCCTTTCTTAGACCGCAAAACATAAATGCAAAGCACCTCTGAAGTTCAAGCAACGACTAAACATTGTAATTCAAGGTAGAGCGATCCAGTCAAGCTCATATCCAACATGAACTAGACTCAATGCATGTTAAACTAAGAATTACAATAGCTCTCTCAAAATTGGTGATTTGTATGTGAAAGTGCAACTAATCCTCGGGTGGTTTTGGTAATTCATAACATCATATGGATCATTGAACTAATATCCATTCAAGATAAATATTTCAGGAAGTTCAGTGAATGGCATGGCATGCACTAGAGATGTGGACCCCTCAAAATGCTAAGTACTTATATGGGCAAAAGCTCAAGACTATCCATCTTTATTTTAGTGATCCAAGATCACATTGAGTCCATAGGAAAGCCAATACTATTAAAAGGGGATGAGGTGTTGCTTAATATCTTGCTTGCTCAAATGCTTAGTGATATTGCTCCAAAATCCTCAGGCACTTTCTCCATCCAAATATGTGAAAATCCTAAACTCCAACTCAGCCTCACAGATTCCTTCTAGACGGCGCCACTGAGTTCATATGACATAGCCACTACCAAAAACCCTAATAGTTCGGTCTCACCGATACGGGTCTCGATCTCACCGAGATGACCTTGCCAATGCTTAGTGACTTGTTGCATTTATTTTGGTCTCACCGAGTTATCAATCGGTCTCACCGAGTTGGCTTGACAGACTCTCTGTTTCCTTATTGCTTCACTTCGGTCTCACCAATTTGATGCAATCGGTGCCACCGAGATGATGTTTTCCCTAAGCCCTAGCACATCGGTCTCACGGAGTTGTTCCAGTCGGTCCCACCGAGATTCCTAACGTTCACATTTTTGAACATAGCGTTCTCACAGAGTTTAGCTATTCGGTCCCACCGAGATGAGTCAAATGTGTGTAACAGTTGGATTTTGTGTGGAGGCTCTATATACCCCTTCACCCCTTCTCCATGTGTGAGAGAGTCATCAGAATGTGCCTACACTTCCACCATACATTTTCTGAGAGAGAACCACCTACTCATGTGTTGAGATCAAGACATTCCAATCCCACCACAAGAATCTTGGTTTCTAGCCTTCCCCGAGTTGCTTTCCACTCAAATCATCTTTCCACCATAGCCAAATCTGAGAGAGAGAGAGAGAGAGTTGAGTGTTGGGGAGACTATCATTTGAAGCACAAGAGCAAGGAGTTCATCGTCAACACACCATCTATTACCTTTTGGAGAGTGGTGTCTCCTAGATTAGTTAGGTGTCGCTTTGGAGCCTCCGTCAAGATGTGGAGTTGAACATAGAAGTTAGTAAGGGAAAGGAGATCGCCTACTTTATGAAGATCTACCCGAGTGAGGCAAGTCCTTCGTGGTCGATGGCCATGGTGGGATAGACACGGTTGCTTCTTCATGGACCCTTCGTGGGTGGAGCCCTCCATGGACTCGCGCAACCGTTACCCTTTGTGGTCGAAGTCTCCATCAACGTGGAGGTACGATAGCACCACCTATCGGAACCACGCCAAAAATCTTTGTGTCTCCATTGCGTTTGCCTTCTCCAAACCCTTCCCTTTACCTTCATAGGCAATGTTTTACTTTCCCCTGCTATACTCTTAGAATTGCATGTGTAGGTTGTTTGGTTGACTTGTGCTAATTGCTAAAATCTGCCCACAACTGAAATTGGGAAAAGGATATATTTTTATTTGGTCAAGTAGTCTAATCACTCCCCTCTAGACATACTTTCGATCCTACAGTATGAGAAGGTGATGACTCAACAATAAAAGTAAATAACATAAAAGTAAATGGAAGTCCCTTTGCAGAGGGAAGCAGAGATTTGTAGAGGTTCCAGAGCTCAAAGCTTAAAATAGATATGCATACATTTTGGGTGGTGTGCTTTTCCTGTCAATGTCACGACACAGGATTTCCATAGCTTCCATGCTAAGCACATTATCGGCGGTTCCCGTGCAGAAATGAGAATTTTTACCCCCCCCCTCAACCATACAAACACAAGCAATGGCTAGCCGAATCCACGTGTGCCCTCCAAACAATCAACTTTCCAGTGGGAGTTTGTTTTATTATTATTTTTCTTTGTTTTTGATTACATGACTGGGCATCCCAATTACCAGATGTCGGTGTTTAAACCGGCCGATCTCGGGTAGGGGGTCCCAAACTGTGTGTCTGAGGATCGAAGGTAACAAGGGACAAGTGGGACACAATGTTTCCTAGGTTTGGGCCCTCTTAATGGAGGTAAAACCCTACGTCCTGCTTGATTGTATTTGATGAGTATAGGGGTTACAAGAGTTGATCTACCTCGAGATTATAAAGGCTAAACCCTAGATGTCTAGCCTATGTGAAATTTTCTTGTCCCTACGGACTAAACCCTCCGGTTTATATACACACCGGAGGGGCCGAGGGTTGTACAGAAGAAGGAAATTACATATCCAGACACCAATCTTGCCATCCACGCATAGGGGAGTCCTAACTGGACATGGGGGAAGGTCTTCTGCCTTGTATCTTCATGGCCCATTAGTTCGGCCCACATCTAATAGCCCAGACGCCCAAGGACCCCCTAATCCACGACTCCCTCAGTAGCCCTTGAACCAGTCTTCAATGACAATATGTTCGGCACGCGGATTGTCTTCGACATTGCAAGGCGGGTTCCTCCTCCTAAATATTCCAAAGCAACTTTCTAAACAAAAGAACTATATCCGGTTTTGTATAATTGTTAAGACCCTTAGCCACGAAGGCAATGTATCAAACAAAACAGTGTCTTTCCACTGACAACTTTTCTTTTCGGCGAAACGTCATGTCTAGCCTCTTAACATTTCGAACTGTTTTCACACCTCCCGCTTCGTGTTTCGAGGGACAACCTTCATTGGCACGTCTCGTCAAAACGAAGATCGTGCCCGCCCATTATGGGATTATCATCAATATGGTTTTGTGTAATCCAACCATGCCATTCGCATGACCCCTTGGGAACAGGCGAGTTTTAAGGCTTGAGGGGGGCGCTTGTTATTCACCGGCTATATAGGAGGGTAAAGATTCCTCTTTTTCCCCACGTCTTCTTCCATCTCCTGCCTTCCCATCTCCAAGCTCCAGCGCCCGAACTTCAGTCTTTCCCACCGCCACCAGCCTCCTTAGCCATGTGAAGATCTGGCTCAAAGGGCAAGTGAGAGGCCTCCTGTGTCACAGAGAAGGACATCAAGGAGCTCCGTAGTGCGGGCTACTTGCCTGCGAATATCATGAACCGGCTTCCCGACAAGGATCAGATCAGCCCTACTTCGGAGCCCGGTGAGAGGGTCGTGTTCATCCCTAATTTCCTTCGAGGTCTAGGGTTTCCCCTTCATCCTTTAGTCTAGGGCCTCATTGTCAGCGTTCTGGGAACGGGGGTCCCCAGACTTGCCTGCCTGCGGCCTGCGGCGTGGCTCAAAAGGGGGTCCAGCACGGCCCATCTTCATCAACACAGACCCAAGACCCTCGCGAGGGGCCAAGCCTCGCGGGGCGGACGACGCGAAGCTTCCTCAGGCACGGCCTCATCAGGCTGGCTCGCTAGGAGGCGGAGAGATCAAGGCGGGGTACCTCACGAGGTGCCCGTGACGCAAGCCATGACGACCAAAGGCGCCAGGCGGGCGCCAGCCACGCAGTGTCCTCCTTTCCTGTTTGGTGCAAAGGGAGCAAGCGTAGGCGAGAGCATCAAGCAAAGGCACCCATTTCGGTGCAATGAGACCAAGACCAGTCCAATGCCAGGAAGGAAGTCATTGTGGAGCCCAAGCCAGCGTCACCACCAAAGCCTTTGGCAGGCGAGGACCAACTTTAGTCAGGATAAGTGTACCAGATGTTCCCCTTCAAAATGGCAAATTGTTGGTGCCCTTCCCGCTCAATATTTGGGAAGAGGCCCAGGACCTTTGCCCATAAATAGGACTAGCCACCCACAGGGTAGGAGGAATCGAAATCGAAATCGGAGAGAGAATCGAGAAGAGAGAGAGAGAAGGGTGACCGAACTCCTCCTAGCAGTTCATCCCCTCAGCCAAGAACAGACCCTCGTGAGGCTGTTCTTCCTTGTATTGCTCATCATCATCAGCCCAAGAGGCAATCCACCACACCACACACTGGAGTAGGGTATTACACCACAACGGTGGCCCGAACCAGTATAAACCCTGTGTCTCTTGTGCTGTTCTTTCCATAGCTTAGATCTTAGCGAGGCGGAGGGGCGCAGGTAGGTAGAAGGCGAAATCTCCGCGCGCACCGCAGCGTTCGAACCTCAAGGGTCTGCCGGAACCCAAAATCCGACATTTGGCGCACCAGGTAGGGGTGCGCCGGAATCCACCTTCTACCGCTTCGTGTCCCGTCGCGTCGTCATCACCATGTCCGGCGACCAGGCGGGCAACCCAGATCCTTGGGCGGCGTGGCCCGCCAGCGCAGAGCCGCTCGCCTCGGGCGACCCCATGCCCCAGGCAGCTCGTGGTCCGCAGGGCGCTGCGGGCCGCCGGCGACGCGGACAGGCTTCGACAACTTTCACACCGCGGCAGGCGCGGTTGGCAGCAAGGGCCTCCAATCATGCTGCGACCACGACACCGTACACCCGCCGGGAGCAGGCGAACTCGAGGGCCATGCTCACGGTGGCCCGAGAGCTGCTGCAGTGCAGGCTGCTGGAGGGCGGCCATGACGTGCTGTTGGAGCGGGTGGCAGAGCTCCTGGGCTTCACCGCCTCGGGGGCTCACCCATTCTGCACCCAGCTCCCATCTCAAGCCCAGGGCGGCCCACGCGGGGGCTCCGCGTGTGCCCGCGGGCTCCAAGGCCACTCCAATGCCAGCGAAGCTGTCGGCACCGGACCGGCGGCGGCGCTGGCCCCGCTCCCGGTCCGCGAAGAAGAAGGACTCGACGTGACCCACGGCCCCAGTGGACAGCCGCGCTACCACCCCGCGGTGGGCGCGTCAAGCAGAGCTGCATGGCACGCGGAGCACTACGGCGTGGCCTTCGGGATGACGGCGCCAGAAGAATACGTGCCCCACATGATGGACCAAGGGCACCCTCACGAGGGCGAACAAGGCCCGCTCCTCAGCCCAAGCTGGGGGGACGAGGCGCCAGAAGCTGAGCTCTTCCAGGAGCCCCGGGACGGTCCCGCCGGCCACGCTGGAGGCAGCGATTATCGGGTACCGCTAATTCCTCAGGAGCAGGCATACACTAATCATGGATTGCAGGAGGTGCTGGTCGCCACAGCGAGCAGCTGCCCCGCTCCCACAGTCTCCTACCCCTCGGGAGGAGGGCGCAGGGGGCTGCAGGAGAGAGGCCGAGATCCGACATCACCACCGCGGCGTTCGGAGCAAGGTGTTCTCAGGAGGTAGGCCCTCTGCTGGGGAGGTGCCTCAGGGCCTGCCCCTGGCGGAGGACCCATGGTCGTCGGGGGAACCGCTAGCGACCGCTCTACCCCATCGGCGGCGTCCTGGTTTCCGATCGTCGTTGATGGCACTAGAGTGTGGCGCAAGGCGGGGCCCTCGTCTGGCGATATGAAGCAAGGCTGGTACCTGTGAAGAAGGCCTAGTGCCTGTGAAGCTCGCCGCCCTGTGACACTCTCACGTAATAATGAGCGGGGCTGTACACGCCCCGGAGTCTCAGGGGTGCCGGCCTCAGGCCCTGGGGCTCCCTCCCACGCCCACTGGCAGCACTTAGCTCCGCGCTGGTGAGAAGACGTCCAAGACTAGATTAGGTGCCGGACGCGGCCTTTTGTCTACTTTTATTGCTTTTCCCTTTGGTTGTCACTTTCCCCCGCTGGATTTAAGTTGGATTCGAATTTGAGATTTGCGTGTGTTCGGGGAAGGGGTGCTTAGTCTCGTTCGAGCAATTTCTCGCGTTTTGATTACCACTTTGCCTCAGCTGCCTCCCCTCGTGAGCCCTCGCAAGCCGGGTCAGGCCCAGCTTGCGCGCAGCCCAGACTGCCGCCGCCGCGTCCTCTCAGGAGGGATTTTTACTGCAGATCCTACGGATTCAATCAGGGAACACTCGGGACACCACAGCCTCCCACAGGCTACCTCAGGGCCCGCATGGGACGAAGGTAAACTAGCCAACCAGCGCGTCGCTTAGACAACCACTTGGCGCGGGCGCATGTGCAATGTAACATCTACTAATACGATGAACACAAGTTTTACATGACGGGCTCCCCCTCCCAAAATGCTATCGCAGCCATCAGGCCAAAACCTGAGTTCTATTCATGCATGGTAAGGAAACAGGAACGATGCATGATCAGTCGGATAAATCTCCCAATGCATCCTCAGGAGCACCACCCGAACCGTTGCTGGCGTCGCTGAACTCGCCATCGCTGTCTGCGTTGCCGCCAGCGGCGTCATGGCCGTTCACCACACCGCCCTCGTCGGCAGCCACGATCACGCCGTCATTGTCTGAAGCGAAGGCCTTGACAAGAGCATCCACATTGTCTTCCACCCAGTGCGCCAGGTCGTCTCGGACGGCCTGGGGGACTGGGGCGATGGCGGCGTCGAAATTGAAGTGGGGATCCATGTTCCGGAGATGGCTGAAGACGCGAGAAAAGGCGCGCCCGAGCAGGGCGCGGCTCCTCTCCTCCACCAACCTGTCGGCCCTGACCGGCCGCGCCTCCAGCTGCGTCACCACATCGGTGAAGAACTGAAGGTTGCCGGCGCAGTTGACTGCGTGCGGCTTGCCAACAGCCGCCTCGCAGATGTTGCCCAAGGCTGTGTTGGCTCTCTTCCGGTGTCGGATTTCGGGTTCCGGCAGACCCTTAAGGTTCGAACACTGGGGTGCACGCGGAGATTACGCCTTCTACCTCTCCATCCCGCAAGGATCTAAACTAATGAAAGAACAACACAAGAGACACAGGGTTTATACTAGTTCGGGCCACCGTTGTGGTGTAATACCCTACTCTAGTTTGTGGTGGGTGGATTGCCTCTTGGGGTTGATGATGATGAATAATACAAGGAAGAACAACCTCGCGAGGGTCTGTTCTCGGCTGGGGCGATGAACTGCTGGGAGGAGTTCAGCCACCTTTTTCTCTCTCTCTTTTTTACCGAACCGGGGGGGCCCCTTGCTGTGCGGGTGGCTAGTCCTATATATAGAGGCCCTGGTCCTCTTCCCAAATATTGAGCGGGAAGGGAGCCAACAATGGCGGGCTAATTTGAAGGGGGACAGCAAGCATCAACTATCCTGACAAAAGCAGTCTTCGCCTGCGCCAAGCACTGGTGATGACGCCGTCTTGGGCACCATGGTGACCTCCATCTCGTAGTCCTTCTGGTCTTGGTCTTGTTGCACCGAAATGGCAACCTTTGTCTGATGCCTTGGTACTCCGCGGCTGCGCTCGCCCCATTTGCACCATAGAGCAAAGGAGGACGCTGCACGGGCTGGCACCCGCCTGGCGCCCCGCGTCGTCATGGCTTGCGTCATGGGCACCTCGCGAGGTACCCCGCCTTGATCTCTCCGCCTCCTCGCGAGCCAGCCTGACGAGGCCGCGCCTGAGGAGGGTCCACGTCGTCCGCCCCGCGAGGCTTGGCCCCTCGCGAGGGTCTTGAGTCTTGTGTTGATGAAGATGGGCCATGTTGGGCCCCTTTTGAGCCACACTGCAGGCCGCAGGCACGCAAGTCTGGGGACCCCCGTTCCCAGAACGCCGACAGTAGCCCCCGGGCCCAAGGCGCGCTCGGACTTGGCCGTGCCGAGAGGCGAAAGGGCAAGGGCGAACCGCCGCGGGCCCTAACAGCCTGCGGCCTTGGGCGCCGCGTGGCGGTTGATGGAACGTGGGCGTCTCCGCTTCCCCACAACGCCTTGGCGCTCGCGCGAGTTGGGCAGGTCCCTGCATGCAAATCGTGTCATGATTACCTGTGATCGTGGAGGCCGGCGGTTGGCCTTCGCCGGCCATAAGTACGGAACTACGCGTGCCCTTCCAGTTCATCCCCCCTTGCATCTCCTTTTCCTCCATGGCCCCGTCGAGAAGGTTTTCAGCCGCCGAGAAGGGGAAGGCTTGCCGGGTTGAGCCCGCCTCTCCCCCACACAAGCGCGGCCGTGGGCATCCTCGTAAGCATCCTGTGGCCACCACGGTGGCTCCCCGCTGTCGTGGAGGCGATCTCCAGCTCGGCGACGGGCGGATTGCTGCAGCCAGGGGCGCACTCCGGCTGCGCGTCCCCCCAGGCCGCGTGTCCGTGCTGCTGAAGCGCTGCCGGAGTTCGTCGCGTGGTCGGCGGAGCCGACTAACACCCGGCTCCCGCTTCCACGCTTCCTCCTCAGCGAGCTCCCGGCCGGCGCTCCGGGCGGCCTCTGGCTCCAGGCCGACGGCTGCTGCAGCCGGGCCTCATGGGTCTCCCTGGAGGTCTCCGCGGCCGGGAGCCTGTCCCTGGCCCGGGGCTAGCAGACGTTTGCCCGTGCGCGTGGCCTGAGCCATCGGTGCACCCTTCACTTCAAGTTCGACGACGACGCCACCCTCTTCGTCAGGGTGTTGGGGGAAGATGGTCGCCGCGCGGGGTGTTGCCCCGAGGGTGACGACCGCGGCTGGGAACCAAGCTCTGGTGACGATGGAGGGACCAGCGCTCGCGCGGCTGGCGGCGTTCGGGGTTCCTCAAGCTTCTCCGGTTCTTCTTTAGGCGGTGACTCCTCTAGTGGTGGCCGCGATCAGCCTCCACGCCGTCGTGTCTGCTTGGGGAGCGGCAACGTGTCTGCACGCCGCCGCGCCCTGGTGAAGCGCGAGAGGGAGTCCGCCTGAGCTCCGGAGGCAGCTCGGGCCTTCCCCGTGGGCCGGCGGGAGGCGAGCCGCTCCGGATTTGTTCTTCCTTTTCCCTTTTTCCTGTGTAACAAAGACAATAGTGTGGAGCCCCGCGGGGGCGTATTTGGGTTATTGCTTGTTGATCATCGTTTTGCTTTTGTTACCGTTCCTTCCGGCTGTGCGCCCGAGCGCGGATAGTTTCCGACCCCGGCCGTGAAGGGGGGGGGCGACCGACCCAGGCCCTTTGTTTGTGTCACGGTGCCCGTGGGGCACGGACTGGAGGGGTGCTCCGATAAGGGGCCCAGGTCGCGAACTCTTTGAACGACTAGGATAGGAACGCTCGTGAGGGCGCTCAACTGCTCCCTCTCGCGAGGCCTTGCGCAAAAGAAATCGAGGCAGGAGAGTGAAAAGCCGAAGAAACACGAGCCAAAGATGGAAATAACTTCAATAAAACTTCAAATGCGAACAAACAAGCCAACTGCGGAAAGCAAATGAAAAAGCCGCGTCCAGCACCTAATCTAGTCTTCGACGTCTTCTCACCAGCGCGGAGCTAAGTGCTGCCACTGGGCATGGGAGGGAGCCCCAGGGCCTGAGGCCGGCGCTCCTGAGACTCTGGGGCGTGTACAGCCCCACTCATTATTACGTGAGAGTGTCACGGGCGGCGAGCTTCATAGGCGTTGGCCTTCTTCACAGGCTCCGGGCCTTTCTTCTTAGGGGAAACGAGCTTCACAAGCATTCGCCTTCTTCACAGGCTCTGGGCCTTTCCAAAAAGGATGATCTTCACAGGCACTCGCCTTGCTTCACAGGCTCCGGGCCTTTTCCAAAAAGGATGGTCTTCACAGGCACTCGCCTTGCTTCACAGGCTCCGGGCCTTTTCCAAAAAGGATGATCTTCACAGGCACTCGCCTTGCTTCACAGGCTCCGGGCCTTTTCCAAAACGCGATAGCTTCACAGGCTTCGGGCCTTTTCCAAAACGCGATAGCTTCACAGGCACTCGCCTTGCTTCACAGGCTCCGGGCCTTTTCCAAAACGCGATAGCTTCACAGGCACTCGCCTTGCTTCACAGGCTCCGGGCCTTTTCCAAAACGCGATAGCTTCACAGGCACTCGCCTTGCTTCACAGGCTCCGGGCCTTTTCCAAAACGCGATAGCTTCACAGGCACTCGCCTTGCTTCACAGGCTCCGGGCCTTTTCCAAAACGCGATACCTTCACAGGCACTTGCCTTGCTTCACAGGCTCCGAGCCTTTTCAGGGGTAGAACCTCCGGAGGTGCTGGATGTTCCATGCATTCTGGACTGGCACTTGTAACACCCCGGATATAACTTTCCCAATTTGTACTCCAACTCTTGCCGTTTTCGGCGTCAAGTTATTTTATTTTCTCGGGTTCAGGTCTTTGTCTCCGTGTGTTGTTGTCGTTGTCATGCATCTCATATCATGTCATCATGTGCATTTCATTTGCATACGTGTTCGTCTCATGCATTCGAGCGTTTTCCCCGTTGTCCGTTTTGCATTCCGGCGCTTCGTTCTCCTCCGGTGGTCATTTCTACCTTTCTTTCGTGAGTGGGGATTAAACATTTCCGGATTGGACCAAGACTTGCCAAGCGGCCTTGTTTTACTACCGGTAGACCGCCTGTCAAGTTTCGTATCATTTGGACTTCGTTTGATACTCCAACGGTTAACCGAGGGACCGAAAAGGCCTCGTGTGTGTTGCAGCCCAACACCCCTCCAATTTGGCCCAAAACCCACATAACTCTGCTCCATCATCTAGAGCGTTCGATCACGATTGCGTGGCCGAAAACCGCACCCCATTTGGACTCTCCTAGCTCCCTCTACCTGTAAAATAGCATCTCCCCCGAAATTTCCGGATCAAATCCACCCTAGACCTAGATCCCCCTCCTCTCCGCGCGGCCGGACGTGTCCGCCCGCCGCCGGACCAAAAATCCCGCCGCCACCGCCGCCACGTGGCAGCCTCCCATTCGCCCGCGCCCGGTCCCTAGATCCCCGCGCCGCCCGGGCCCGGGAAGCCCGCAACTGGCCCCCGAGGCCCATCCATCCGCCGCCCGCGCCTCCCTGCTCCCCGCCGAGCTCCGCCGCCTCTGTCGCGCCGCCGCCCGGCCGGACCGCGCCGCTTTGCCGCGCCATCGCCGCCGCATCGCCATGCCATCCACGCCGCCTCGCCCGCCCGGCCGCGCCGCCTCGCCCACCGCCTCTGCCGCCGCGCCCCTCGCCGCCCCTCGGGCCCCGCGCTCCGGCCGCCACTCCGGCGAGCCCCGGGCCGGCCTCCTCCTTCCTCCGGCGAGCTCCGGCATATAGGAACTCCGGCGAGCCCGGATCCAACCTCGGTTCGCGTGCCGGGTCTAACCCTAGATCCGGAGGTGTTTTTATTCTTCCAAGTCCCGAAATTTTCAGTTCAAGTGCTCATGTTCGTAGCTCCGTAACTTTGCATCTGTAGCCCCGATTCATGAATATAGCATATCAAAATGTTCATCTCAGAGAGTACATCATTTCATTCCATTGCATCATTTTCATTTGAGTTCATCTTGATGCCCGAAATGCTGTTAGAAAAGGGCTACTTGAGATTATTGTCAAATCTGCTACTCCATTTAGGTTTTTGTCATTTTTGCCATGATTATTGTGTGCATGATATGCCCTGTTGCTCTACATGTGTTTTGTTAAGGGTTTTGTCATCTTTCCAGAAGTGCAACCCATGTATTTTTGTGATGTGTGTGGTGAATTGTGCAAGCTTGCAAAGTGGTGCACTTGCTAATTCTGTTTTCAGGGACTTAGTAATTTCACTAAGTCCTGGAGCTGTTTATCTCATGATGCCATATGTTCATGTTGTTTCCTAGTGATCCGTGCCTCTTTTGAGGTTGATCAGTAAGGATGTTTTGTTAATATTGTAGTGATCGATCCATCCATGTCTTTGTTTGCAATTATGGAGCACCCTAGCTTGAGTCAATCGAGCTTTACTTTTGCTACTTTGTGAATCTGGGCAGATTGTCAACTTGTTTGCAATTTTGCCGGTGATGTTGTAGTTGATCCATGCATGCTATGCTATTGTTCTTGCCATGTCTAGCTCGAATTTTGTGCCTTCTTGATGGGTGTATGCTTGTCTTGCCATGACTTGCTCTGTAGTGAGTGCATCAAGCTCGTAAACATGCCTACTTGAGTTGTATTTCAGCATGTGTCAGTTTTTCACTAAGTCTGAAAACTGATTATGTTTTTGCTATATTCACATGCTTGCAATTGTATTTTCTGATCCCTTTTGGCTCAAGGTCACTAAGGGATTTTTGTTAAGCTCTTTGAGTAGCTCCATGCCATGCTTTACTTTGCCATATTCAGGTCCTTTAACATGTAGTTTTGTGGCTCCGAAGAGGGCTACCTGATCTGAAATTCCAGACAAGTGTTAATTTCACTAAGTCTGAGATCTGTTTGCCATATGCATTTTTTCCATGCTTGTTTGAACCTGTTAATGGATGAATTGGCCGTAGCTCAGTGCTAGACTTTTGTTAAACATCTTGTGTGAATCCCTGCCATGTATTTTGTTGTCTTGTTCGGGTGCCGTAGCATGTTCATCTTATTGCATTTAGATGCCTACTTGCTGTAATCGCAGGCCAGTGTCATTTTTGAATCGCTTGCCATTTCCAAACCGTAACTCCGATTCCGGCGTTCTTTATATTTTTTTCAAGCGATTTCATATCATATTTACAGTGGCACACTTGGTTTTCCAAGTTGAGTCTAGGTTCATGCATTTCCTGCCATATCTTGCATTTTGCATCCCGCATCGCATCCCGCATAGCATATCATCGCATCGTCTTGTTTGGTTCTTGCACGTGGTTGATTGTATCCTTGTTGCTTGTTTGTCTTGTTTGGGTAGAGCCGGGAGACTATTTCGCTAATGAGGAGCCCGTTGAGTTTGCTTTTGAGGATCCAGTCAACTCTGACAACTGTGCAGGCAAGATGATCATACCCTCGAAATCACTACTATCTTTGCTATGCTAGTTTGCTCGCTCTTTTGCTATGCCATTGCTACGATGCCTACCACTTGCCTTCAAGCCTCCCAAATTGCCGTGTCAAACCTCTAACCCACCATTGTCCTAGCAAACCGTTGATTGGCTATGTTACCGCTTGCTCAGCCCCTCTTATAGCGTTGCTAGTTGCAGGTGAAGATTGGAAGGCAGTTCCTTGTTGGAATATTTATTTTACTTTTTGGGATATCATTATATTATCTTGTTATCTTAATGCATCTATACACTTGGTAAAGGGTGGAAGGCTCGGCCTCTCGCCTAGTGTTTTGTTCCACTCTTGCCGCCCCTAGTTTCCGTCATATCGGTGTTATGTTCCCGGATTTTGCGTTCCTTACGCGGTTGGGTTATAATGGGAACCCCTTGATATTTCGCCTTGATTAAAGCTTTTCCAGCAATGCCCAACCTTGGTTTTAACATTCGCCACCTAGCCTCTTTTCCCTTGGGTTTCCGGAGCCCGAGGGTCATCTTATTTAACCCCCCCGGGCCAGTGCTCCTCTGAGTGTTGGTCCGACCGAGTAGACTGCGGGGCCACCTCGGGGCAACTTGAGGGTTGGTTTTACTCGTAGGATGTCTCATCTGAGTGTGCCCTGAGAACGAGATATGTGCAGCTCCTATCGGGATTTGTCGGCACATTTGGGCGGTGTTGCTGGTCTTGTTTTAACCTGTCGAAGTGTCTTGAGTAACCGAGATACCGAGTCTGATCGGAACGTCTTGGGAGGAGGTCTATTCCTTCGTTGACCGTGAGAGCTTGTCATGGGCTAAGTTGGGACTCCCCTGCAGGGATTTGAACTTTCGAAAACCGTGCCCGCGGTTATGGGCAGATGGGAATTTGTTAATGTCCGGTTGTAGATAACTTGAACCTTAATTAATTAAAATGAATCAACTGAGTGTGTTACCGTGATGGCCTCTTCTCGGCGGAGTCCGGGAAGCGGACACGGTGTTGGAGTAATGTTTGCGCAGGTTGCTCTCTAGTTTCTCGCTTGTGCTTTGCCTCCTCTTCTCGCTCTCTTTTATGAATAAGTTAGCCACCATACTTGCTAGTCGCTTGCTGCAGCTCCACTCATATTTTACCTTGCCTTACCTATAAGTTTAAATAGTCTTGATCACGAGGGTGCAAGATTGCTGGGTCCCTGTGGCTCACAGATTACTATTACACCAGATGTAGGGCCTGATGATTCCGCTCCAGGAGACGCGTATGAGCTCAAGTGGGAGTTCGACGAGGACTCTCAATGTTACTATGTTTCCTTTCCCGATGATCAGTAGTGGTGCCCAGTTGGGGGTGAACGGGACCGTTGTCGCATGTTGGGTTCTCTTTTATTTTGGCGCCGTAGTCGGGCCATGAGTGATTGGTTGATGTAATGTTATTTATGTACTTGATTGACGTGGCGAGTGTAAGCCAACTATGTTATCTCCCCTTTCATTATTATATTACATGGGATGTTGTAAAGATTGCCTAACTTGCGACATATGCCTTCAATGCGATTATGCCTCTAAGTCGTGCCTCGACACGTGGGAGATATAGTCGCATCGAGAGTGTTACAGCACTCCCTCCTGAGTCTCCAAGCGCGCGGAGCCGGGCCTGGAAACATGAACAACCTTGAACGGGCCCTCCCACATGGGAGAGAGCTTGTGCAGTCCCTCCCTAGAGAGAACCCGCCTGAGCATGAGGTCTCCTACCTCGAGAGTCCTGTGAAGGACGTTGCGGCAGTGATATCACCGCAGCGCTTGCTGGTACCTCACCGCTCGCAGCGCGGCTTCTCGACGACGTTCCTTCCCCAGCACGAGGTCCATCCCCCGCATGGCGTCCTGCTGTGCCTCGTCGAATGCCAGGACCCGTGCAGAGCGACGCCTGACCTCGTGAGGGAGGACCGCTTCCGCTCCGTAGACCAGGAAGAACGGGGTCTCTCCAGTCGGTTTGGTCGCAGTGGTGCGGATGGACCATAGCACAGACTGAAGCTCGTCGTACCAACCTCTGCCACAGGCCTCCAGCTTCTTCCTGAACGTCCTGGTCTTGAGGCCCCTCAGGACCTCCGCGTTGGCTCGCTCGGCCTGGCCGTTGCTTCGAGGGTGCGCCACTGAGGCGTATCATATCTGCGTTCCAAGGTTAGCACAATATGTTTTGAAGAGGTTACTGGTGAACTGCGAACCGTTGTCTGTGATGATGCGATTCGGCACCCGAACCGGCTTATGATGCCCTTGATGAACTTGACCGCGGAACCCGTGGGAATTGTGTGGACAGCCTCTACTTCAGCCCACTTGGTGAATTTGTCCATGGCAACGTAGAGGTAGAGGTAGCCCCCTAGCGCCCGAGGGAACGGGCCCAAGATGTCCAGCCCCCAGACTGCGAATGGCCATGAAAGGGGGATAGTCTGCAAGCCTCCTGCTGGCTGATGGATCTGCTTGGCGTGGAACTGGCAGGCTTCACAAGCTTTCACTAGTTCGACAGCGTCGTTGAGCGCGGTGGGCCAATAAAACCCACTGCGGAATGCCTTGCCGACGAGGGTCCGCGATGATGAATGATGTCCGCAGTCTCCGCCGTGTATATCTTCCAGTAGTTCCTTCCCTTGCTCCCTGGAGATGCAGCACAGGGATACATCGTTTGGTCGCTTCCGGTAGAGCTCTCCGTCTTTGATGCAGTAAGCCGTGGCCTGGCGTGCCACTCGCTCCGCTTCCTCCTCCTTCTCCGGCAAGGTCCCTTGCGCTAAGTAGCTCCGGAGCTCCGTGATCCAACATCCCTCCTGAGGTTCCATCGTCAGGAGCAGGCGCGCTCCTGAGGCCGGACCACAGGTCGGAGCTCCTGAGGCAGGTGGCTGGGGGAGCTCTTCCCAGGGCTGAGTCGTGTTTGATAACGTCGGCAGAGCTGAGGGCTTGAAGAGCCGCTCCTCAAAAATGCCAGGCTCCTGGGGTAACCGTCTGGACGCTCGTTTGGCGATGTTGTCGGCCTCCTGATTGGTGCCACGGGGCACATGCTGCAACTCCAACCCCCAGAATTGCTTCTCCATCTTGCGGACTTCCGCAAGGTAGGCTTCCATGTGCTCATCCTTCGGCTCATACACCTTATTGGAGAAATTGACAAGGAGTTGTGAATCGCCCTTGATGGTGAGGCGTTTCACTCCCAGGGCAGCCGCGGCCTTCAAGCCTGCTATTAAACCTTCATACTCTGCTATGTTGTTGGAGACCTTTTCACCTTGCTGGAAGCATAGTTGCACGGCGTAATAGAGCTTGTCCTGCGTGGGTGATATAAGCACCGCCCCAGCCCCTGCGCCATGCCTGGAGAACGCCCCATCGAAGTACATGACCCAGCCTTCTGGTGCCTCGCTTCCCGGGATAGGGACCGATCCTCATCGGCCTTGAGGCCTGGCGCCTCCGTCCACTCTGCCACAAAATCCGCCAACGCTGCTCCCTTGATGACCCTGGTCATGCTGAATTCGAGCTGAAACGCTTGCAGTTCTATGTTCCACTCAGCGACTCTTCCAGCTGAATTAGGGCTCCTGAGCACCCTCTCCAGGGGGTATGACGAGACGACCTTGATGGGGTGACCCTGAAAATAGTGTCGCAGCTTGCGCGAAGCCACCAGTAGCGCGAGGAGGAGTTTCTGAGGCATGGGGTACCGTGCTCTTGCATCCCCTAGCACTGTGCTGACGAAGTACACTGGGTGCTCAACGAGATGGGGTGCGTCAGTGCTGGTGGTTCCTTCCGGAGACCGTGGCGCCCCTTGAGGCAAAGAGACCTCCTGAGACTGGCCATCTGGAAGGGGGGCCTCTTCCGCCCCCGGTGCGCCCCTCTGCGGTGGCTGATCCTCCTCAGCCGCATTGGCGGCTTCTGTGGGCCCTCCTTGCCCCTGTTCTACCTTGTCCCGGGCTGCTGCCGTGGTTTTGATTCGGCGCTCCTCTCAGACTACCACCAAGGCCGCGCTGGCGGAGTAGGGAGTGGCGGCGAGGTAAAGCACCATGGGCTCCTGAGGGCGCGGAGCCACCATGACCGGTGGGCTGGTCAGGTAACTCTTAAGATCCTGGAACGCCTTGTCGGCCTCTTCAGTCCACTCGAAGGGCCCCTTCTTCTTCATTAGTTGGAAGAAGGGCAGGGCTTGTTCTCCCAGCTTGGAGATGAAGCGCCCTAGTGCAGTCACGCGCCCCGTGAGCTTCTGCATTTCTCTGAGGGTCTTTGGCGGGCTCATGTCTTCCACCGCCTTGACCTTCTTTGGGTTTGCCTCGATGCCTCGGTGGGACACGAGGAAACCCAGGAGCTTGCCCGAGGGGACTCTGAACACACACTTCTCCGGGTTGAGCCGTAGGTTCACTGCGTTCAGGCTCGCGAAGGTTTCCTCCAAGTCCTGTATCAGGGTCCCGGCCTCCCGAGACTTTACCACAATGTCATCGACGTAAGCTTCAACATTCTTCCTGAGCTACGGGCCCAAGGTGATGTGCATCAGCCGCTGAAAGGTCGCCCCTGCGTTACGCAGCCCGAATGGCATGCGCGTGTAGCAGTATACCCCACACGGGGTCAGGAAGGCCATCTTCTCGACGTCTTCTACCGCCATCTTGATCTGGTGATACCCAGAGAAGGCATCCAGGAAGCATAGCAGGTCGCATTCCATAGTGGAATCGACGATCTGGTCGATGCGGGGGAGCGGGAACGGATCTTGTGGGCATGCCTTGTTGAGGTTGGTGAAGTCGACACACATACGCTCCTTCCCTCCCTTCGTTGGCACAACGACAGGGTTGGCCAACCAATCTGGATATCGGACCTCGCGGATGACCCCAGCGGCCTCTAATTTGCGGGTCTCTTGGACGATGAAGGCCTGCTTTTCCGTGGACTGCCGCCTGGCCTTCTGCTTCACAGGGAGCACGTTGGGGCACACATTGAGGTGATGCTCGAATACACTCCTGGGGATCCCTGCCAATTGGTCCGGTTCCCAAGCGAATACCTTCTTGTTTGCACGCAGGAACCCGACCAGGGCCTCCTCCTGCTCGGGTTTGAGGTGGGCGCCTATGGTGAAAGTGGCGTTGGTGGACCCGTCCTCATCGACGGGTATCTGCTTGGTTTCTGCCTTGTCCTGGGTGAACAACTGCTTCTTCTTGGCGGGTGCAGCCCCCTTGGGCCCGGGGGTCTCCAGGTCGGCTGGCTGTGCCGACGCCGCCGTCTTGAAGTCAAGCTTGAGCGCCCGCAGCGTGTCCCCGGTGTCTCCGTGCACAGTGAGGACACCGCTGATCCCGGGCATCTTCATGAGGTTGTACGCCGAGTGCGTTGCGGCCATGAATTGGGCCAGCGCTGGGTAGCCGAGAATGGCGTTGTAGGGGAGGCCGATGGGGGCGATGTCGAAGTCAACCAGCTTCGTGCGGAAGTTGTCGTAGGTGCCGAAGGTCACGGGGAGCCGGATCTGCCCCAAGGAACTGGATGACTTGCCCCCGACGCCTGAGAAGGGCCGGCTGGGTTGCAGCCGTTCCAGGGGTATGCGGAGGAGGTTGAAGGCCTCGACCGAGAGCACGCTGAGGCCCGCGCCGCCATCAACGAGGGTTCTGGTGACGGCCACCTGGCAGATAGTGGGAGTGCACAACATGGGGAGTGCGCCCGAGTAGGCCGAGTTGGAGGGGTGGTCCTCTGAACTGAAGGTCAGGCCGGTCTCGGGCGCCATCCGATCCGGGGGAGCCCCCTGCCGCGTGGAAGCAGCGCTGACCCGGCGGACGAACGGCTTGACGTGGTGACTTGTGGGCGGCGCCTGTGAGCCACCCAGGAGGGCTGCGACGATCGGGGGTGTTGGTGTAGCGCGATGGGGCGGCGCAGGAGAGCCCCCCGTGGCGTAGGCGAGCTCGGTGACGCGGTCGAGCCATTCCCCGTAGACGTCGTCGGCGGGGCGGCAGCGCAGGAGCTCGTTTGCCGCGAGGAGCGCAGCTCGAGCCTCCAAGGGGGCGCGGAGCGCGCGGGACGAAGAACCAGCCGGGGCGAGCGATGGAGTAGCGGTGCGGCCGTCTTGGTGCACGGATAGATGCTGAGACGACGCCTGCTGCTCGCCCCCCGCCGGGCCGGTGGCGGCGTTGATGGCGGGCGACAGGGAACGACGAGGACGCTCGCCGACGGGTGCCGTCCGGGCGACGCAGGAAACGATGGCGGCCCGGCGCTCGGCGCGGGCCCGACGAGCGTCGGACATGGATGCGACGGGCGGAGGAGAACGGGGCGGTGGAAGACGAATTTCGGCGCAGCCCTACCTGGCGCGCAAAATGTCGGATTTCGGGTTCCGGCAGACCCTTAAGGTTCAAACACTGGGGTGCGCGCGGAGCGCCTTCTACCTCTCCGTCCCGCAAGGATCTAAACTAACGAAAGAACAGCACAAGAGACACAGGGTTTATACTAGTTCGGGCCACCGTTGTGGTGTAATACCCTACTCTAGTTTGTGGTGGGTGGATTGCCTCTTGGGGCTGATGATGATGAATAATACAAGGAAGAACAGCCTCGCGAGGGTCTGTTCTTGGCTGGGGCGATGAACTGCTGGGAGGAGTTCAGCCACCTTTTTCTCTCTCTTTTTTACCAAACCGGGGGGCCCCTTGTTGTGCGGGTGGCTAGTCCTATTTATAGAGGCCCTGGTCCTCTTCCCAAATATTGAGCGGGAAGGGAGCCAATAATGGCGGGCTAATTTGAAGGGGGACAGCAAGCATCAACTATCCTGACAAAAGCAGTCTTCGCCTGCGCCAAGCTCTGGTGATGACGCCGTCTTGGGCTCCATGGTGACCTCCGTCTCGTAGTCCTTCTGGTCTTGGTCTTGTTGCACCGAAATGGCAACCTTTGTCTGATGCCTCGGTACTCCGCAGCTGTGCTTGCCCCCTTTGCACCAAAGAGGAAAGGAGGACGCTGAGCGGGCTGGCACCCGCCTGGCGCCCCGCGTCGTCATGGCTTGCGTCACGGGCACCTCGCGAGGTACCCCGCCTTGATCTCTCCGCCTCCTCGTGAGCCAGCCTGACGAGGCCGCGCCTGAGGAGGGTCCATGTCGTCCGCCCCGCGAGGCTTGGCCCCTCATGAGGGTCTTGAGTCTTGTGTTGATGAAGATGGGCCGTGCTGGGCCCCTTTTGAGCCACGCCGCAGGCCGCAGGCAGGCAAGTCTGGGGACCCCCGTTCCTAGAACGCCGACACCCGGAGCGTGGTGAGCATGGGGCCGTGCTCATGATCCAGGATCCGCCGCTGATGTATCTCGTCCGCATTCTGGCGCGCGACAACCTCAGCCTCCTCCACCCGCTGGCGAAGAAGGAGCACCTCGGCCTGCGAGGTGGTTGACTCCCCTTGCGCTACCTCGAGGGCGGCCCAAAAAGCATCGGCCCGCCGCGTCGCTTCCTCCAGCTTGGCCCTCAAGGCAGCAGTCCTACCTTCAGCCTTGGCCCGGATCAACCCCAGCCTCTCCTCGAACTCGTGCTCGAGGTTTAGGCGCGCCATCGCCACCCGACGTCCGACCTCCTCCAGGACACGGGCTTCCCGTGTAGTGACATCATCCTCCGCCTGCGTCACCAAGCGCTCCCTCGTCTCCAGACGCTTGTACTCGCGAGTACGTTCAGCAGCTTCCAGCGTCAGTGCCTCCTCACGCTTCTGGAGCTCTGCTGGGTCGCCAGAGGCCACCTTCATCGACGCGAGGGCTGCCTCGCGCAACTCTACTTGCTTCTCCAGTGAGTGGCACCAGGCCAGGAGCTCCCGAGCCCGCTCCTCCGCCGCCTCTCGCCGCCGGTCAGCTTCCTGGGCCTCCTCAGCGGCCCAAGATCAGGCCTCCTGAGAGGCCACCAGCGATGCTTTGGCCTCTACGTCGTCAAGATCGCGCTGACGGCACGCAAGGGCGATGGCGCCCTCCAGCTCACGCCTCTCTACAGCCAGGCGCAGGCCCTCGGCCTCAAGGTGCGCGTCTTCATCAGCAAGCTCCTCACCAAGCAGGCTCACTGCGTCAGCCTCCCTTCGAAGGAATCCTTGGCGAAGAGCGCGACGCTCCCGGGCGCGCTCGAGCACGTCTTCCACACCATCATCTGCCCCGAGCAAGCGCCGGGGGCCACGAATCAGCACTCCCCCTCCGGGCAGGGGGCTGGGGGCTGGAACCCTCGCGGCGGCCGGGCATGCCACGCCAGAAGCCCGGCCTGGAGCCAGCCCGTCCCCAGATGAAGAGCGCAGGGAGCGCCTCAGCCAATCGCAGTCCACGACCAGGCGAGAAGCCCACGGCAAGCTGGCTATGCCACGAGAAGGCCCGCGAAGGAGGATCGCGAGGTGCGCAGGGCCACGATGCGCCTCGGGACGGTTCACCTCTCCGATCGCCCTCACCACAAGGGCTCTGCTGCTCGGAGCGCTTGAGGATGGTGGAGGGGGCGAAGCCAAGGGGGACGGCACCTCAGCCGTCTGCACGAGCTCGGCTGGAAGGGGCCTGCGGAGCAAGGATCAGTAAAAGCAACAGAAGGATCGGGAGCTGGGAAAGGAGAAGGCTTACTCATCAGTGGCGAAGTACTTCCTACGCTTCAGTAGGCGACAAGGGTAATCGTTGCCCAGGGCCTCCCTTCTCTTCCGGAGGGCCTCAAAGTCCACGCGGAAGCGGCCCAAGAGTTGAGCGCAGGGATCAACCTGCGACGAAGACGGAGCGTCAAGGCGATCCGTGTCAGGGGCGCCTGCCTCATGCGCGCTGCCAATCGCCTCGCCAAGAAAAGCGGCTGGAGCCTCAGGGGCCTCAGTCGCAGGCGCTGAGGGCAGCTGCTTGCCACCCTCAGCCTTAGCGGCACGGGCCCCAAGAGCTGCTCCCTCATGAGCATCGCCCGGCGCTGTCACCCCGCCGGGAGCCCCCTCAGCCTCTGGTGCCTCATGCCTCCCTGCTCTGCCACTTGAGGAAGAGTCGCCTTGGCCGACTAGAAGGGCAGGCGCCATCACTGGGTTCTCGCGAGGCCCCTGGAGGCCGGTGGGGCGCGGCCCCCACTCATCAAAGATAGGCATCTAATTCACAAAATCGCCCCTGTTCTGGCAGAGGTACAGCAAGGCCCCTCCCTGTTGGATGCTGCCAGGGTTGGGGTCCCCAGTCAGGATCAAGAGCGCTGTCCTCAACACTTCAGGCGTTAGGTCCTCTTCCTGGAGCCTCATACGATCATCACGCCTGCTGAAGGCCCACATCCGGCGGGAGTGGCGTTGGAGAGGAGCAACGCGGCATAGCAGGAACTCCTTCACCACCTTGGGCGCTGTCACGCCAAGCGACCTCAAGAACGCGAAGCGGTGCCAGACGAAGACGAGCCGGGGGCTCTCAAGCGTCTCCTGGCCCAAGCCTGAATTGGGGATAGCAGGCGAAGTTGGCTCCGATAGCAGGGGGCTGGGCACCCCTGCATCCACATACAGCCACCGCTCGCGGAACCCAGCCGCGGGCAGAGGGAGCCTGAAGTCAATCCCTAAGGCCGCTGTCTCAGACGCGGCAACGAAGCTCACGCACGCCCAGCATTGGGTAGGGTCGACAAGGCGCAGAGAGAAGAAGTGGCGCAGCAAGGCAACCGAAGGAAGGATGCCCATCATTGCCTCGCAAACAAAGGCGAAGACCGAAAGGAGGGTGATGGATTCAGGACCTAGATGCATCATGTGGATCTGATAGTGGGAAAGCACGGCATTGAAGAAATCAGAAAAGGGGGGAACCAGACCCGCCCACAGGGCATCGGCAAAATACTAGACCTCGGTGACTATCCTGTCGATGGAGAAGTGGGACGTGGGCCAGGCCATCGTCCTCCCGCATTCGTTGAAGATAGTGGCCAGAGCCGAGCTTACCTTGCCCAAGCCCTCGGCAGGGACCGCCAACGGCGGCGAGCAAGGCGGAGGCATGGGTTTCTTCCCTCTTGCCTTCTTCATCGGAGCCATGGCGATGGGAAGGGGGGGGGAAGGTTCGAGATTGGGTTGAAAATAGAAGCTGGAGTTCGAGAGGAGGAAGGACAGAGAGCGCCCGAGCAACAGAAAGGGGAGCGGCTGTGTACGACTATGAGTCCGCCTAGCATGGCGCAAAATAAGGGGGCGTGGGGGAACATTGCCGCCCACGCCCAACCAACTGCCACGCGGCGCCTGAGGCTGCAGGCTGTTAGGGCCCGCGGCGCTTCGCTCTTGCCCTTTCGCCTCCCTGCACTGCCAAGTCCGGGCGCGCCTTGGGCCCGGGGGCTACTGTCGGCGTTCTGGGAGCGGGGGTCCCCAAACTTGCCTGCCTGCGGTGTGGCTCAAAAGGGGGCCCAACACGGCCCATCTTCATCAACACAGACCCAAGACCCTCGCGGGGCGGACGACACGGAGCTTCCTCGGGTACGGCCTCATTAGGCTGGCTCGCGAGGAGGCGGAGAGATCAAGGCGGGGTACCTCACGAGGTGCCCGTGACGCAAGCCATGACGACCAAAGGCGCCAGGCGGGCGCCAGCCGCGCAGTGTCCTCCTTTCCTCTTTGGTATAAAGGGAGCAAGTGCAGGCGAGAGCATCAAGCAAAGGCACCCGTTTCGGTGCAACGAGATCAAGACCAGTCCAACGGCAGGAAGGAAGTCATTGTGAAGCCCAAGCCAGCGTCACCACCAGAGCCTTTGGCAGGCGAGGACCAACTTTAGTCAGGATAAGTGTACCAGATGTTCCCCTTCAAAATGGCCAATTGTTGGCGCCCTTCCTGCTTAATATTTGGGAAGAGGCCCAGGGCCTTTGCCTATAAATAGGACTAGCCACCCACAGGGTAGGAGGAATCGAAATCGAAATCGGAGAGAGAATCGAGAAGAGAGAGCGAGAGAGAGAGAGAGAGAAGGGTGACTGAACTCCTCCTAGCAGTTCATCCCCTCAGCCAAGAATAGACCCTCATGAGGCTGTTCTTCCTTGTATTGCTCATCATCATCAGCCCAAGAGGCAATCCACCACACCACACACTGGAGTAGGGTATTATACCACAACGGTGGCCCGAACTAGTATAAACCCTGTGTCTCTTGTGCTATTCTTTCCATAGCTTAGATCTTAGCGAGGCGGAGGGGCGCAGGTAGGCAGAAGGCAAAATCTCCACGCGCACCCCAGCATTCGAACCTCAAGGGTCTGCCGGAACCCTAAATCCGACACTCATGTTCTACTACGGGCTAGATTTCCATGATCTAGCACCAAATCCCCTCCTTCACATCTCGGTGTTCATCGTCGTGTGTGAGGCTCTACTCCGCATCCCTCCACACTTCGGCCTATGGCTTAAAGTCTTCAACGTGAAGTCGAAGGTAGTCGATGGGCAGCACGCGGATTGCGGCGGCGCTATGGTGAGCAAGCTTCCCAATGCCGTCTGGCCCAAACAGGCCTTCATGGAGATAGTCAAGGTATCGCAGCAGGAGTGGTTCTACATCACCTAACACTGCAATGCCAAATGGGCGGCCGCACCTGACTTCAGATCCAGACCTCCAACGAGACTCACCTCATGGACCGCCAAGGGCCTTGACTGAGGGTCTCAGCTGGAGGTGTTGATGCTGCAAGAGCGCATCTCCAATGTATTGGACTAAGACATCGGACTCACAAACGTAAGCATGACCCTTCCGAAGACTTATTTGATTAACACTTCAGATGTGATAAAAAATTATATTTTCCCCCTTTTTACACAGGGCTGGACTAAGAAAGCGGAGCGGATCAATTTCCCGGCGCCACTGCCAGAGAATCCGGCCACTCCCCGGCTGACGGAGATGCTGGTTTCGGCACCGTATTAGGCGCCGAAGAAGAAGACCAAGAAAAAGGGCAAAGAGGCTAAGGGAGGCCCTTGCCACTAAGGTTCTTCGGATGCCATGTCCGGAGAAAATGAAGCCATCTCCTCTCACGAGGGAGACGAGGAATAAGAAGAGGAGGAAGCGAAGAGCGACTCTCCCCGAAAGGGGATGAAGAAGAAAAGGACGGCCTCCGAAGACCCTAAGGGGGAGTCATACAAGAGGGGGAAAATCGTCCTCCAGGACAGTTCGGACTCTGAGTTCGAACAAATCTGCAAGAAGCTACCTAGGGTGAAGCCCCTAGCCGCATCATAAGTGTTTGGATACTCATTGATTATTTTTAACCCTCCCTTACTATTTTATGAGTTATTTTGTTATGTGCTCTTCAGCCCTCCATGCGAGCTTTAAAACACTTCATTATTAAAGGGGAGCTCTCTGCCGCTCGAGATGGCAGAGAGTGAGACGCCGCCACATGCCTCCTCACCTGTCACCATGGATGACACTGATGTGTTGTCCCGAAGGACCTCTCCAGGCCGCGAAGGGGGGAGCGAGGGTGTCGAGAAGGCGCCCGAGGGTAATACCTCAGTCGCGGAAGACATGGGGGAACCAGCCCCTATGGCAACCTACGGTAGGGATCCCCAACAATCCGGGGCCCAACCAGACACCGTTCTGGAGATCAATGCAGCTCAGGGATCAGGTGAACAGCCCCCTTCAACAGAGGGGGGCAGAGCATCGGCTCCACCGGCGTCCTCCACTAATCCGGAGGCGCCGAACACTCTAACGGAAGCACTGCAACGTGCTTCCATCATGGCGGAGCACCGCACCCAGATGGGTGCAGTAGTAGAGAAGGTTCAGTCTGTGACTGAAGGAACTTTCGTAGCCTACTGTCGGTGTCAAAACCGGCGGATCTCAGGTAGGGGGTCCCGAACTATGCGTCTAAGGCGGATGGTAACATGAGGCAGGGGACACGATGTTTTTTCCCAGGTTCAGGCCCTCCTGATGGAGGTAAAACCCTACGTCCTGCTTTATTATTCTTGATAATATGAGTAGTACAAGAGTTGATCTACCACGAGATCAGAGAGGCTAAACCATAGAAGCTAGCCTATGGTATGATTGTCTGTTGTCCTACGGACTAAACCCTCCGGTTTATATAGACACCGGAGGGGGCTAGGGTTACACAGAGTCGGTTACAAGGAAGGAGATCTACATATATGTATCTCCAAGCTTGCCTTCCATGCCAAGGAGAGTTCCATCCGGACACGGGACAAAATCTTCAATCTTGTATCTTCATAGTCCAACAGTCCAGCCAAAGGATATAATCCGGCTGTCCGGATACCCCCTAATCCAGGACTCCCTGAGTAGCCCCTGAACTAGGCTTCAATGACGATGAGTCCGGCGCACAGATTGTCTTCGGCATTGCAAGGCGGGTTCCTCCTCTGAATACTTGATAGAAGATTTTGAACACGAGGATCGTGTCTGACTCTGCAAAACAAGTTCCACATACCACCGTAGAGAGAATAATATTTCCACAAATCTAATCTGCTGACGTACCCCGTAGCGTGACATCACACCATAGCCAGGTCTTTATTCGAATCGTTTTTCATAACCTATCTCAGCATGTTTCGCGAGGCGGTTTCCTTGGCATGTCTTGTCGAAGCAGAGATCGTGTCCCCTTATTACGGGATTCCCATCAATACGGACGTGGGTAACCCAACCACGCTATCAATTATGACGCTTGGGGGATAAGCGAGTTTTACCAGGCTAGTGGGGGCGCATAGTTTCATCCGCCCTTATAAAGGGATAAGGTTTCACCTTTTTCTACCCACGCCTTCTTCCTCCTTGCTCATCCATTCTCGCGCACTCGAGCTCCAGCGCCCAAGTCCACATCCTTCTCCTCAACTCTCTCCAAACATGTCCGGAGCGGGAGGCAAGTGGATGGTCTCCTCCGTCACGGAGGGACACATAAAAAAACTACGTGGGGCCGGATACTTAGCCGCGGATATCGCGCACCGGCTGCCAGCCGTGGGGCAGATCGTCCCTACCCCGGAACCTTACAAAAGGGTGGTTTTCCTCCCCCACTTCATCCGCGGACTGGGGTTTCCCCTCCATCCATTCGTCTGTGGCCTTATGTTCTATTATGGGCTGGACTTTCATGATCTAGCCTCGAATTTCATCCTCAACATCTCGACGTTCATCGTCGTGTGCGAGGCTTTCCTCCACATCCGGCCCCACTTTGGCATGTGGCTGAAGACCTTCAATATCGAGCCGAAGGTAGTACGTGTCCAACAAGCAGAATGCGGCGGAGCCATGGTGGGCAAAATGCCCAATGTTACATGGCTCGAGGGCTCCTTCATGGAGACCATAAAGGGGTGGCAATCGAGGTGGTTCTACATCACCGACCCGCGCGACACCAACTGGGTGGCGGCCCCCGAGTTTCGATCCGGAATCCCCATGCGGCTCACTTCCTGGAAGGAGAAGGGCCTGTCCTCGGGCTCATCGGTGGAGCTGGACGGACTCCAGAAGTGTATCTGGAACATGATAAGCAAGAAACTTAAGCTTGTCAACATAGTCCAGGTCATGCTCTTCCGCCGGATCCTCCCGTGTCAACAACGGGCTTTCAACTTATGGGAGTTCGACCCGGCCCAGCACCAGACTCTACACGAGCTCTTCGACATGACGCATAAGGACGTCTGGAAGGTGCTGTTCAAGGGCGTCGAGGTCTCCCCTTCTCTTACCGAGGACCGCGGGCTAAGCGCGAAGCGCCCTGCGAATCCGGTAAGTTCTGTACATCTGGTAGGGTATTTATTTCCCATAGCTTAACCATGTGCAGGGTCTGAGCTCCCATGCCTTTGACAGGACTGGGTGGAGACATCGGAGCAGATTAACTGTCCGGCCCCTCTGCCCGAAGACCCTGCAGACGCTCTCCTGACAGAGATGCGGACTCCGGCTCCTTATGAGGTGCCGGAGAAGACTAAGAAGAAGGCCACGGGAACCCGAAAGAGTTCCCGGCGCCAGGTGGTATCGGACACATCGTGCGATAACTCCGAGACACACTCCTCCCATGAAAACGAGGAGGAGGAAGATGAAGATTATCCCCCTCCAGCCGGGGGAGACAAGAAAAGGAAGGCCGCCCCAACCGGGGAGGCCGAAGGGTCCAAGAAGGGAAGGACTCTCCTTCCGGACTGTTCCACCACCACCGCCGATGGCGAAGACGAGTGGCTACTCAGGGCCAAGCCCCTGGCGAAGTCATAAGTATTCGGATACCAGAGTAACTCATAGCATACTTTGGTTGCACTGCTTCTCCTAATATCGAATATGATTATGCAGTCCGCCCCGAGCCCGTATCGACGTATCCTCGTCGGGCGGTTCCTTGGACTCGTCGGATATGGATAGTGATACACTTCCAACCGCCTCCTTTCCTCGCCCTACGGACGATGTCGAGGTACTGTCTCAAGGGGCACCGAGCCGGGGGGAGACAGTCCCAGAGGCGCCTCAAGGCGGCCTTCCAGACTCTAGGCGCGAAGGGAGCAAGACTCCCAAGGGCTCCAAGTTCGGCCCCCAGCCGAACGCCGCGCCGGAACCTCAAGTGGTTCCGGACTCCGGCAGGCAGCCCCCTTCCAAGAGGGGCAAGCCTCCCGCGCCGGTGACCTCTGTCCATCCAGAGGCACCTGACAACCTGCTGGGAGCGCTTCGCGGCGCTTCCATCGACAAAGAGCACCGCACTATTATGAGTGCGGTGATCAAGAAGGTTCAGTCCGCCAAGAGCGGCCTGACTGAAGCCTGTGCCAGCCTTCTAACAGGCTTTGAGGTAAGTATTTAAAATATAGGAAAATATTACCGCATAGACAGTATCCCCTGATGCTCTGTTTGGTGTTCACAAAGAAAAGCTGAATAGAGGATCAAATAATATCTGCAGGAGTCTAATATAAGTATGTCTATATGCGTATGCAGGCTTCGCTGCTGACCTCTGCCGCACTGACTGCGGAGGTCGCTGCACTGAGGCAGAACCTCGAGCGGTCTGAGAAAGAGCTCGGTCTTGCCAAGAGGCAGCTCGAGGAGAACAAAGGTAAGTAATGCCTTGTCCATATATATATACATACATATATATATATATATATATGTATATATATATAAAGATGCGGTTGCAAAATGATAGGATCATCATGGATGTGCCAGGGGCCACGACCGAAATGGCAACCCTGAAGCAAGCATTGTCCGAGGCCGAAAACAAAGCGGCCAAGGAGCGCACCGAGCGGGAAAAACAAGAGGCACGGGTGGGCGAGGTGCAGCAGGAGCTCCAGGCTCTCGTGAAGAAGCATGAGGCTTTGGAGCTTGACTCGAAGACGCGAGAGTCCGAGCTTGCCGCGGCCCTCGAGAGCACAAAGCATGCCAAGGCTGAAGCCCAAAAGTCCCTCCAGGAAATTGAGGCGATGAGGAAGATAGCGCGAGTAAGGCCTTCAATATGCAAAGAAAGCATGTGAAAGTAAATTACTTGTTACTTACCCGAGTCCGAAGCTCTCCAGGAGCATTCGCAGATTTGCCCCGCAGCGTGTCGGATGCCGCGAAATATTACCAGGCCAAGGAGGGAAGCTCGATGAAGAAGTTGTTCTGGTCTCAGTATACTGGGATCGAACACCCGATGCCTATGAGCGACCAGCTGAAGCAACTGGTCGAGCTGCACAAGGCGGCCGAACAGGCCATGAGGGGCCTTATAGTCCGGATGTGGCCTGGTGACTCCCTTACCAATAGCTACTTCGGCCTGGTGAGGCGGCTTGTGGACGCCTGCCCCCGGCTGGAAGTCATCAAGCGGTCCGTCTGCATCGAAGGTGCCCGCCGGGCTTTTGCCCGTGCGAAGGTGCACTGGGCCAAGATGGACGCCGAGAAGCTGCTGAAGGAGGGGCCGCCGCAGGGCAAGGAGCATCGCCACCCCGAAATGTATTATGAGGGTATCCTGAAGGGTGCCCGTATTGTGGCGGACGAGTGTGCGAAGGATGTAATTTTTGAATGAATTTGCTCGTGTGATCCTGTATTATGAAAACTAGTTCATATGCGCTATGCAACACTTGTTTGAATTTAAAATATTACCTTCTGTGCGGCTGTTTATTAAATCTGAGAGATGGCCAGTCGTCGGCTTCTGCCCCCATGCCACGAGTGCTGGGGTGTTCGGGATAAATCTGAGCACTCTTTTTCCCATTGTTGGGTCCTTCGAGGGAGGTGCTCAGCACAACGAACAAGGCAATCAGACTATAATGCTTTATCACTTTCACTTAGCCATAGAAGTCTACAATTTTAAATTTTGGCAAAGCCCCTAGTATTCGGAAGGCCGAATTCGGGGCGCTATACACGCCTTAAGCCGGACAAAGCCGACTCCTCGCTCTAAGCGGCATAAGTCTTTAGGGACTCGAGACCTCTCGAACAGTGACCAGCTCTCGCCTTATCATGACAGTCAGTTTTAGCTTTCTCTACTGAGGTGCTTAGCCCAGATGAACCGGGGCACAATCGCAGTAGTTCTCCCAGTGCTACCTTAGCCGATATAGCGGAACGTAAGGTACCAAAACATGGGAGCCGGGCAAACCCAACTATTGACCCAAGACATGATTCGGAGCTGATGCATATAATGCTATAAGTTCGGGGTGCCGCACTGTCGAAAGTGTTCGGACTTCTCACGCCGTATTATGGGGTACGCTTAAGCCCCTGGCGTATGGGCCGTAGAGTGTACGTGTGCTGAATGTCATGGATGAACATATATAGAGAATGCGATAATAGTCTAGTGCCATGCATTGTTTATTCAAAAAGGTGCGTCGAAGCAGAATGATACAAGTAGTGCGATAAGCAAAAAGTAGGACTATTTGACATGTCCCCTCCAAGGGCAAGCTGAGGAATGGTATTTAAAGCAAGTATTTCACTCATTATCGGAGACCACCTGGGAGTTCCATGGTGCGACGTGGCTTTCTGCCTCCTTGGTTGTTGCATCGTGTGTCCGGCAATCGTACTGCCGGACGGGGTTTCCAGAGATTAATGTCCTGAAAGAGAGAAAAATAACAAAGCGGGAAGCCCCTAGTGCGGTTGAACCGCGTCTTGGGGCGTGCCGTAGTCGTGCCCCCCTCCCCACCTATGCCCATGGTATTTTCAATGCGTAATTATGTACGCGTGGCACAGATTTCACCGTTTGGCTGGGACTGGGGTGGGGGCCGTATTGCTATGCGCGCTCGGAACGTGCCAGGCGGTCTTGTTGCTGATTACTCCGGGCGCGCTTGAAGGTGTCCGGGTCTTTAATCGCCGAACTGGTGGATTGCCTTAAGAGGCTGCTTTGCGCTTCTGCTGTGAGGGCTGCAGTGTGCTCCTCTGTGCGGATAGAGCGCTCTGTGTTTCCATTGACTGTGATGACCCCCCGAGGTCCTGGCATCTTGAGCTTAAGATATGCATAGTGCGGTACCGCGTTGAATCTCGCAAATGCGGTTCGTCTGAGCAGTGCATGATAGCCGCTGCGGAATGGGACTATATCGACGATTAACTCCTCGCTTCGGAAGTTATCCGGGGATCCGAAGACCACTTCCAGTGTGACTGAGCCTATGCAATGGGCCTCTACACCTGGTATGACGCCTTTGAAAGTCGTTTTTGTGGGTTTGATCCTTGAGGGGTCTATACCCATTTTGCGCACTGTGTCCTGATAAAGCAGGTTCAGGCTGTTGCCGCCGTCCATAAGGACTCGAGTGAGGTGAAATCCGTCGATGATTGGGTCTACGACCAGTGCGGCGAATCCGCCATGACGGATATTGGTGGGATGGTCCCTGCAATCGAAGGTGATCGGACAGGAGGACCATGGGTTGAACTTTGGGGCGACTGGCTCCAACGCATATACATCCCTTAACGCACTCTTCCGCTCCCTCTAGGGGATGTGGGTTGCGTATATCATGTTCACCGTCCGCACTTGTGGGGGAACCTCTTCTGCCCTCCGGTGTTCGGCTGCCGGGGCTCCTCCTCGTCATCGCTATGTAGCCCGTTATCTTTGTTTTCGGCGTTTAACTTGTCGGCCTGCTTGAACACCCAACATTCCCTGTTGGTGTGGTTGGCTGGCTTGTTGGGGGTGCCATGTATTTGGCACGAGCGATCGAGTATACGGTACAAACTGGACGGGCCCGGAGTGCTTCTTTTGAATGGCTTTTTCCGCTGACCGGGTTTAGAGCCTCTGAATCCGGCATTGACTGCCGTATCCTCGGTATTGTCGCTATTGACGAGGCGCTTATGTTTGTTGTGACATGACCTACCATTGCTATCCTTGGTATCTGAAGTACTGCGGGTCATGAGTGTCGCGAGGGCTGCCATAGATTTCGGCTTTTCCTGGCCAAGGTGCCGGGCGAGCCACTCGTCGTGGATGTTGTGCTTAAAAGATGCTAGGGCCTCTGCATCCGGACAGTCGACGATTTGATTTTTCTTTGTTAGGAACTGTGTCCAGAATTGCCTAGCCGATTCCTCTGGCTGCTGAATTATGTGGCTCAAGTCATCGGCATCTGGTGGTCACACATAAGTGCCCTGGAAGTTGTCGAGGAATGCGGCTTCCAGATCTTCCCAACAGCCAATGGATTCTGCTGGCAGGCTGTTGAGCCAATGCCGAGCTGGTCCTTTGAGCTTGAGTGGGAGGTATTTGATGGCGTGTAGATCGTCACCGCGGGCCATGTGGATGTGCAGGAGGAAGTCCTCGATCCATACCGCATGATCTGTTGTGCCGTCGTATGATTCGATATTTACAGGTTTGAAACCCTCTGGGATTTCGTGATCCATTACTTCGTCTATGAAGCATATGGGGTGTGCGGCGCCTTTGTAGTGGGCTATGTCGCGACGCAGCTCGAATGAGTCTTGTCCGCTATGTTCGGCCGGGCCAGATTTACTTTTACTGTATCCGGCGTGACGGTTATCGTCTCGCGTAGTGGCGCGCCCTCGTGATCCGTAGATCGATCTTGCATGTTTTGCCTTGTCCTCCAATACGTCTCGCAGGTCTAGCGTGTTTCCCCGTGCCTTGTCATTTTTATTTGAGTGGCGTCGGGGTGCGGGCTGAGTTTTTGGCTGAAATGCCTCTTTGTCGCGGCCACGAGGTGGCCAATCAGCCGCGTCATATGCTGGAGATGTAGGTTTTAATGCTTCCTCCTCCAGTCGGGGTAGCAGCCTACGCTTTGGGTAACTCTTGGAGGGGTGCTCGAGTTCATATTCCTCGGCCGCAAGGACTTCAGTCAATCTGTTAGTTAGCAAGTCTTGATCAGCTTGAAGCTGCTGCTGCTTTTTCTTAAGGCTATTTTCCATGGCTATAAGCCAGCGCTTGAAGCGCTCTTGCTGGCGGGATCCTCCGGCATGACAAATTCATCATCGTCGAGGCTTGCCTCATCTTCGGAGGGAGGCATGTAATTATCATCCTCCGCCTCTCCATCTGCCGCTCTCTCGGGAGGGCTGGCTCCTCCATCCTCCTGCTCTAAATCTTGCTGGAGGGGATTGTTGTCATCTTCGGCACTGTCCAGAGTGCTATTATCTCCTGTGCCGGTGTCACCTCTTTTGCTTTGGCGAGACTTAGAGCGGCGCCACTGACGTCGGCGCTTGGGTTGCTTCTTGGAGGGGTCATCCTCCCTGTCCTGTCGCCATTGCCTTCTTTGGGTGTGTCCAGCATGTATATATCATATGATGAGGTGGCTGTCCAGTGCCCTGTGGGCAGTGGTTCCTCTTCATCTCCCGCATCGTCGTCCATACCGTCGATGTCTTCGGAGTCGAAGTCGAGCATGTCGGTTAAATTGTCGACAGTGGCTACTAAGTGGGTGGTGGGTGGGCGGCGAATTTCTTCATCATCCGCATCCCAATCCTGCCGAACATAGTTCGGCCAGGACTCTCCTGACAGGGAGAGAGACCTTAATGATTTCATCATGTTGCTGAAGGGCGAGTGCCAAAAGATATCCGCGGAGGTGAACTCCATGATCGGCGCCCAGTCGGATTCGATAGGCACGGGCACAGGCGGTTCGGAGTCCATGGCCGGGGAAGAATCCGGCAATTTGGCGTCACGGCTCTCGTGAAGGGTAAGGTCGATACTCGGCTCGATCGCCGCTGAGAATGCAGCCTCCGTGGTGGGGTCTATCCCCCCGTCCGTGGATAGCGCAATCGGCTCCGAATTGAGGGTCGGAGCGGTTGCCGGTGCGATCTCCTGCACACTGTCCGATGGTAGAGCTAAATCATGCTCATCGTGACCGTGCGGCATACTCGACAGCGGCTCGAATCCGTCGAAGATCAAGTCTCCGCGGATGTCGGCAGTGTAATTTAAGCTTCCAAACCTGACCTGGTGGCCAGGGGCGTAACTCTCGATCTGCTCGACATGGCCAAGCGAGTTGGCCCGCAGTGCAAAGCCGTCGAATACAAAGATCTGTCCAGGGAGGAAAGTCTCACCCTGGACTGCATCGCTATCAATGATCGAAGGAGCCATCAAGCCTAATGATGACGACATAGAGGAACTCTCAATGAAAGCACCAATGTCGGTGTGAAAACCGGCGGATCTCAGGTAGGGGGTCCCGAACTGTGCATCTAAGGCGGATGGTAACAGGAGGCAGGGGACACGATGTTTTACCCAGGTTCGGGCCCTCTTGATGGAGGTAAAACCCTACGTCCTGCTTGATTATTCTTGATAATAAGAGTAGTACAAGAGTTGATCTACCACGAGATCAGAGAAGCTAAACCCTAGAACCTAGCCTATGGTATGATTATCTATTGTCCTACGGACTAAACCCTCCGGTTTATATAGACACTGGAGGGGGCTAGGGTTACACAGAGTCGGTTATAAGGAAGGAGATCTACATATCCGTATCGCCAAGCTTGCCTTCCACGCCAAGGAGAGTCCTATTCGGACACGGGACAAAGTCTTCAATCTTGTATCTTCATAGTCCAACCGTCCGGCCAAAGGATATAATCCGGCTGTCCGGATACCCCTAATCCAGCACCCCCTCACCTACTAACAGGCTTTGAGGTATGCGACGCAATGTCCTAAAACATTTTTCTTATAAAGGAATATACCCATATATAGACAGTAGCCCCTGAGCCTCTCTCTGGTTTCAAAAGCCGGAGAGAGGATCCATATAATATTTAGTAGAGTTGACATACTGTTCTATTGTTGTAAGAGGCTTCCCTGCTGGCGGCGACCGCCCAGGCCGCAGACGTATCTGAACTCAATCGGAAACTTCAGTTGACCGATCAAGAGATCAACCCTGTGAACAAGCGGTTTGATGAAACGCAAGGTATGCGTATAGTGTTAAAAGTGTAGTTGTATTTCATAAATAATAGTTATATTCAGAGACTAACTCATCTAATGCTTCGATTATGAGCATAGTTGGGGTAGCCGAGGTCGAGACCCTCAAAGGCACCCTTGCGAAATCCCAACAAGAGGCGAAGGCTAACAAGGCAGCCGCTGATAAAGCGGCTGCAGAGCTAAAAACCGAGCAGGCCGCCCGCTGTCAACACGAAGCTCGGGTGGCCGAAGTCGAGTAGGAGCTGAAGGACACCATCCTCAAATGCGAGGAACTGGAGGAGAAGACTTTGGCCCAATCGACCAATCCGGCCAGCTAAGCAGATAGCGGCTAGTAAGGCGTTTCTTTTGCATAGTATATTCGGAGGTCAAAGATTATGCTTTTCTCACTCGGGTGTGGAGCTCTCCAGACGTGTTTGCGGATCTGCCGAGGATTCTGTCGAGGCCACACAATTCTTCCGAGCCCGGGAGGGGAACTCGACCGAGAAGCTGTTCTGGTTGTAGTTTTTTGTGCCTGAGCATCCAACGCCGTTGAACGACCAGATGATACAACTAACAGAGCTGCATAGGGTGGCCCGCTTTGCCATGAATGATTTAATAGTCCGGTTATGGCCAGCCGGACACATTTTGAGTAGCTACTTTGGCTTGGTGAGGAGGCTCGTCGACGTGCTAGCTCGGGTTGATACTGTGAAGCGCTCGGCGTGCATAGAGGGATCTCGAATGGCCTTTTCCCGCATCAAGATGCATTGGGCAAAGATGAAGGCCACCGATGTGGCGACTACAGGCCCGCCCGAAGGCAAGGACCACCGCAAACCGGAGAGGTACTTTGAAGATTTCCTGGCGGGCGCCAAAATAGTGGAGGGCCAATGCTCAAAGGACGTTATTGATGCCTTTGTAAAAACCATGTTTGTGAACCCAGACTTGTAATATATTGATGCCTTTGATCTTAAGTTATTTTCCTCCTGAGCGACCGTTTTAATTCTCAAAGTTTGCCAGTCGTCGGCCTCATCCCCTGTATAGATGCTACATGGGTGTTCGGTATAGCGCGTGATCACACTTTATCCAACGTCTTGGTCCGTAAAGGAGGTGTCCGCGCAATGAACGAGGCAATCAGACTATGCGGCTTTATTACTTTCACTTAGCCATAGGAGTTTGATGGTGGTGCTAAGTACTAGCCCCTGGTGCGTATGCGGCAATCTGAACTAGGATGCCTTTGTCGCATGACTAGGCGAAGACCAGCCCTTCGTATAACACGGAGCAAATCACTAGTGATTTGTAGTAAGTCGTTGAATCGCCGACTAGCTCTCGCCTATCACGACAGTCATTTTTTGGCTTTCTCTACTGAGGTATTTGACCGGACAAACCAGAAACACAATCGCAGTAGTTCTCCCTTTACTACCTTAGCCGAACTAGCGAAATGTAAGGTGGTAATCACAGGAGCCCGGCAACCCAACTATATACCAAAGACATGATTTAGAGCTGATGCATATAATGCAATATTCGGGACGCCGAAGAGTACCCAATAGGTGTTCGGACTTTTGAAAATATGCATTGCCGGATATAGCCCCCGACATTTAGGCCAGACCAAAGCATTTGTGGCAATCTGAAGCAAGGAGGGAATACAGATGGTAAAATGAAGCAATATCGAACAAAAGTTGGTCGATCAACTGTTTCCTTTATACCCTGATTAATATGTCAAGACACGCTATTATAGATAATGCCTTGAACATCAAGGCTATTTGACATGCCGAGAATTTGTACACGAGGGGAATATTTATAAAGGACCTAAAAGAAAAGGTAGTCTTGAAGATCCCAGTGGTGCCCTGCCGCACGTCTACGCCGTTTCTCCGTGGTGAAAAATCCTTTGGTCATCTATATGAAAGGGGGCCTCAAAAGGGCCCTTTCACGACCGTAGGGTAGGTAGGATTTTAATGAACCTTTAGGACGAGAGAGGACAAAAAGGAAGAAAAAGGAAAAAAAGGTTAAGGTCTGAATAGGGTCAAGCCGCACTATAGACCTTTTCCGCAGTGTGCCTCCGTCGCTGCCCAAGGTATTTTAAGTGCGTAATTATGCACACGCGGTACGTAAGACTTGGTTTTATGGGGCGGTCGACGGAGGCGAAACTTCTATTCAAGCTCTGGATCCACCGAGTTGTCGTTCTGTAGAGTGGGCCGGACTCGCTTGGCAGTGTCAGGGGTCTTGATGACCAATGAATTGTTCGGCTTGATGAGGCTGTTCTGTACTTCGGCTACAAGGGCCGCGGTGTGCTCCTTAGTACCGAGGGAGTGCTCCATATTTCCATTGACTGTGATAACGCCGCACGGTCCGGGCATTTTGAGCTTTAAGTAAGCATAGTGCAGGACTGCATTGAAACAGGTGAAAGCAGTTTGTCCGAGCAGCGCGTGATAACCACTACAGAAAGGGACAATGTCAAAGATTAAGTTTTCGCTTTAAAAGTTATCCGGCGAACCGAAGACTACTCCCAATGTTAAGGAGGCCGTGCAGCAGGGCTCTACACCGGGAATCACTCCTTTAAAGGCAGTGTTACTGGGCTTGATTCTTGACGGGTCAATACCCATTTTACAGACAGTGTCTTGATAGATCAGGTTAAGACTGTTGTCGCTGTCCATACGGGCTCAAGTGAGGTGATATCCATCAATGATTGGGTTGAGTTCTAGGGCCGCCGAACCTCCATGACGGATACTAGTTGGGTGGCCCCTGCGATCGAAGGTGATCGAACAAGCTGACCATGGGTTGAATTTTGGGGCGACGGGCTCTACGGCGTAGACGTCCCTTAGTGCATGCTTGCGCTCCCTCTTGGGGATATGTGTGACATATATCATGTTTACTGTTTTCACCTCAGGGGGAAAGTTCTTCCGTCCCCCTGTGTTCGGTGGACGGGGCTCATCATCGTCCTCGCGTTGAGGCCCTTTCCCCTTGTGTTCGGTATTTAACTTACCGGTCTGTTTAAAAACCCGGCAATTTCTGTTGGAGTGGTTGGCAGGCTTGTCGGGGGTCCCATGAATTTGGCAAGGCCTATGTAGTATTTTATCCAAATTAGATGGACAGACTCTATTTCCTTTGAATGGCTTCTTCCGCTGACTGGGTTTAGAGCCACTGAATCTGGCGTTGACTGCCGTATCTTCAGTTCCTTCATTGTTGTTCCGATGCTTGCTTTTGTTATGTCCTGGCCTTCCGTTGCCATCTCTGGCTTCAGAAGTGCCAGGGTTACTATTGCTTCTACGAGCCAACCAGAATCTTCGCCCGCGCAGAAGTGGGTCATAAGTGCAGTAAGCGCTACCATAGTCTTTGGCTTTTCGAGGTGTCGGGCAAGCCATTCGTCACGGACACTGTGTTTAAAGGTCGCTAAGGCTTCGACGTCCGGACAATCGACGATTTGGTTCTTTTTAATTAAGAGTCTAGAGTTTGCGGGCTGACTCCCTAGGTTGCTGGACTATGTGACTAAGGTCATCAGCGTCCGGTGGCCGGACATAAGTACCTTGGAAGTTGTCTCGAAAAGCATTGTCCAATTCTTCCTAGCTACCAATACAGTTCTCTGGGAGGCTATTCAACCAGTGTCGTGCTGGTCCTTTTAGCTTTAACGGGAGGTATTTAATGGCGTGGAGATCATCACCGCGAGCCATGTGGATAAGGAGAATAAAATGTTCAATCCATACAACGGGATCCGTGGTTACATCGTATGCTTCAATGTTTCCGGGTTTAAACCCTTCTGGAAACTGGTGTTGCATTACCTCATCGGAAGAGCACAAGGGGTGTGTGATGCCTCTGTACCGGGCAACGTCACGGCGGAGTTCGGATGACATCTTTGTTTGGTGTTCGGCCTAAGTTTGGTTATGCTTATCGCGCCAAACTTGATGTCCATCATTTCATGTTGGAGCACGTCCCCTTGATCCGTAGATTGATCTAGTCTGACCGGCTATATTGTCTAGGTCCTGACGTAAGTCATAGGTATAGCCCGGGGCCACTACCTCTTTGCCTCGACGACGAGGTGGCGCGGGCTGGTGTTCGGCGTAAGTATCCGCTTTGTCCCGTCCACGTGGTGGTCGGTCTGGTTCGTCAGCATGATTATATCTTGATGGTAGTGGCTAAAGGGCATCGTCGTTAAATTGTGGTAGCAGCCTGCGCTTTGGGTTGCTTTTTGTTGGCCGCTCGAAGCCGTATTCTTCAGCGGCAAGGACCTTGGTCCATATGTTGTTGAGCGTATCCTATTCGGCTTGAAATTGTTGTTGTTTCTTTTTGAGGCTCCTCGTGGTGGCGATGAGCTGTCTCTTGAAGCGCTCTTGCTCGAGGGGTTCCTCTCGCACGATGAAATCTGCGTTGCTGAGGCTAATGTCCTCCTCGGACATTGGTAGATAATTACTATCTTCCGAATCCTCATTCTCGATAAGTTCGTCCGGATGGACTTGTCCATCTTCCCACTCATCCTTCTCAGCAGTACGTTCGACGGAGTGGTCGGAGTCTTCGGCATTCTCCGGAGTTTTCTTGTCTCCGCTATAGGTATTGCTTTCCTTTTCACGACGCGACCGTGAGCGGCGCCGCTGATGTCGGCGTTTTTGTGGTGCTTCGACAGGCTTGTCCTCAATCGGGTCTTGAGCGCTATCGTCGCCCTTCTTTTCGGGGGTATCCACCATGTACACGTTGTATCTAGAAGTGGCCGTCCAACGCCCAATGATAGGTGGGGTTTGTGTGACGCCCCAAGACCGGAGCTTCAAATTCCTTCGAGGGTTTCCGAGATTCGTCGTGTGATTTGTTTGGTTCGTTGCTTTCGTTTTTGCATCATGTGCATTGCATCATGTCATCTTGCAACGTGTTTTAAAACTCAACCAAATAAAATCGGATGGATCTTCGGTCCATTTAAATCGAGGGATATTCACATGGTGAAATTCTCTTTATTACATATCTCCCAATATGTATAAGGAGGTAAAATAAATATTCCATTCTTTAGGAATCGACTACAACACACTCACAATATAAATCCCTTGGGTTCTTTTGCTTCAAGTTTCACCTCCAAACCTTGGCAATAGTTATTTCTCCATTTATCGAGGGTCCTCCATAACCCTCAACATTTTTGTACACCCCTTTAGCCCAGCCACCATTCAAACTCTTTTGGCTCAAGTCAAATAAGTTTGAATTTAAATTCTCCTAACTTGTCGGAACTATTTTTGTTGAGGTGGAAATATTCCATAAATCCATACAAAAATGTTCCATAATTTTGTTCGTCTCCATGGCCTCTTCTCTTAATTATTTTTGGCCTATCTCTTTTGCTGAAAAGAGAAATTAAGAGAGAGAGAGAGAGAGAGCCCAGCTGGCCGGCCCATCTGCAGCCCAGACCGTCCCAAACCTCCCCTAGGCCAGCCGCCCCTTGGCTAAACCTAGCCCGACTCCTCTCTCTCTCGTTCTCACCTTCTCCCTCCAGGAAGCGCCGCCAGCCTACCGCCGTCCCTCTTCCTCCTTCGCCCCGATCACATCCCCTCCTCTCTTTCCTTCTGCCCAGCGCCACCCACACCCGCATCGTGCCCTATCCTCACACTCCCTCACGCATCGCCCCGCGCCCCGCCTCCTTTTCCTCACAACTCCGCGGCGACGATCGAGCTTTCCCCTGGCGAAGCCCCTTCTTCTCCTCCACCTCTCTGCGCCTCCTCGTCGTGCCGCTACCTGCCTCTGCGCGCACGTCGCCCCGCCTCAGCGTCGCCGTCCTCCATGGCCGCAGCTAGCCGAGCTCGAAGCTCCCGCCGCCACCACCTCGTCCCCGCGCTGTAGGGCGTCACCTCCGGCCGAATCCAGCCGCCCGTGGCCTCTCCTCGAGCATTGGCCGCCCACAGCTCACCGGAGAGACTCCTCCTCGCCGCCCCATTGTGCACCGAAGGTCTGGGCACCATGGACGAGTTCCCCAGCGACCACGCCCTTGCCGTCCCCGCGCATCTGCTGCTTCGTCGCCAACCTCCAGCGCCTCCGCCGGCCTGGTTCGCCTCGCCGCTGTTGCTTTACAAGCCTGCCTCCCTTCTGCTCCGTCCATTAGACCACCTTGGCCGTGGTTTGCCGCTGCCTAGACCACCTTCAGCCGGGTGCCCCGCCTCCTGCTTCGGCCAGAGTTCCTTCGCCTCCAAGCTGCTTCTCGAGCTGTCACTCGAGGTTGTAACCTCCGTGTGTTCTACCACACCGTGCATGTCGCCAAAGTACCACAACACCGATTACCACACAGACCGCCAAAACCGACTACGAGGATTCACAAAGTACCTTCGGATGCGCCAAGTTTGACTGCATGGACCGCCAAGTTCCGCTTCGAACGTGTATGACTACACCCGGTGATGCGACAAGTACCCCGACAACGTGCACAACTACACCAAGACCGGTTCGACAAGTACCCCGAGAACGTCTGTACCTCTACCGCGCCGCCGGGTCCGACAAAACCAAGTGTACAACTACCATCGCCCCGAGGACGTTGGATCCGTCAAGTACCTCTCTGATAACGAATATGTACCACTACTTACACTTTCGTTGCCGAGGAACGATAGTACCACTACTTCCCACGAACATCCCAAGAACGTCTACTTCCTCTACTTCCCTCGATGAACTCGAACCGCCCCGGAAATGCACGCTTCGAAGGTATAACCCCGAGACGAACGCCCGTGAACGGATGCATGTGTGTATGAGATGGTTTCATGTAACTGTTGCTCACCGCGTACGATGTATCTCTCGCGCGTTACCCGTTTCTGAGCCATCGACATGGGGGAACCTGGTAACCGGGAGCACCCCACCATCCTTGCATGACACGCTCCCGTCACTTTCTTTTGAACCGATGTCTCAATGAGTTGTCGGAACCGGAACGTTGCCGTGGCACCGTTTTGTTATCGTCGCCGTGGCATCCCTTTCGTTTCCGCCACGATGACTAATGCTTCATATCATGCTCGTTATCATCTTCATGACAACATTTTCATAAATATTGCATAAAACTTACACATGTCATCCGCATCATGATAGTAACATTTAAAATGTTTAAAATTATTGTTTGCCTTAATTTGCTAAATGCATATGGGGTTTTACCGGATTTGTTGTTTGTTATATCCAGCCCCATTTAAATTGTTTAGATGGTATAGTTTTGTTATGCTTCACTCTCTTGCCATGTTTAACAAACATTTAATATTGTTGGGTACCCAACTGGGAGAGAACTAAATAGTTGATGTGGTGTTCCGCCAATAGGCAACTCATTGCATATTGAGCTCCACTTAATTTGTAGTTTTGTTTGTGCACTTTGCCATGCCATGCATTTTTAAACCGGACATGCGTCATACTTGGTTGTGCATCATGCCATGTTTATGTGGTGGTTGTTTACTATGTTGTTTGCTTATTTCTGGTGTTGCTTCTTCGGGTTAGTTCCATTAACGTCGCGTTTGTGAGGATTCGTTCGACTTCGTCCGTTTGTCTTCTTCATGGACCCGTTCTTCTTCCTTGCAGGATCTCAGGCAAGATGACCACACCCTTGAAATCACTTATATCTTTGCTTGCTATTTGCTCGTTCTTTTGCTATGTCGCGATACCTACCACTTGCTATATCATGCCTCCCATATTGCCATGTCAAGCCTCTAACCCACCTTTCCAAGCAAACCGTTGTTTGGCTATGTTACCGCTTTTCCTCAGCCCCTCTTATAGCGTTGCTAGTTGCAGGTGAAGCTAAAGTTTGTTCCATGTTGGAACATGGTTATGTTGGGATAACACAATATCTCTTATTTTAATTAATGCATCTATATACTTGGTAAAGGGTGGAAGGCTCGGCCTTATGCCTGGTGTTTTGTTCCACTCTTGCCGCCCTAGTTTCCGTCATACCGGTGTTATGTTCCTTGATTTTGCGTTCCTTACGCGGTTGGGTTATAATGGGAACCCCTTGACAATTCGCCTTGAATAAAACTCCTCCAGCAAGGCCCAACCTTGGTGTTACGTTTGCACTAACAACTTAGCCTTTTTCCCTTGGGTTTCCGGAGCCCGAGGGTCATCTTTATTTTAACCCCCCCGGGCCAGTGCTTCTCTAAGTATTGGTCCAAACTGAGCGGTGTCCGGCGCCCCCTGGGCAACCAGTGTCTATGCCAACCCAACGTCTGGCTCATCCGGTGTGCCCTGAGAACGAGATATGTGCAGCTCCTATCGGGATTTGTCGGCACATTCGGGCAGCTTTGCTGGTCTTGTTTTACCATTGTCGAAATGTCTTGTAACCGGGATTTTGAGCCTGATCGTGTCTTCCTGGGAGAAGGAATATCCTTTATTGACCGTGAGAGCTTGTGATGGGCTAAGTTGGGACACCCCTGCATGGTTTTGAACTTTTGAAAGTCGTGCCCGCGGTTATGGGCAGATGGGAATTTGTTAATGTCCAGTTGTAGAAAACTTGACACTTAACTTAATTAAAATGCATCAACCGCGTGTGTAGCCGTGATGGTCTCTTTCTGGCGGAGTCCGGGAAGTGAACACGGTTCTCGTGTTATGCTTGAACATAAGTAGTTCTAGGATCACTTCTTGATCTTTGTAGCTTCTCAACCGTGCTTTGCTTCTCTTCTCGCTCTCATTTGCGTATGTTAGCCACCATATATGCTAGTGCTTGTTGTAGCTCCACCTCACTACCTTTTACTACCCCTAAGCTTAAATAGTCTTGATCGCGAGGGTGTGAGATTGTTGAGTCCCCGTGACTCACAGATTACTTCCAAAACCAGTTGCAGGTGCCGATGATACCGTGCAGGTGACGCAACCGAGCTCAAGGAGGAGCTCGAAGAAGATCGTGTTCGTTGTGTTGTTTCGTTTTCTAGTTGATCAGTAGTGGAGCCCAGTTGGGGCGATCGGGGATCTTTTGCATTAGGGGTTGTCTTTCTTTATTTGGTTCCGTAGTCGGACCTTGATTGTATCTGGATGACGTAATGCTATATTTATGTATTGTGTGAAAGTGGCGATTGTAAGCCAATTCTTTATCCCTTTCTTATTCAGTACATGGGATGTGTAAAGATTACCCCTCTTGCGACATGCCTACCATGCGGTTATGCCTCTAAGTCGTGCTCCGACACGTGGGAGATATAGCCGCATCGTGGGTGTTACAAGTTGGTATCAGAGCCTTCCCCTACTTAGGAGCCCCCTGCTTGATCGAATCATTGGCGTTGTTGAGTCTAGAAAAATGTTTTGAGTCTTTTAGGATTATATATATCGGAGAGTATGATTCTTTTTACTCCTCAGTCCCTTCGGCGCTCTGGTGAGGCCTCCTGACGTAGAGTTTTGACTCTTCTCTTCTCAAATTTCACGAATTTTTTTAGGATCACGCGGGAATCTTGGAATCGTTCCGATGGTTTTGTGACAAGAACATTGTTCTTGGTGCCTCCTGACATTTAGGGGTTGTGGCAGTGTCCCGAGGAGTTGAGCTCCGAGGTGTTGTCGTCACAATTTTATCATTGCAGTTCTGGAATACCTGAGTTTTGCCGACATCGAAAATCGCTTTTATGCAGTTATTGGTGAGATAACCTCGACGCCACCCAGTACTGGGGCGGGAGTTCGGGATTATTGCCATAAATTGTATAATAGATGCTTTTCGAAGGTTGAGGTAAATGATTTCCGAAGGTTTCTTGGTTATGTGTTGAAGGATGGATACACCTGGATGTAGGATTTGTTAGTTTGGGTGAGATATTATGCTTCCCCTGTATCCCCAACACCTGGTTGCATAACCAGAAAGTTTGGGAGTTTATAAGTGGGAATTCAAGTAGCTCCTAGGATATATTTCCGACAGATGCATGATATGAGATTGGGGTTCGACGTCTAGTGGTCCGCCTATCCACGGTTGGTTTTACAGTGGTCTCGTTGTGTCTTAAAGAGTCCTTGGCGATGCTGACTCGGGGACGCTTCGTATGTCATGTGCACTACCTTGTACATGATGGTGCTGTACGATCGAGACTGTGTGGGCCCCACCACAAAAACTTCGGACGAAATCTCTATCATATGTTTGTTCTGGCTTATTCTGTAAGCCAATCCTTTGTTTTTGTTTTCAGTTGTGGTATTCGAGTTGCTTCGAAGTCAAGTGTTGATTCCATACCTTTCCTAAACGGTGTTCTCATACTCCGATGTGAATACCAATCCTTCTCGTTATCGAGATTGTCATGTCAATTCTTTTCAACCGGCGTGTTCCTCTTCAAGTGGATCCGATCAATTCTACATTCGCGAAATCAATTCTCAGTTCTTTGCAATGGTGTTTGTTTCATCCGTCCCCAAGTTGTCTTTGTTTTTCCCGCCCTCCCACCCTTGTTTCTTCAAGGACTCGGATTTCTTAATCAAGTATCCATCTTATGGATGTGAAGTCTATTCTTTCTTTTCTTTCAATGTTCTTATCCAGTGATTCTCAAGAAGATACTAACGGAGCTTCAAGTTCGTCACTCTCCACTCATTTTCTTCTCCGGTGGATTTCAATTCAAGCTTTGTCGATCATATACTATCCTCGTTTCAAATGTTTTCTCATACCGGTGCACCCCTTATCATTCACTTCTCGCTATTCATTGTTTCGGAGTGCTGAAGATATCTTAGAAGGCTCGTCTTTTCATTCAAGATCCATTCAACCTATTTCAAGGTTGTTATCTCATTCAAGCCATTTAATTCAACGGGTGCAATCTCTCTGTCAAATCGTTCAACGGTGTTTTTTTTGAGTGGGCCCTAACCCACATGTCTTTTTCCAGGATCTTACCTTACTCTTCTAATTTTCCCAGAGTTATTCTCAATTCTGTTTCGAAGTTTGACGTAAGAATGATTTTGCATCAGTCAATTGCCTTCTCCAATATCGCTTTCCAATTCTTTTCATCTTTGGCTCAACCTTTCCTCTTTTAGTCATTCCGGACTTTCTCAACAAATCTTGATGATGTTTCTCGTCATCTTTCTCAACATTTGAAGACCGAAGAAGAGCTTCTCTGCAATCATATATGTTCTCTTGAAGATTCAGGGTTCTAGCTTGATCCGTCCTCTCATAATTGTTTTCCATTGTGAGAATTCTTTTCACCCATCCGGAGCAATTCAGGAGTATTTTTTCAGTTTGATTCTCCGGATCCCATCATCTCAGAATTATTCATTCCAGCTTTCAACTCTTGTTCTCCAAATCTTACCGATGCATCAGCCAAATATTCTATAATCAGCTCATGATCTCTTCGTTCACTTGCATCTAAATTCTCTCAAGCATCTTCATTTATTTGCTAATCCTTCCCGGTGTTTCTTCATGTTTTATTCGTTCATTTCAATTCTTATGGTGGTTCGTTCAAGATTTCTCTTCCTTCCTTATCATATTAATTTATCCATTGTCACAATCCTACCGGTGGTTCGTTGAAGATTTTCTAAAGTTTGCGCTATATCTATCTTCATCCTTGCTACGAGAATAAGTAGTGTGCCAAATCCGTTGTTTGTCATCAATTTAAATTGATGAAGGATAAGCATAATGTAATTCTTATTCTTGTTTCATCGAGTATATTCAACTCCTTATTACGGAGGCTCATCAAATTCTCGGTTTCAATTGTTCCATCTTTTCTTCCCGGAGTTCCATGCTCTCTCAATTATATCATCGCGAAGCTCCATCTAAATCATCGCAAGGCTTCAACCTTATTCTTTTCATCCTTCATTTTGTTTAATAATTCTTTTGTTGCTAGGGTTATTCATGGAGGCTCTACATGATGGTTCATAAAGGATTTAATTCCTTCTCAAAGTTTTCATCGAGATTCTTTTCTAAGGAGCTCAAGTATTCTTCATCTTGCAATCCGGAGTGCAATTCTTTTTACCTTATCTTTTGAGGTGGTGTTATGTCATTCTAGATAATTTTCCTTCGTGTTTCATGATTCACAAGTTTTCAAGTGTGACATATCTAAAATCCATCATTTTCTCTTTGTTCAAGACATCTTTTCAATCCATCAATCTCTTCATTGGAGTTATATTGGGTTATATTTCACCTAAAGCTTTCCCTAAGGATTGTTGCTATTTATGGTGCTTATAAATGATCCAAGTTCTTAATTTATCCTACCGGTGAGATAAGTTTCTCGTCTCCTTGTTCATATCAACCCAAATCCATTGTTTCCGCTAGTGGCAGAATTTCTCCTCAAATTTTGAGATGTCTTCTATAAGTCCATATCAAGCTTGTCCTTTTTGTTGTTGGTTTTCCAACAACTCCGTTCGACCCTTCGCCTAAGGATGCCTTTGCAAGCTCATTGGAGGTAGAAGATGTTGTTTTCTTCCCCATTCCTTTAATTCCATTCTTTCATTTGTTCCGGAGGCATTGTGATGCTGCTCTCCTCACTCATCATCTCGAATTGTGAGGACTGTGTTCTCTTCGTGCTTATCCATTTATCCGGAGTGTTGTGTCCTCTGCTCAAGTCCTTCTCATCCTATCAACTCTTGCATCTCTTTTCAACCGGAGTGCTGCCTAAATTTGGTCTTCCTTGTTCCTCTCTTCTAACGGAGTGCTTTCAACTTTGTTCATCTCCGTTGTATTCTTTCTTTCAATTTGCTCAACCTTCCAAGGTTCTTTGGTTTCACTTGTTTGTCAAAGAAGCAGCTTAGTTTTACCTCTCCTCTTCCTCTTCCGTTTTCCCTCCGGTGCCATCCTAGATCTCGGGACGAGATCCTCTTATAGTGGTGGAGTGTTGTGACGCCCCAAGACCGGAGCTTCAGATTCCTTCGAGGGTTTCCAAGATTCGTCGTGTGATTTGTTTGGTTCGTTGCTTTCATTTTTGCATCATGTGCATTGCATCATGTCATCTTGCAACATGTTTTAAAACTCAACCAAATAAAATAGGATGGATCTTCAGTCCATTTAAATCGAGGGATATTCACATGGTGAGATTCTCTTTATTACATATCTCCCAATATGTATAGGGAGGTAAAATAAACATTCCATTCTTTAGGAATCGACCACAACACACTCACAATATAAATCCCTTGGGTACTTTTATTCAAGTTTCACCTCCAAACCTTGGCAATAGTTCTTTCTCCATTTATCGAGGGTCCTCCAAAACCCTCAACATTTTTGTACACCCCTTTAGCCTAGCCTCCATTCAAACTCTTTTGGCTCAAGTCAAATAAGTTTCAATTTAAATTCTGCTAACTTGTCGGAATTACTTTTGTTGAGGTGGAAAAATTCCATAAAGCCATACAAAAATGTTCCATAATTTTGTTCTTCTCCATGGCCTCTTCTCTTAATTATTTTTGGCCTTTGCTGAAAAGAGAAATTAAGAGAGAGAGAGAGAGAGCCCAGCTGGCCGGCCCACCTGCAGCCCAGACCGGCCTAAACCTCCCCTGGGCCAGCCGCCCCTTGGCTAAACCTAGCCCGACTCCTCTCTCTCTCTCTCGTTCTCACCTTCTCCCTCCAGGCAGCGCCGCCAGCCTACTGTCATCCCTCTCCCTCCTTCGCCCTGATCCCATATCCTCCTCTCTTCCCTTCTGCCCAGCGCCACCCACACCCGCATCGTGCCCTATCCTCGCACTCCCTCACGCATCACACGGGAGGGGAGATCCCCAACACGCGTGAGCCCCGCGCCCCGCCTCCTTTTCCTCACAGCGCCGCAGTGACGACCGAGCTTTCCCCCGGCGTAGCCCCTTCTTCTCCTCCACCTCTCCGCGCCTCCTCGTCGCGCCGCTACCTGCCTCTGCGCGCGCGTCGCCCCTCCTCAGCGTCACCGTCTTCCATGGCCGCAGCCAGCCGAGCTCGAAGCTCCCGCCGCCACCACGTCGACCCCGCGCTGTAGGGCATCGCCTCCGGCCGAATCCAGCCGCCCGTGGCCTCTCCTCGAGCATTGGCTGCCCACAGCTCGTCGGAGAGACTCCTCCTCGCCGCCCCATTGTGCACCGAAGGTCTGGGCGCCATGGACGAGTTCCCCCACGACCACGCCCCTACCGTCCCCGTGCATCTGCTGCTTCGTCGCCAGCCTCCAGCGCCTCTGCCGGCCTGGTTCGCCTCGCCGCTGTTGCTCTACAAGCCTGCCTCCCTTCTGCTCCGTCCATTAGACCACCTTGTCCATGGTTTGCCGCTGCCTAGACCACCTTCAGCCAGGTGCCCCTCCTCCTGCTTCGGCCAGAGTTCCTTTGCCTCCAAGCTGCTTCTCGAGCTGTCGCTCGAGGCTGTAACCTTCGTGTGTTCTACCACCCCGTGCATGTCGCCAAAGTACCACAACACTGATGATCACACAGACCGCCAAGACCAACTACCAGGATTCACAAAGTACCTTCAGATGCGCCAAGTTTGACTACATGGACTGCCAAGTTCCGCTTCAAACGTGTACGACTACACCCGGTGATGCGACAAGTACCCCGACAACGTGCACAACTACACCAAGACCGGTTCGACAAGTACCCCGAGAACGTCTGTACCTCTACTGCCCCGCCGGGTCCGACAAAACCAAGTGTACAACTACCGTCGCCCCGAGGACGTTGGATCTGTCAAGTACCTCTCTAATAATGAATATGTACCACTACTTCCACTTCCGTCGCCAAGGAATGATAGTACCACTACTTCCCACGAACGTCCCGAGAACGTCTACTTCCTCTACTTCCCTCAACGAACTCGAACCGCCCCGGAAATGCACGCTTCGAAGGTATAACCCCGAGAGGAACGCCCGTGAACGGATGCATGTGTGTATGAGATGGTTTCATGTAATTGTTGGTCGCCGCGTACAATGTATCTCTCGCGGGTTACCCGTTTCTGAGCCATTGACACGTGGGAACCTGGTAACCGGGAGCACCCCACCGTCCTTGCATGACACGCTCCCGTCACTTTCTTTTGCACCGATGTCTCAATGAGTTGTCGGAACCGGAACGTTGCCATGGCACCGTTTCGTTATCGTCGCCGTGGCACCCCTTTCGTTTCCGCCACGATGACTAATGCTTCATATCATGCTCGTTATCATCTTCATGACAACATTTTCATAAATACTGCATAAAACTTGCACATGTCATCCGCATCATGATAATAACATTTAAATTGTTTAAAATTGTTGTTTGCCTTAATTTGCTAAATGCATATGGGGTTTTATCGGATTTGTGCTTTGTTATATCCGGCCCCATTTAAATTGTTTAGATGGTATAGTTTTGTTATGCTTCACTCTCTTGCCATGTTTAACAAACATTTAATATTGTTGGGTACCTAAATGGGAGAGAACTAAACAATTTATGTGGTGTTCCGCCAATACGCAACTCATTCCATATTGAGCTCCACTTAATTTGTAGTTTTGTTTGTGCACTTTGCCATGCCATGCATTTTTAAACCACACATGCATCATACTTGGTTGTGCATCATGCCATGTTTATGTGGTGGTTGTTTACTATGTTGTTTGCTTATTTCCGGTGTTGCTTCTTCGGGTTGGTTCCGTTAACGTCACGTTCGTGAGGATTCGTTCGACTTCATCCGTTTGTCTTCTTCATGGACCCGTTCTTCTTCCTTGCGGGATCTCAGGAAAGATGACCATACCCTCGAAATCACTTCTATATTTGCTTGCTATTTGCTCGTTCTTTTGCTATGTCGCGATACCTACCACTTGCTATATCATGCCTCCCATATTGCCTTGTCAAGCCTCTAACCCACCTTTCCTAGCAAACCATTGTTTGGCTATGTTACCGCTTTTGCTCAGCCCCTCTTATAGCGTTGCTAGTTGCAGGTGAAGCTGAAGTTTGTTCCATGTTGGAACATGGTTATGTTGGGATATCACAATATCTCTTATTTTAATTAATGCATCTATATACTTGGTAAAGGGTGGAAGGCTCGGACTTATGCATGGTGTTTTGTTCCACTCTTGCCGCCCTAGTTTCCGTCATACCAGTGTTATGTTCCTTGATTTTGCGTTCCTTACGCGGTCGGGTTATAATGGGAACCCCTTGATAGTTCGCCTTGAATAAAACTCCTCCAACAAGGCCCAACCTTGGTTTTACATTTGCACTAACAACCTAGCCTTTTCCCTTGGGTTTCTGGAGCCCGAGGGTCATCTTTATTTTAACCCCCCCCCCCGGGCCAGTGCTTCTCTAAGTGTTGGTCCAACCTGAGCGATGTTCGGCGCCCCCTGGGCAACCAGGGTCTATGCCAACCCGATGTTTGGCTCATCCAGTGTGCCCTGAGAACGAGATATGTGCAGCTCCTATCGGGATTTGTCGGCACATCCGGGCGGCTTTGCTGGTCTTGTTTTACCATTGTCGAAATGTCTTGTAACTAGGATTCCGAGCCTGATCGGGTCTTCCTGGGAGAAGGAATATCCTTCATTGACCGTGAGAGCTTGTGATGGGCTAAGTTGGGACACCCCTGCAGGGTTTTGAACTTTCGAAAGCCGTGCCCGCGGTTATGGGCAGATGGGAATTTGTTAATGTCCAGTTGTGGAAAACTTGACACTTAACTTAACTAAAATGCATCAACCGCATGTGTAGCCGTGATGGTCTCTTTCCGGCGGAGTCCGGGAAGTGAACACGGTTCTTGTGTTATGCCTGAACGTAAGTAGTTCTAGGATCACTTCTTGCTGCAGCTCCACCTCACTACCTTTTCCTACCCCTAAGCTTAAATAGTCTTAATCGCGAGGGTGTGAGATTGCTGAGTCCCCGTGACTCACAGATTACTTCCAAAACCAGTTGCAGGTGCCGATGATACCATGCAGGTGACGCAACCGAGCTCAAGGAGGAGCTCGAAGAAGATCGTGTTCGTTGTGTTGTTTTGTTTTCTAGTTGATCAGTAGTGGAGCCCAGTTGGGGCGATCCGGGATCTTTTGCATTAGGGGTTGTCTTTCTTTATTTGGTTCCATAGTTGGACCTTGATTGTATCTGGATGATGTAATGCTATATTTATGTATTGTGTGAAGTGGCGATTGCAAGCCAATTCTTTATCCCTTTCTTATTCAGTACATGGGATGTGTAAAGATTACCCCTCTTGCAACATGCCTACCATGCGGTTATGCCTCTAAGTCGTGCTCCAACACATGGGAGATATAGCCGCGTCCTGGGTGTTACAGTTTGGCCTAGTTCGGCTCTGGCATCGTCGTCCATACCGTCCATGTCTTCAGAGGCATAGTCTAGCACGTCAGTCAAGTCCTCGATAGTGGCTATTAAGTGGGTGGTGGGTGGGACGCAAAATTCCCGGCGCTCAGCTCCTTGTTCGAGCTGGGCGTAGTTCAGAAGTGATACTTCGATAATAGCGAGAGATAACATTAAGTCCAGAGCCTCGTTTAGGAGTGATAGCTGGAAGGGTGACTGAGGGCCTGCAGAAGTGGGTCTGGAAGTCGCCGCTTGACCGTGCTCAATGGATGCAGATCTCAAGAGTTCGGAGTTAACATCCGGAGGTGAGTCCGGCTTCCCGATGACAGGGAGAGCCTTGTTTGAATCCAGGCCTGCCGATAATATGGTCACCTCTGGGTCTCCGGCGGGGACCTCCATAGTAAGAGAGGGTCCGGTGGGGTTTATACTCCCGTCTTTGGATAGGGTGGTCCGTTCTGGATCTAAGGCTAGGGCTAGAACGATAGTTGATCCTTGAATGGAGCCTGGTGATGGATCCGGCGGGCTATCTTTGTATAGATGAGGAGCGGTGGTCGAGGCCGAGAACCCTTCGAAGATCAAGTCTCCTCGGATATTAGCGATATAATTCAGGCTTCCGAACCTGATCTGGTGACCAGGTGCGTAGCTACCGATCTGTTCAAGGTGACCAGTTGAATTGGCATGCAGAGTGAAGCTGCCAAACACGAAAAGTTGACCGAGGGGAAAGTTTCCCTGGAAACAGCATCGTTGTCGATGATCGAACGAGCCATCGAACCTTCTGCCGACGACACAGTGGAACTCTGAATGAAAGCACCAATGTCGGTGTCAAAACCCACCGATCTCCGGTAGGGGGTCCCAAACTGTGCGTTTGAGGATCAAAGGTAACAAGGGACAAGTGGGACACAATGTTTACCTAGGTTTGGGCCCTCTTAATGGAGGTAAAACCCTACGTCCTGCTTGATTGTATTTGATGACTATAGGGGTTACAAGAGTTGATCTACCTCGTGATCGTAAAGGCTAAATCCTAGATGGCTAGCCTATGTGAATTTTTCTTGTCCCTATGGACTAAACCGTCCAGTTTATATACACATCAGAGGGGCCGAGGGTTGTATAGAGTCGGTTTACAAAGGAAGGAAATTACATATCCGGACACCAATCTTGCCATCCACGCATAGGGGAGTCCTAACCGGACACGAGGGAAGGTCTTTTGCCTTGTATCTTCACGGCCCATTAGTTCGGCCCATATCGAATAGTCCGGACGCCCGAGGACCCCCTAATCCAGGACTCCCTCACCAGCCTCTCTTGTGCTATGACAAGTGAATAAACACCCATCATGAGAATAACCCACTTAGCATGGAAGATATTGACTGCCCCCGTCGCTCCATGAGCGGTACAGGCTCACAAAACAGATGCTTATTTGAATGATTAGAGGTGGCACATACAAATTTACTTGGAATGGCAGAGTAATACCGTATATAGGTAGTATGGTGGATTCATATGGAAAAACTTTGAGTTTAGGGATTTGTATGAACAAGTAGTATACCTTCTTAGTACAGGTGAAGGCTGGCAAATAGATTGAGAAGTGACCAACTAGAGAGCGGCAACTATCATAATCATGCATTGCGAATATTTAACATTGAGGCATGAGTAGGATATGAACACCCTGAACATAAATATCATAAAGAATGCATTGGTTTTGAATCAACTACATGTGTGAACATGTGCCAAGTCCAGCCACTTGAATTATTCAAAGGAGGAACCATCCTAACATACTACATCACAACCATTTTAATGCATGTTGACGCTCAAGGTAAATCATTATCCACTCCTAGCTACTTAAGCATGACATCAGAAACTATAATCTCTAATTGTTATCACAAACATGTGTAACGATAATATGCTAAATCAGGCTTACTAAGTTGAACATATTTACAAAAACAAAAAACAAGAAGAGTTCATACCAGCTTTTCTCTACCACAGTCACTTCATCAAATCATCATTATTGCCTTTCACTTGCACGACCAAATGATGTGAAAATAATAATAGTGCAAGTGTGCCATGGACTAAGTTGGAATCTGCAAACATTGTATTCAAAGGAGAAGACAATGTAATGTTGGCTCTTCTTTTGATCAATAACAAAGAAAATGAGAACCACTCAACAATTCTTATCATAGTATTCTCCTTATGATGACTTAAGGAAAATAAAACAAGTTCAAAGAAATACACGGAAATGTTTTTGGATTTTTAAATTTTTTTGAAGAAATAAGAAAAACGAAAAGTGAGAAAAACTATTTACACCAAAGAACTCCTAAGAAATGACAAAATAAGAAATGAGAGATCTTTTTGGGGTTTCTTTTAATACTACGTACTAACTAAAAAAGAAAGAAAAACTGAAAAGAAGTGATAAATACTTTTGGATTTTCAAAGTTTTTCAAACACATGAAAGAATCAGAAATAAAACTAAACATTGATATACAATGAAAGAGATGAACACCGACAACTGATGCAAGAATGTAATGTCGGTGAGAATACATACTCCCCCAAGATTAAGCTTTTGGCTTAACTTGGTCTATGACCACTGCTAGTAATAGTCTGATCCAGGAAATACTCATGCTGCGGAGGCTCTCGCTGATATGTAGGTGCTGGTGCAGGAACTGCCCCGTCATCAAGCTCTAGTATGTATAAAGATCATCAGGCATAATAGTGTACCCACCCTTGGAAAGATCAAACAAACTGGGTGCAGGCAAAATAATGCCCTCTCGGGTGCCCTAACTAAACACCAAGTTATATTTGAACGTAGGCTCACCCTTACTAATAAAATCATGCTCAATCATGCTACGGTAATCTAAACGTTTTGTGGGTAAGAGCTCACCCTCATCATGTTTAATAGGGATCTCAATATGTCTCACCAGGTGAAAATCATAAATACCACCATAAATAGCACCCTTTGAATGGTTAGTGTTGGGGATATAACCCCACGGTATGACCCGCTCGTTTAGGGCCGGGTTATATAATGGCGGCCTGAAGAGAAACTTGACATGGGCTGTGACGATCAAGACCTCAAGGCCCATGTGGCGACTCATTCAGTGGGCCGGCTTGTGGCCCTACGCCGGAGGGGGCGGCTCACCAATGGGAGGCCATAATTATCTTGGGAAATAAGACAAGTAGGAACTCATTAAGATATAGATTGTAGTACGACCCAGACACTGTTGTAAGCCCAGGGCCTTGACCTATATATAAAGGAGAGCCCCTAAGGCAGTAAGGGCAAGTTACAATCTCTCGAGTACTAGGTTAGCCAAGTCACACCCTTGTAATCGAGATCACCATCATCAATATCCATCAAGCAGGAGTAGGTTGTTACCTCCACCATGAGAGGTTGAGCCTGGGTAAACCCTTGTCTTCCGATTCTGATCAATCCTGTTCAAGGTACTACCTTGCGGCAATGGCCTCACGACGAAGTCCTTTCATGAGGACATCTGCAACCTCTTGATCACTGCGTTGGTTTTCCCTTGAAGAGGAAAGGGTGATGCAGCAAAGTAGCGTAAGTATTTCCCTCAGCTTTTGAAAACCAAGGTATCAATCCAGTAGGAGACTACACGTAAGTCTCTCGTACCTACACTAACAAATAAGAACCTCGCAACCAACGTGATAAAGGGGTTGTCAATCCCTTCACGGTCACTTACGAGAGTGAGATCTGATAGAGATAATAAGATAAATATTTTTGGTATTTTTATGATATATATAGGAAAATAAAGATTGCAAAATAGATGGGAAACTTATATGATAAAATATAGACCCGGGGGCCATAGGTTTCACTAGTGGCTTCTCTCAAGATAGCATAAGTATTACGGTGGGTGAACAAATTACTGTCGAGCAATTGATATAAAAGTGCATAATTATGAGAATATCTAGGCATGATCATGTATATAGGCATCACGTCTGCGACAAGTAGACCTAAATGATTCTGCATCTACTACTATTACTCCACACATCGACCGCTATCCAGCATGCATCTAGAGTATTAAGTTCATAAGAACTGAGTAACACATTAGGCATGATGACATGATGTAGAGGGATAAACTCAAGCAATATGGTAAAAAAACCATCTTTTTATCCTTGATGGCAACAATACAATACGTGCCTTGCTGCCCCTGCTGTCACTAGGAAAGGACACCGCAAGATTGAACCCAAAGCTAAGCACTTCTCCCATTGCAAGAAAGATCAATCTAGTAGGCCAAACCAAAATGATAATTCGAAGAGACTTGCAAAGATAACCAATCATACATAAAAGATTTCAAAGAAGAATTAAATATTGTTCATAGATAAACTTGATCATAAACCCACAATTCATCGGATCACGACAAACACACCGCAAAAAGAATTACATCGAATAGATCTCCAAGAAGATCAAGGAGAACATTGTATTGAGATCCAAAGAGAGAGAAGAAGCCATCTAGCTAATAACTATGGACCTGAAGGTCTGTGGTAAGCTACTCACACATCATCGGAGAGGCTATGGTGTTGATGTAGAAGCCCTCCGTGATCGATTCCCCCTCCGGCGGAGCTCCGGAAAAGGCCCCAAGATGGGATCTCTTGGGTATAGAAGGTTGCGGCAGTGGAAATAGGGTTTCATGGTGCTCCTGGATGTTTTTAGGGTATATGTGTGTGTGTGTGTGTGTATAGGAGGAAGAAGTAGGTCAGTGGAGCTGCGAGGGGCCCACGAGGGTGGGGGCATGCCCAGGGTGGCAGGCGCGCCTCCCTGCCTCGTGGCCACCTTGCTTCTTTCTTGACGTCTACTCCAAGTCCCCTGGATCACATTTGTTCCAAAAATAACTCTCCCGAAGGTTTCATTCCGTTTGGATTCCATTTGATATTCCTTTTCTGCGAAACACTGAAATAGGCAAAAAAAGCAATTTGCACTGGGCCTTGGGTTAGTAGGTTAGTCCCAAAAATAATATAAAAGTGTATAATAAATCCCATTAAACATCCAAAACAGATAATATAATAGCATGGAACAATCAAAAATTATAGATACATTGGAGACGTATCAATATCTACCACGATAAAACCATGACAGTTGGCGCCCACCATGGGGCTATCACTCGGTGGTGTTGAGTTCTTGGAGGGAGCTCTCACAGGGATCAAAGGATATGCAATAGGCCAGATGACCAAGAGTCGTCGTGACAAGCTCTACGTCCGCGATTCAGACTAGGGGGCTGAAGCTGACTCAATCGAGTACGGGTACCGAGTCCCCATCGGCAAGATCGATATCTACATCGGCAAGTTTGGCGAGTCAGGACCCAAGCCGGACAACTGCAACGACATCGTCTAGCCGGCTCGGCGCACACAACCTTCCCGGAATCAAGTTGGCCAGAACCACCTTTTCGTTGGCTTCACCTAGGGGGTCGATCTCGTGGATAACTCAATGTATGGTGGAGACACCCTTGTCTAGTCATCGGTCCAGGACACCGAATCGATCCGCCCGATGTATGATGGAAAACTCGGGGGCTACTCTGGTAATGAGCCATCCCTGGACGATCATGAGTTGCCTCACTGGACCACCATCTACATGGCGGACACTACAGCGACCCTAAATTCAAGTGCGACAGGGACCATGGAGGGAGCCGACACTTCAGCAGCCGATCGAAGCACATCTAACCCTGTTAAAATGCCAACTCAAGTTCTTTTAGAGCTGATTGCATCATTGACAACACTCCTTGAGTCACCGTTAATGGCGGAGAACCAGGTGGAACACAATGCAGAGGTAGCTAAGATCCGCGAGCAGATAGATAAGGCTCAGGAGGATGTCAACGCTGAGAACACTCGCATGGTGTAGCTACGAGCCCAAATTCAACAGGAAACAGAGGGCTTGAGGATATAGGCTTGGTGCATGGGTCGACAATAGAACGCTTCGAATATGGTTCATAGGATAAGGCATGAGACTCGCCTACCCACTGATCTCGAATCGAGGCATTTGTTCAATACACCGGGGGCTGGAATGAGTACCCCATGGGCCCCAGTTATACCCCAATTAAACTGGATCGTGTCCACAGATGGGGATGTGCGGCCATCTCCGGCTCAGCCTCGTCAGCTGCCTCAACAGTGTCAGTTCGTGTTGGCTCAACAACAGCTGCCTGTCCGCATGACCCTGGACTACTTTGTGACATCGGCGGGTCATTTCTTCAATCCCGTTGATAACTTGTTGGCAACAGCCACCAACCTCGCCGCACTTCCGATCACAAGGAACACCCCGGTTGAGAGGGAAGCCTTGCACGCCATTGAGATGTTGAAGACTACGGTTGCCCAATAGGAAAACTACTCTTATAGCCCGCAATGCATCCACTCCACCCTGCATCCAAGTCACAGCAGGAGTCGCCAGCTGTCTCCAGCAGCGCTCATCAGAGACGTGAGCAGCAGCTTGACCCGCCTTGACATGGAGCTTTGGACTCCTAGGAGATCGTTAACATAGCTTGGGCACAGCGGGAGGCAGAGGCGGCCAACATGGTAGCTCATCAGTCGCCTCCTATGAACCCCTTGGCTTCTCAAGGAGTGGGATCGCGTACCAGAACCATTGGGATGCCATGCTTGGTGCCAGCTTTGCGCAACGAGCGTATGCCCATGAACTTCAAAGGCCCTTGTAAGGTTTCCAATTACACGCCTAACCTCGAACCGACGGCTTGTATCGAGAGCTACAAAATAATTATGGACATGCTGGATGTTAGCGATGTGGTTGGTGCTAAGTATTTAACCATGATGCTGGAGGGACCAGCTCGTACTTGGTTGAAGAACCTACCTCCTAATTCCATCAACACTTGGTCGGAGCTGAAGGAGCATTTCCTAAAGCATTTCCAAGGAACCTGCAAGTGCCCAATGATAATCGTTGATTTACAGTACTGTGTTCAGCGCGAGGGAGAGTCGTCTCATCATTGGTCCTAACGGGTCGCAGTTACTATTCCCTGCTCTGACAACATATCAGCGGCCCAGGCTATATTGATTTTGGAGAAAAATTGCCATTTTGATCCTTTAGTTCAGAAGCTTGGGCATCTCAAGTGGACGGTTCAGGACATGGGAGGTCTCATGGATGTCCTTACCAGATACGCTGAGTCAGATACCACGAAGGATCCTACGTCAGATGGCGAAAAAACCGGCAAGGGCAAGAAAACTGGTGGTGGCAAAGGACATCAATGGAACAATTCTAGGTATAATGGGAACCATGGCAATCAAGGCAATGGTGGCAAGCGTAAACACTAGGAGGGCGGCTTAGACTTTGTTGCCAACACCAATACTGGTTTCAAGGGCCAAAGGCAGAATAATTCTGGGAAGATGTTCAATAAAGCTCACAATTTATAGGAAGCTCTCAAAGGTCTGTGTCCCAAGCATAGTACTCAGGATAAACTGACAAATCACTCCTGGGAGAACTGTCATATCATGCAAACTTACCACAATCAAGTCTACCAGAACCATCAAGGTGGTGGTGGTGGAAACCCTGCTCAACCAGGGGCGGGCGACTCAGGTTTACCAGGAGCCGGTTCATCTGGTAATTACCAGAACCCCGACTTTCAGGGCTCGGTCGACTCCGGGCTTGGATATCAAGGATCTGGTTATGATGGGACTGGTCATCAGCATTCTAGCAAAGGCAACCACCAACAGGGCAATCAAACAAGTTTTTAGAGTAATCCAATAGAGTTGAACAGTGGCCAATATCACATGTTCACCACTAGGACTTGTAAGCGTGACCGCAAGGTGTAGCAACATGTCGTCAATACGGTTGAGCCAGTAGTCCCTCAATACTTAAACTGGTCAGAACAGCCGGTCATCTAGAGTAGAGAAGATCACCCGCCTCGGGTCAAAAATTCGGGTTGTCTTTCTCTGGTGGTAGCACCTCAAGTTGATGGTTATAAGCTTAGTAAGGTACTCATGGATGGAGGAAGCAACATCAATATTTTATATTATGATACTTTCAGATGCATGAATTTGTCAAAGAAACAACTCCTACCATCTTCGACTGTTTTTCATGGGATCGTTCCTGGAAAATCCGCTTATCCTATTAGGCGGATTAAGTTACAAGTTTCTTTTGGTGATGAGTATAACTACAGATCGGAGTTCTTGACGTTTGAGGTAGTCAACATCAAAAGCCCATATCATGCTTTGTTCGGACGGTTGGCTTAAGCTCGTTTTATGGCTCGACCTTGCAACATATATCTCAAGCTCAAGATGTATGGCCCGAAGGGCACCATCATGGTCGATGGCAACAGGAAAATTGCTCGTGAGTATGAAGAAGGGGACGCAGCTTATGCCGAGTCAGCCTATGCAGCAGAGGAGTTGAAATTTTACACATCCAATGTTGACCCAGCTAACATGATGCCCGTGAAAAAACCCACCACAAAGTCTGACCCCCGCTCAAGTTTAAGTTAACCGAGGACACAAAGCAGGTTGATTTCACCCCTGGCGACTCATCCCAATAGTTCACTATTAGGACGGGCGTGGATACCAAATAGGAAAGCACGCTCATCGAGTTCATCCCTGAGAATCAGGACATCTTCGCATGGAAACCTTTCTGACATGCCTGGTGTACCGAGAGAATTTGCTGAGCACCACCTTAATGTTGATCCTAAGATGAAACCAGTCCGGCAATACCTCCATCATTTTAACAAGGAGAGACGCAAGGCTATTGGGGAAGAAGTGGCCTGGCTCCTAGCTGCCTGGCTCCTATCTACCGGGCTCATCATGGAAGTATTTCATCCCGAGTGGCTGGCCAATCCAGTTCTTCTAAAGAAAAAAACACTTGGCGTATGTGTGCTGATTACATAGATCTTAACAAGGCTTGTCCCAAAGACCCGTTTGCCCTCCCCCGCATTGATCAGATCATCGATTCCACAACTAGGTGTGAGAGTTTATGTTTCTCGGATGCTTACTCCGGCTATCATCGGATAAAAATGGCTATTGAGGATCAGGAGAAGACAACCTTCATCACACCCTTTGGGGCCTTGTGCTACGTCTCCATGCCCTTTGGACTTAAAAGTGTGGGGGCTACTTATCAACGCAGCATGCAGAGCTGTTTTCACAATCAGATTGGACGCAATGTTCGTGCTTATGTTGATGATATTGTGGTCAAGTCCTAGAAGAAGGAAACATTGCTGGACGACCTCAAGAAATCCTTTCACAATCTTCGGGTTTATAAGATGATACTTAACCCATCCAAGTGTGTTTTTGGCATTCCTGCAGGAAAATTGCTCGGTTTCCTGGTATCTGAACGAGGCATTGAAGCTAGTTCAGAGAAAATCAAGGTGGTAACTTCCCTTGCCAAGCAGGCCAACATCAGCGATGTTCAGTTTATGGCGGTTCACATTGCTGCCTTCAGCCGTTTCATAAGCCACCTTGGTGAGAAGGCAATTCCTTTGTATCAGATGTTGAAAAAGACAGACCTCTTCGTTTGGAGTGATGCCATAGATAAAGCTTTCAAAGCCCTCAAGAATTGGCTGAGTCGCCCATCCTGGTTGCTCCTATAGACAAAGAGCATATGCTCCTCTACATTGCTGCGAATAACAAAGCAGTAAGTGTTGCAGTTGTCGTGGAGCGCAAGTAGGCTCAGAAGGAATATCTCGTTCAAAGGCGAGTCTATTATATCAGTGAAGACTTGACAGAGTCCAAGCAAAGATATCCACATTGGTAGAAACTGGTATTTGGTGTATTCATGGCTAGTCGCAAGTTGAAGCATTATTTCTAGGAACACCCCATCACTATGGTCAACTCTGCCCCTTTGGGAGATATCATCCTGAACAGGGAAGCCACAGGTCGGGTTGCTAAGTGGGCAATTGAGCTTGGATTTCATCTGAAATACATGCCCTAAACAGCTATCAAGTCTGAAGCACTAGTGGATTTCATCAATGATTGGACTAAACTTCAGATTCCAGAAGAGAAGCCAGACATATTGGACAGTTCACTTTGATGGATCCAGGCAATTGGAAGGCTCGGGGGTTGGGTTATATTATCTTCCCCTATAGGTGACAAATGTTGTTATGTTCTAAGAATTATGTTTCCTTGTACTAACAATGCAGCTGAATATGAGGACCTCCTTCATGGCCTCTGTATGGCTGAGGAAATGAATCTTAGCCAAGTCAGGTGCCTCGGCGACTCTGATCTAGTTGCTCAACAAGTTTCTGGCAAGTGCAATTCCAAAGATTGGCGGTTTATCAACAGGCAATGACTAATATCACAGGACATTTCAAAGGCTATCAAGTGGAGCATATAGATCGGCGGCTCAATGAGGCGACTGATGCTCTTTGACAACTCATCTCTCAGCATAAGGCGGTCCCTCCCAATGTGTTCCTTGATGTTCTCCACAATCCTTCTGCCAAATTGCCGCCCGAGGAAGATCTTGCTATACATGACTCGGAGGCATAATTGGTGACGGCTCTTCGTGCTATACCAGATTGGGCGACTCCTTATTTGGGATATTTGTCTCGCGGTGAGCTCCCTGAGGATGAACTCATTGCTCTTCACATCATTCGACGCTCCAAGTCCATGACTATTGTCAATAGCGAGTTGCACAGAAGAAGCATCACAGGTGTTTTTCAATGTTATGTCTCCCCTAAAGAGGGTTGAGGAATCCTCAATGAAATCCACTCTGGTGATTGTGGCCATCATGCAGGCTCAAGATCTGGTAGCGAAGGCATTTCGACAGTTTTTATTGGCTCACGACTCATGTAGACGCTGAGGATATTGTGCACAAGTGTGATGGATGCCAGAACTTTGTGTCAGATTCGGGGCTTCGCTGACCCAAGAAAGGTTCAAACTCTGGGGCGTGTTTGAAGAACTCGACCTATCCAGCCTACCAGCCTGTCGCTGCATGGCCTAGCTCGATGAACAAGGAAGAAGATGAACACGACAGTTTACCCAGGTTCGGGCCACCTTGTGTTGTAAAACCCTACTCCTACTTTGGGGTGGATTGGCCTCATGAGGGCCTGAGGATGAACTAGTACAAGGGATGAACAACCTTATGAGGTCTGCTCTCGTGGGGGTGGAAAGGATCCGATCCCCTCTATGGTGGTGGCTAACCTATACTTATAGCAGCCTCGGTCCTCTTCCCCTAAAACGTAGGCGGGAAGGGATCCCACAGTGGCCAATTTGAAAGGGGACAAGTAGTACATCTTATCCTGATGAAAGGTGGTCTTCACCTGCAAAGCTTCTGGTCGTGATCCAGCGGTAGGATCAACGATGACATCCGTCTTGCCGTCCTGGTGGTCTTGCACTACTGCAAGATGCTGCTAATGCGACACTACGATCAGAGATCCTTCGAGAAACTATGTGCGATGCCATCATCGCAAACGCTGCTGTATGAAAACCGTCAAAAAAGGTTAAAACATTTGCGATGGAGGATGCATCAAACACGGTTCAGATTTTAGTTGTGTGTGCGATCCAGGGCATACGGTTCAGTCCAATGAACTGTTTGCGATGAGGCGGAACAAAAGAAATGGGCAGCCTGATGAAGGCATGTGCGATATAGAGCATACGGTTCACTCAGATGAATTGTTTGTGATTAGGCAACACAGAAGAAATGGGCAGCCAGATGAAGGTGTGTGCGATATACAGCATATGGTTCACTCGGATGAACTGTTTGTGGTTAGGCAACACAAAAGAAACGGTCAGCCAGATCAAGGTGTGTGTGATTGAGGGCATACGCTTCAGATGGATTAACTGTTTGTGATTTGGCAACAGAACAAAACCGGGTAAGCCAGATCAAAGTGTCTGCGATTGATGGCATACACTTCACATGGATGAACTGTTTGCGATTAGCCACAACAAACTGAAACAGTTACATAGATCAATGTGTGTGCGCTAGATGGGTACACCCATTCTAATTAAAAGACGTGTGCTGACATTGCCTATTGCGGTGCACCCTATGGTGCAAACGCCACATACGCGGCCGAGAAGGCGTACGTGCCCACGTTACGCCTTCCGGGAATAGTGCCACACTTATAACCGTCAGTAAATTTTGAGCATGCGTCCCGTCACATTCCAAATTGCAAACATGTTCACACCGATCAAAACCTAAACGGTTTCCCACTTAGGAGTGTATTACTACGCGGTTATAAATACTACTACTCCAAGATGACTGCACATTCCTCCTCAACTCCTCATCCATAAAAAGTCAAAAACAAACAAGTCATTCACCATCGTTCCCTTGTGTCCGCCATGGCCAGTGTGAGTTCTGGGTCGAGAGATTGTGACCAGGGAGAGGCGATCCTGGAAGCGGGAGCACGAGAGATGTCTTGCCTCGCCGCGATAGCAGCCAACATGTCCCGCCACACGGTCGTAGCAGCAGAGAGGTCCCGCCGCACGGTCGATGCAGCAGACCGGTCCGGCCATGCTGTAGAAGTAGAAGAGATGTTCCACCGCGTCACGAATGCTGCAGAGATGTCCTCCCTTGCCGCGGTAGCCTGGGAAAATGCCTTGCAGGCAGGCGAGGACTCTTACAGGCGCATGCGTGCCCTCATCCATAGGCAGATGGATCAGATCTCCAGGTGGGTGATGTTGCAGGATGACCTGCAAGCCTTGTTTGAACAGTCTACCGACGTCATCCGACAATTAAATGAGAGCAATGCGAAGCTCCGGGCCGAGCGCGACCTGCTGAGGACGAAGATCGTCGGAAGTGCGGAGCAGCAGGACCAGACCACTTCCTTGTTGAAGCCAGCGTCATCATCGAGAAACTTATGGACGAGAATAACAAGATGCGCATCGAGCGCAGAAGGATGGTGGAGGAATCCGTGGATGCTCTCAAGCAGCATCTTGAGGACAAGAAAGAGCTCATCGCCGCTCGTCGCGGAGACTAGTTCCCGCGGCCTGCAGCAACGCATCAAGGAAGTAGAGATCAGTGAGCCAGATCATTGTCTTCCATCTTCTTTTACCCTTGTGTATTTCGGGTGTTGCCGCATATGGCTTTTTTAGTTATGTTTCTAAATATGTAAGAAAATTATTATCCACTGTCATTGTCCTTATATTCATCATGCTTGCTATAAGTCGCAGTCAATGCTATATAGGTCCGTCAGATCTTACATCAAGATCCGTGCAGAACTTTCGTTTCAGATTTTCATTTTTCTCTCTTAAATCTCAGTCCAATGAGACATATAGCCACGCCGTAGAACAGGTGCTCAGGCGCCATTAATGGAGACGTTGGGAGGGAGATGCGCGGCGGGTAGTGGTCAAAGGGCTCTCCTCCCGATGAGCACGCGCAGGGGTCTGATCGCACGCCTCCCGTACTCAAATAGCTACCCCGCACGACACCTCCTAGCCAATAAAAAAAGGGGACGTGTGGCCGCACGTAATTGGTAAGTCGAACGCCCATGGTTTCAATAATACTTGTGTTTCCGATTTGTAACGTGACAACACTTGTTCCAAAATAACTTTGTTGATTGTCAATGTGTGGTCCTTCGCAAATCAGACAGAAAAATTACCACAACATGTTCGTGCCATGTCATGAGACCATGCCAAGTTTCATGATTTTCAGGCGTCTTTTGGAATTACAGGAATTAAAAAACCAAGTTTCTCAATCTTTCCGGCCGAGCCACGACGCCCAGATGTTTGAATTTCACTCCAATCTCTTGCATTGGACCTAGAAATTCACCCAAGGACACACATGTGATTTTTCAAACAACTTTGGTGCACTGGAGCCTGTGCTTGTAGTTCAAATTTGAATTATGCACATTAAATGCCCAGAAACTCAATTAATGTATAAAAAAGGCGAAACGAGCCCGGAATAATTCAAAATTTTAGCACGGTACTTCTATTTGGTCTAATCTGGCTGTGCAAAAAAATTAAGGCAGGAGAAGGCAGTGTACGTATGTCATTTCGCACACAGAGGTGACACGTTCCCTCTCGGAACCACGAGCCTTCTTGAGGGAAGCTCCGGTTTGCAAGAAGCTTACACCAAAGCTTGTCCCAATTCGGCCAAAAAAATTGCAGCAACATGTTCGTGCCATGTCATGAGACCATGCCAAGTTTCATGATTTTCAGGCGTGTTTTGGAATTACAAGAATTAAAAAAACAAGTTTCTCAATCTTTCCGACCGAGCCACGACGCCCAGATGTTTAAATTTCCCTCCCATCTCTTGCTTGGGAACTAGAAATTCACCCAAGGACACACATGTGATTTTCAAATAACTATGGTGCACTGGAGCACGTGCTTGTAGTTCAAATTTGAATTATGCACATTAAATGCCTAGAAACTCAATTAATGTATAAAAAATGTGAAACGAACACGGAATAATTCCAAAATTTAGCACGATACTTCTATTTGGTCTAATCTTCCTGTGCAAAAAATTAAGGTGAGAGAAGGCAGTGTACGTATGTCGTTTCGCACATGGAGGTGACACATTCCCTCTCGGAACCAGGAGCCTTCTTGAGGGAAGCTCTGGTTTGCAAGAAGGTTACACCAAAGCTTGTCCCAATTCGGCCAAAAAAAATTACCGCAGCATGTTGGTGCCATGTCATGAGACCATGCCAAGTTTCATGATTTTCAGCCGTATTTTGGATTTACGGGAATTAAAAAACCAAGTTTCTCAATCTTTCCGGCCGAGCCATGACGCCTAGATGTTTGAATTTTATTCCCATTTCTTGCATGGGACCTATAAATTCACCCAAAGACACACATGTGATTTTTCAGCAAACTTTGGTGCATTGGAGCATGTGCTTGTAGTTCAAATTTGAATTATGCATATTAAATGCCCAGAAACTCAATTAATGCATAAAAATGCCAAAAGAACCCGAAATAATTCTGAATTTAAACACGACACTCATGTACTAGTTGCATGTTCACTATACGTAAATGTTCTAGCAATTCAAACACCATCCTTTCCCTCCGTAACACTATTTTGTCTTTCAAAACATAATGAAAAAATCAGGTATACCACAAACAGTTTACTAGAAAGAATCGTGTGGGATGCGATATAAAATATCTTGGCACACCGTCTTGTCTGGCTTACGCAGGAAGCTTCATCGTCTATAGTCCACCGCCCCCGCTTGAACCACACTTGCACACCAGTTTCTCGCGGCACTGAGCAAAAAAAATTTGCCACCACGGAAATATCTATCTCCCCCCTCCCTCCTACCAAAAGACACATTTCCACTGTTCCTCCTTGCTTTCCAAGTTCACACCTTCACTGCTGCTTACGAGCAGCTCAGCCTCCTCGCCGGCGACCCTTCTTCTTGCAGCACTACCTGCTCGTCGGCTACCCTTCTTCTTGCAGCACCGCCTCCTTGCCGACGACCCTTCTTCTTGCAGCGTCGCCTCCTCGATGGCGACCCTTCTTCTTGTTGCGCGGCCTCCTCGCCGTTGACCCTTCTTCTTACTGCGTGGCCTTGTCAATATGGTCAGGTAATCCACACCCCACCCACACCATCCTCCTCCTTTCCCGTCCCACATGCCCCGAATGATGGAGCAACACCTTCCACTGAAATCACTGCCCCCTCCTCCAATTAAGCGCCGCCCACAGCCATTTTACACGCAGTATAACATGGAGCTGAGTAGCATGCGGCCGCACGCGCGAACGAGGTCGCTATGGCTGACATGGGTGTCAACCGCCAGATCTTGGAGGAGCACCTCGTCTTCGAGGCCACCGACAACACCGCCACATGGTTGTCTACTGTAAAATACAGTTTGTGATGTTTTCTTGAGGCCACCGCCAGTGCCTTCTAGTGATTTGTCCTCTTTAATATTAATATGCAATCTGATGTTCAGTTAACAGTTTGGTCCTCTAAAATGTAATGTTCAGTTAACACTTTGGTCCAACAATTGCTACATTTCATAGTACTGTTCTCAAGCATTCTTAGTTTTGTTAACTATCTTATCTTCTAGTACATGTTTCTATTCTGCAATGTCGTGCTCAATTAACTATTTTGGTTCATTTGGTCTGTTGTCCATTTAACTGTTTGGTTCAGTTCTGCAATTTGATTTTCATTTGCTGTGGGTACAATTTTGTATTGTTATGCATGTGACACCAATCGAATTTGGTTGTACTCAATACATATTCTACTAATAGTATGGGAACTCTCAGTTAACCTGACCAAGATATTCCTTATGTGTGTTGTAGGGAAACAATGGTAGACACCGCGGTTTACCATCGAGGTTTGTTCAAGCAGGTCCTTTGGCTAATATCACATTATTGTGCAGTTGTAGGAATCATTCTAATATTTAGGTTGATTACAATTTGGTCTTGCACATGTAGGTCCTGCTGTCAGAGGCTTAGACCCACTGTTCGACCCATTTTGCATATGGGGAAATGAGATGTCCATGAATATCAGCCAAGTCAAGAAACTCAGGAAGATTGTTAGGATGAAGAAACTTGCAACAAATAACAGCAAGATCTTTGTTTGCACAATGAAGAATACATCAGTCAACTATAGGATGGCGCCAACTCTTTTACCTTGTTTTTACCCCTTGCGCCATTTCAAAATTTACAACAGCGATTTATGCATAGCTTTGTTTTCGGTACTTTTCAAAGTAGTTCACCGATGATTACCTCTCAAACCACCTGCATGGTCAAGAGGCGAGGAAGGTATTCATTCAACACCCACGGTACAATATTGAAGTCTTGCTGAAGAGGGCGAAGGTTGGGCGGGCAATTATCCATAGCCACTGGTGTAAAGTTGCAAGGACATTGAACATCACCGAAGGCTCAATATATGCCTTCCGCTTCTGCAGTTTCCCAGACGAGATTCATCTGTCTATTTACCGTGTATGATGCTACTTTCCAAAGGTTTTTTATGTTGCATGTGAAACTTAGTGTTGTTGTGTAATGGCGTAACTGAGTGCCGAAGCTATCTGATGTAATTTAATTATGAAATCCTGGTTGCTTTTATACGGATATGAAATATCTGGCGTGTTTTATAAGAAATATCAGTTTGATTAGTACATGGATTATCAATAATAGGCTAATTACCCTGCTTATTGGGGTTTTCTATTGCAAACGGTTACTCAGACATCACCGTGGGCGATGAACTCAAACAACCCGGCGTGGTTTCTAGAAAGTAGGCATGTTCGATCAACTAACAATCACACACGGCTTCCGGCAGCGAACTGTTTGCGTTAGGCCACCTTGCACACACGTTTCCACACAAAGAACTGTGTGGGATGTACATACCTACGGAAATGATTTTCTGGGATTCACCGTGTGGGATGTACATACCTACGGAAATGATTTCTGGGATTCACCGTGTAGGATGAACACACCTATAGAAATGATTTCTGGGATTCACCGTGTGGGATGTACATACCTACGGAAATGATTTCTGGGATTCATCGTGTGGGATGTACATTCCTATGGAAATGATTTCTAGGATTCACCGTGTGGGATGTACATACCTATGGAAATGATTGGGTCTCCATGCCTCGCCCGATCGCTCATGGCCCCAGCCTAGGTCCCACGAGGGCCTATCCCCGGCGATTTATGGGTCGTGTGGTAAGGACCCCCCTATCGCCCACACTCACTTGTCGACGGTTCCAAATGCCATCACGAAAAGGGGTTTTAAATCGTTTGTTTAGGAGCTTGTTGTACAAGTGTTGGTCTCGTTGCACCAGAATGGAAACCTTTGCCTGAGTCCTTGGGAATCTACATATGTCCTTGCCTCCTTAGCACCAATGGGGAATCTGTCTTCTCTGCGCCCGCTGGCGCCCGCCTGCCTTGGTCGTCATGGCTTGCGTCATGGCAGCTCATGTTCCTACTCAAGAACTTTGGATGATCCCTATCACATGGCCGTTCGCTGTCTGGGGGCTTGACATGGTTGGCCCGTTCAAGTGATCCAAGGACAAGAAGACCCACCTTTTGGTTGCTGTCGATAAATTTGCCAAGTGGGTTGAAGCAGAGCTGATAAGCAATTGTGATGCGGCTACAATAGTTTAGTTCTTGAAGAAGTTGGCTTTTCACTTTGGTTATAGGCACATCATCATCACTGTTAATGTAACTAACTTGTCCAAGGGAGCTATGAAGCATTTTTGTCAATGACAGCATATCCGACTTGCTGTAGCATTAGTTGCACATCCTCAGTCCAATGGGCAAGTAGAACGTGCCAACCAAGAGATTTTACAAGGTATCAAGCCAAGGCTCATGGTTCCTCTACAACGTACAACGGGTTGTTGGGTTGAGGATCTCCCTTTACTCCTTTGGAGCATACAGACTACTCCCAACAGATCAACAGTCTATACGCCTTTCTTCATGGTTTATGGTGCAAAAGTTGTATTACCAAGTGATATTCATCATGACTCTCCCAGAGTGGCAACTTATGTTGAAGTAGAAAATGAGCAAGCTCGCCAAGACTCTCTTGATGCCCTGGAGGAGGAACGTGATTTTGCTGTAGCATGGTGTGCTATATATCAACAAGACCTATGTCACTATCATAGTCGTAGAGTTCGCACCTGTACTTTCCAGGAGGGTAACTTAGTGCTTCGGTTGATCCAAGAACAAGCTGGTATGCATAAGCTTTCACCACCTTGGGAAGGGCCTTTTGTCATTAGCAAGAACCTAAACAATGGGTCATATTACCTAATTTACATACGTGAGCATAATAAGTCACATACATCTGAGGAGGAGACCAACATGCCTAGGAACATTGCTCACCTCCGACCCTATTATACTTAGAGCCTTTGGCTCAGTTTTTCTACATACCTTTGTCTATATATATATATATATGTGTGTGTGTGTGTGTGTGTGTGTGTGTACGCACACACACACACACATAAACGCTATTCTGATCACAACCTGAACTGCCTGAGTAACGTGCCTGTGGCTTCCCCCGCGAATTATCCTCGTTAGGCTATCTTCGCAACCGTGGCTTCCCCCGCGAATTATCCTCGTTAGTCGTGTTCCATATGATGTTAGTGTAATCTAGAAACGTGTTTTAGCAACTAAATACCGTATTTAAATAGGTATCTCGCTCATTGGCGGATTTTGCTCTCGGGTCATGATGGAATTGCGTTTTTTGCAATTTTACTGCCTGAGTTGTTCGACCTGAACTTCCCCTAGTGCTAGGTTGAACTTCCGCCAACATTGCCCAAATGGGCTTGCGATATACCATTGGAAAGCTATGGACACCAGTATTATGACCCAAGTTAAATTTTTGGCAAAATATAAGCGGTTTAAGAGTATTTTTGAAAACCGTTTTTTCTTCATACAAAAACCGTGAATCGTATTTTCGATCGCATTTCTAAACCGTTTATCGGAATGAGGCAAATAATATGGCGTTGGAAAGCTGCTGCAAAACTGCTCCTTCCACATGTTGAAAGTTTTCTCTAATTCGCTACGGTTAAAGAGTAATTTGGAAAATCGTAAAACTTCACAAACCGAACAGCCGAGTTCGTATTTTCGATGCCATTTCTAAATGGCTAATCCAATTGAGGCAAATGATATGGCGTTGGAAAGCTTATGAAAATGCGCTACTTTTTCATGTTGAAAGTTTTTTTCTAATTTTGAACGGTTTAAAAGTGATTTATAAAACGGTGCTAGCTCCACCGAGTTCGTATTTTCGAGCTAATTTTTTAACCGTACGTCCGAATGCAGCAAATGATATGGCCTTGGAAAGCTTAAGAAAATGCAAAACTTTTTGGTATATATTGTTTCTCCCAATTCCTTACTGTTTTAAGTCAATTTTGAAAATGGCTAAAAACGTATTTTCACCGTAATTTCTACAAAATTTATCGGAATGAGGCAAATAATATGCCGTTGAAAAGCTACGAAAAATGCGAAACTTTTTCATGTTGATGATTTTCTCTGATTCCTAGCCATTTTCATGTAATTTCGAAAATAGCGAGATCATTCGTTCTGCCTTTATCAGGAAACAGATTCTTCGAAAATGCACCGCGTGAAGAACCTGAACTTCTCGGCGCGTGTACCTGAACTTCACTTTGTTTTTCACGTGATTTTTTTGCCCGTAGCTCTCCATCCACTCACCGGAACACTCACCGGAATTGAGCAAGTAATATACCGGTGGAAAGCTATTGTAAACACACAACTTTCCCGTGTTGATCATTTTTTCATACTCGCGGCGATTTTAGAAGTTTTTCTTCTGAAATTCATTCACTATAGTAGTTGAACGTCCTACTGTTTTCGCGTTGAACTTCGGTCACATATTTTTCGTTTGTAATTTTCTCATTCATTCGTCCGTGTTACACAAACGATATTCCTTTTGTACAAACCTCTCTCACAATAATTTTTTCAACTTTCTCCGACGGAGGAGTTGAACTTATAACAACAAAACTTTTAGACTTTGCTTTTTCATACTTTTTAATACAAAATACACACCGTGTAGTACGTGAACTTCTGGCAGTTATCAATCTAAACTTATTTCGGTTACGTGAAAATATCTGAGTTTTTTATGAATTTTTAATCTGATTTTCTTAATCCTTTTTTCTGAAATTTTGAAGCGCTTTAAAAAAATTGAACTTCTTGTTATTTTTTTTGAACTTCTTGTTTCCATTCTTTAATAACGAGGAAAATCTGAGTTTTCTATAATCATCGAACTTCTCCATCTTTTCAATATGGACTCCTGGTTTTATTTCTTAATATTTTTATGAATTTTGAAGCGCTCTGTTTTCATAAAGCTGAACTTCTTGTTATTTTATTTTTGAACTTCTTGTTTCCATTCTTTAATAAAGAGGAAAAAAATCTGAGTTTTTATAATCATCGAACTTCTCCATCTTTTTAATATGGACTTCCTGGTTTTATTTCTTAATTTTCTTTATGAAATTTTGAAGCGCTCTATTTTTAAAAGTTGAACTTCTTGTTATTTTATTTTTGAACTTTTTGTTTCCACTTTTTCATAACGAGGAAAATCTGAGTTTTCTATAATTATCGACCTTCTTCATCTTTTTAATATGGACTTCCTGGTTTATTTCTTAATCTTTATAATTTGAATTTTTGATTTTCTTTTTGAAATCAAATTTCTTCCAAATAATAACTAAACTTCTTTGCGGATTGAAAGAATTATTTTAAAAGGAAAAAACAATTTCTTTGAACTTATCAAACTTCTCTATGTTTTTAATTAAATATCAAACTTCTCCATGTTTTTAAATTGAACTTCTTGGTTTTATTCTTCTGTAACAAGAAAAACTAAGTTTTTAATGTGCATTGAATTACTCTATTTTTTAAAAAGGAACTTCTTGGTTTAATCTTTAGTATCGGGGGGGATCTGAATTTTAAAAAAAAGGAAAAACTTTTTAAAACTTTTTTTGGTGTTCCTTTATTTTAATTTGAACTTATTAGTTATTCTTTAGAACGAGAATATGAGGTTTTTATAAACTTTAAACTTCTCTGCTATTTTAATTTGAACTTCTTAGTTTTATTCTTTAGTAACAAGGAAATCGTGGTTTTTGAACTTCATTGTTTTAAAATTTTGAACTTCTTTGGTTTTATTTTTTCATAATGTGAAAAATCAAAATTTCTTATAGACATCGAACTTCACCATTTTGAAAATTTGAACTTCTTAGTTTTATTGGTAAGTAACGGGGAAAATGTTTTTTATAGGAACTGTGATACCACGCCGTTATTTTAATTTCAACTTCTAGGTTTTATAGAATATGGAAAATCGGTTTTTATACAATCTTTTGAAATGCTCCTCTTTTTAATTTGAACTTCTCCGATTTTTTTACAAACACGAAAAGTACGTTATAAAGGTTTTTGAACTACTTTTTATTAACTTTTGCTCAAATTTTTTGAACGTCCAAATTTGTCTTTTAGATATTAAAAACTTCATTTTTTTAACGTTGACCTGCTTTGGTATTTAAATTTGAACTTCTTATAGAATTTTGTCATGATATTTTATGCATTTTTTGCTTTTCGGTGAAATGGCCTAGGCGGTCCCTTTTTTCATTTGATAATTTTTATTCCATACGTGGTACACGTGAACTTCGGAATTTCTGAAACATGAACTTCGCGTGATATTATTTTATTTCATGAAACTCCATAGTTTTTATTCTTTGAATTCCATGATTTTTTTGTTTACATTTTTTGGTTTGAACTTCGATGTTTGTTACACCTGAAATTTCAAAATCACACTTGTTTATACACATTTTCCCTTGAATCCAACATGTGCAAAAACAATAGGAAATTTAGGGTATGAAAAACAACATTTTAAAACATGTAATTGGAGGTCGGACATCCCACAATATAAATTCTGAACCGTGCACGAAGGTGCACGTGAACTTCTTACTTCTATTTTTTCCTACAAAAATGGAAAGAATTTGAGTTTTCCGTAAACATCAAACTACTCCTTTTATTTTAATGTGAACTTCTTTAATTTTATTCTTTAGTAATGAAGAAAACCTATCTTTTTTTATAAATATCGAACTTCTCTATTTTTATAATTTGGACTTCTTGGTTTATTGGAAATACTTTTTTCCATTTTTTGAAACGGTAAAACAATGTTCTTTTTATGAAAAATAAATATCAAAGTCATGTGTTATATTAATTTGAACTTCTTGCTTTTCTTTAGATACAAATTTTTTTGAAATTTTTACAAACTTTGACCTGCAAACATATCTTTGGCAAAATGAAATTTTTTACCTCTAATATATTTTTTGAGAAACGACTCTTTTTTGTGTGGCTAGGGTTTTGGATTTAGCTCCCGTGAGATCAACACCCGTCAATCAAAGAAAAGCTTTAACTAGTGCACTGTCCATAGAATGCAAGTAGCACTAGCAGTACTAATGTATGCTCTTCTCCAAACAAATAGTAATTTTTATACACAAAGCCGTGTTTGCTTTTTTACCATACCTTTTGGTCCTTATCTCTCCATCTTATCTACTAGAAGTAACCACCACCACCACACATTTATTCCTTGTTCTCTCAACTCCCTGCCACTTTCTCTACTCAATAATATGATAGCTAGCAAAATGGATGCAGCAACCATAGCTACAAAAGTTCAGGTTCAGGAGCGTTGTGGGAATGACTGCTTCAGGAAATGGCTCAACCTCGCTCTTCCTCCGCTGACCTCATGACATCTTGAGCCCAGATTCATCCCCAGCCCCGAAGCTTCTCAACTGTCTGCTTCCATCCTGTCGCTCCCCTGCTGCATCGCCCTGCAGCTATTCAGCGGCGGGCAGCTCACCCAAGAAATTTCATGCACTTGCTGAGGAACCCGAGGCGCGGTTGAAGCTGCTCTGACTCTCAGGTGACCGGATCTTGCAAGCAAAACTGAACTTCCACTTTATCAAGTGAGGCAGGGCATCGAGTGGAACGATGCTATGGTGTAGAGGTGGCTCTGCAGGCCAGGGAGGCCCTTGCTTGACGAGGCGGTGGCCTACATCCCCGTAGGAGGACAAATATATCTACCTGCTGCTTCTTCACAGTCCGGCACGTTACATCCTCACACAGGTTCGAACACGACAAGCTTGCCTTGGTGGAAGACCTCAATGCTGAGGAGGTGGATTGACTGCATCTGCGTCAGCAGCAAGCTGGGGACTACGATGGAAGGTGGCCCTAGACTGCATGCGACTGTGGCGGTTGGGCTCAAAGCCAAGCATGGCCATGGCGGAAGTGCAGCGACTGGATCCCGGTGGCGCGCAGGAAGAAGGTTGGGGCCTCGCACCGGAAGTAGGCAGGGGCCCGGCGTGCCGGCCTCACACAAGAAGAGGTAGGGTCGCCAGCGGGCCAGGAGGAGGTGGGGTGGGGAGGGGCGATGGCGGCGTCCTCACGCCGCTGGAAGCAGGCAGGGGCGCCGACGGCCGCGCGCCCGGAGGAGGCTTGGGTGGCGATGGCGCGCCGGGCGTAGACAGGTCAGCAGTGCTAGTGCCAGGAGGAGGCGGGGAGCCGGCGCTAGGAGGTCGCGCGACGGCGGGATCTGGCAGAGTGGCGCGCGGGGTTATAGGCGGCGGCGGCGGTTCCGGGGGCTGGTGCCGATGGGTTGGTGGGTGGGAGGTGGGGATCGAGGAAGTGCGGGAGGTGGGGGACGGTCAATCATTGTATTTTTTGTTCCAGCTAGTTCGGGAACACCGAATCGGGCCTATACAGGAAGATCGTCATCCAAATAACTATTCCAATCCTGGGATTAGAATAGTATTGTTCTATATATATATACATATTAGAATAGTTATTTGGATCACTCTGCCCTTATATAGTGCCCGACATGGCCCTCCTGAACTTCCCAAAACAAAAAAACACCCTCATCTTATCTCCCCACGCCCCCACCTTCTTTGTAACCACCGCCGCCGGCGCCCACCTTCCCGTGCCGCCGCCTGCGCACCACCGCCGTCGTGACCCAACTACCCGCGCCACGCCTGCGCACCACCGGCATCGTGATCCAACTACCCGCGCTGCCGCCACGACCCACCTCCCCATGCCGCCGCCGAGATCCACCTCCCCGCGCCGCCACATGCGCACCTCCGCCGCCGTGAACGACCTCCCCCGCCATCACCACCGCGCCCCAGCTCCACCGGGCCCGCCGGCTCCTGAATCCACTGGCACCGGCGCTGTCGCCCCAACCTCCGTCTTCTACTGTCGCTCATGCGTCATGGCCTCCTTCCCGGACAACGCCGCCGCCGCGCCCCGCTGACTCAGATTGTCGCTGGCCTTCCTCCCCTGCTTCCACCGCGGAGGTGGCCTCCATCTGCCGTCAACTGCCTCCGCGACCTGCCCCAGGGCGCCCCCGCGACCTGCCCATGGAGCCGTCGTCGCTCCTAATTTGATATCCCCTGATCTTGCATTCTTCCCTGTTGATGGTATCAAGCAAGCTGAGAGAGAGAAGGTCGATATGTGCAATGGCTTCAGTTCGACCTACCCCATGTAACCAACGGCGTTGCCCTCCGGCTGCTGCCTACCGTCGACGAATCGTCATGGTCCCACGCCACGGAGAGCAGCTAGGCTGGCAGTTCATGGTTGCTGAATGGGAAGGACGACGAACAACACCTAGTGCCGCCACAGCCTCCAGGCAGTTTTCGCTGGGAACTCGTTCAATTCAACATTATGTTGTGCCATGTAGGCTACTAAAAGGTTCAACAACATCGGCATTTCTTACCGTGTCTGCTTGTTTTCTGAATTTTTGCTACTAATGACACCCACAGAGAAAGAGAAGTGCACCTCTCAATCCGAACTTCTACCTATTTTTTTCTTTCTTTTTTATTGACAGCACTCAACTTCTACCCCGTTTGCCACAGGGGTAGGCAAGCAAGAAAGAATAGTACAAAAAGAAAATAGATAGCTGGGGATAGGCAGTGGCAGCAGGCGGAACTCTAAAGAGATACAGGTTGGGTTCAGTTCAGTCAAACAAGGACTCACAACACTGAAACAGCTAGCTAGTTGACGAACACCTAAATTTTTCCTAGGGCCAGCTCGTCAAAGAGCAGCATGGCAAGCTCCCCCGTGTGGTGGCTAGCTTTCTTTCTTATTTTATGTATTCCTTTCCAATTATTGAGAATGCAAAAGCAATCATACTAAGAATAGAGAGGCCATGAGAGGATAAAAATGTGTGTGTTGGAGAATAAGTCCACGACATTTGCATTAGGCCCATTTGTCTTTTCAAAAGTAGGTGTTCGTCTTCAAGTGTTATATAAAATAAAGGTGGCTTATCTTTAAGATGGTTGGAGCGGAAAAAGAATAAGAAAGAATTGCTCTTGTGGGTTTTTTTATGCTTGTATGTGCAAAATCATCACGCCAAAAATTCAGATACTTGTGTGTTTACGTGCAAAACACGTGAAACATTTTTGTGTCCACCGCCTAGTCGTACTAATGGTTTTGTTTGTCCTGCTAATGAGTTTTTTGCGAAGGTCAAAATGTTGTGTTTGAGAAGGTCGAGTGTGTTATCTCAGCAATTTCAAATAATATTTAAACACGCAAGGTGAAACATGGGAGAGTTATGATTTTTTAGAACTTGAAGTGACAAACAAATTTAAAAAGAGCACAAACAAAAATTTAAGCTAGAAAATTCACTCTGAGAAGGTCAAATTAAAATAACAAAGCAATTCAAAAAATATTTTTTTAAATGATTTTCTCCTTTTCTATGAAATAACTAGGAGTTCAAATTTATAAAATGATGTGGTTCTCTGTTTATTTACAAAAAAATCAATGTTACCAAATAATAAAGCCAAGACATTCACTTTAAAGAAACGGAGGGTCCGATTTATACAAAAAAATCAGATTCTTCTCATTTCGCGAAGGAGTATGAAGTTAAATTTGAAAAAGTAAAATATAAAAGGATTTTCACCGTTTCTAAAATAAAAAACTCTCGAAATTCAAATTAAAATAATAAATCATTTCGATTTTACTAAAAACTAGGTTTATTCCCATTACTGAAAAAACAAGAAGTCCAAATGTAAAAAACGATGAAGTCCGGTGTGAATAAAATACTCAAATTTTTCTCGTTACTAAAGAATCAAAATAAACCCATGAAATTCCTTATAGGGACAAACACATCGGTTTTGTTTTCCACATTTATAAAATAAAATACACAAAAGTTCAAAATAAAAATGTTGAGAAGTTCAAATTCAATTAATAAAGTAGTTCGACATTTAAAACATCTTAGATTTTTTTTCGTTACTAGAATATGCTCAAAACAAGTCTTATCATGTTCAAAACAAGTATTAGCATGTTCAAAAATGCTCTTAACTAGTCATGATTTGTTAAAAAAAATCCTTTCCAATGCTATCATTTGCTCAAATTCGACGAGTGCTTTGGGAGTTAAGGACAACTTTTTTTACAGAGAAGTTCAAATTGAAAACGGCCAGAAGTTCACGTGCTGCATGGTGTGTGTTTTCATATGAGAAAATGGAATAAAAAGTTAAAGTATAAAAATTTCACTGCTAGAAGTTCAGGTGCTCAGTACGGGGAAGTTCAAAAACTTCTTGTGAGAGAGGCAATCGGCACTATATATCAGTTGTGCAACTCTCATGAACGGGTGAGAAATTACGAACAAAAAAACATGGTAGAAGTTCAAGTGAAAACAGCGGGAAGTGCAATGATTATAGAAAACTTAGATTTTTCTCGTTATTAAAGAATGAAAAAAAGAAGTTCAAAAATAAAACAACAAGAAGCTCAACTTTTAAAAATAGAGTGCTTCAAAATTTCATAAAAAGATTAAAGAAATAAAATCAGGAAGTCCATATTAAAAAGATGAAGAAATTCAATGATTATAGAAAACTCAGATTTTCCTCATCATTAAAAGAATGGAAACAAGAAGTTCAGCTTTTAAAAAATATAACGCTTCAAAATTTCATAAAAAAAGATTAAGAAATAAAACCAAGAAGGCCATATTAAAAAGATGGAGAAGTTCGATTATGATAGAAAACTCAGATTTTCCTCGTTATTAAAGAATGGAAACAAGAAGTTCAAAAATAAAATAACAAGAAGTTCAAATATTAAAAATAGAGCGCTTCAAAATTCATAAAAAGATTAAGAAAAATCAGATGAAAAATTCATTAAAAACTCAAATATTTTCACGTAACCGAGAGAGGTTCAAGTTGATAACTACCAGAAGTTCATGTACTACACGGTGTGCATTTTGTATTAAAAAAAGAATAAAAAAGCAAATACTAAATGTTCTGTTGTTACAAGTTCAAGTACTTCGTCGGAGAAAGTAAAAAAAATTATTGCAAGAGAAATTTGTACAAAAGAAATATCATTTGTGTAACACTGACGATGGATGAGAAAATGACAAACGAAAATACGTCACAGAAGTTCAACTGAAAACTGCAGGAAGTTCAACTACTACAGTGGATGAATTTTAGATGAAAAACTTTTGAAATCGTCGCGAGTATGAAAAAACGATCAACACGGGAAAGTTGCATGTTTACAGCAGCTTTCGAACGGTATGTCATTTGCTCAATTCCGGTGAGTGGATGGAGAACTACGAGCAGTGGATGGAGAGCTATGAGCTAAAAAATCACCTGAAAAACAGAGTGAAGTTCAGGTATATTCGCCGAGAAGTTCAGGTTCTTCACGCGGTGCATTTTCGAAGAATCTGTTTCGCGATAAAGGCAGAACGAATGATCTCGCCATTTTCGAAATTACTTGAAAACGGTTAAGAATCAGAGAAAACCATCAACATGAAAAAGTTTTGCATTTTTCTTATCTTTTCAGCGGTATATTATTTGCCCCATTCCGATAAAGTTTGTAAAAATTACGGCGAAAATACGTTTATAGCCATTTTCAAAACTGACATTAAACCGTAATGAATTAGGAGAAACAATATATATAGAAAAGTTTCGCATTTGTTCAAGCTTTCCAACGCCATATCATTTGCTGCATTCGGACGCACGGTTAAAAAATTAGCTCAAAAATACGAACTCGGTAGGACTTGGACCATTTTCTAAATTACTCTTAAACAATTCAAAATTAGAAAAAAACTTTCAAGATGAAAAAGTAGCGCATTTTCATAAGCTTTCCAACGCCATATCATATGCCTCCATTGGATTAGCCGTTTAGAAATGACATCGAAAAAATGAACTCAGCTGTTCGGTTTACGAAATTTTACGTCTTTTCAAATTACTCTTTAACCATAGGGAATTAGAGAAAACTTTCAACATGTGGAAGGAGCGGTTTTGCAGCAGCTTTCCAACGCCATATTATATGCCTCATTCCGACAAACGGTTTAGAAATGCGATCGAAAATACAATTCTCGTTTTTTGTGCGAAGAAAAAACGGTTTTCAAAACTGCTCTTAAACCGCTTATATTTTGCCAAAATTTTGAGTTGGGTCATGATATTGGGGTCCATAGCTTTCCAACGGTATATCGCAAGTCCCATTTGGGCAATGTTGGCGGAAGTTCAACCTAGTTCACAGGGAAGTTCAACGTACTACTAGCGGGGCAGGTCAGGTTGTGATCAGAATATTATTCTGATCCCGTGAACAGAATAGTGTTTATGTATATATATATATTCGTCACCCTGGGTGAGGAATAGTTATTCTTCACCCTCTCTTTATTTTGACGTCAATCCACCGTATTTTTAGGTTCCGTAAATTTTTCTTATTTCATACGTAAAAAGAGGTTGTAAGAAAATATATACTCGTCGTAAAAAATATTTTATGTTACGTAAAATTACGAACGTAAAACATAATGTAAAAAATACATAAAATGCGATATTTCTGGTCTTATATCGTTTTTTTTGTTTTCTTATACCAATTTTTACGCAGTGAATCAATATAAATATAATTATTTGTATTCCAAACGTAATTTATTTATGAAGCAGTCATAAGATTACCTCGGGTGAGAAATAACTTATTCTGCACCCTGGGTGATGAATAGTATCACTATATATATATATATATATATATATATATATATATATATATATATATATATATATCTTATGATCAATATTAGTAAAGCCGGCGTCCCCAAAGCTCGGGGCGTCTGTCGTTTCATCCCATATATTGTGCATCACTATTTATTTTTTGATCATAGGTCACGGGCTTCCAACTCATCGAGTTTAGCTATTAACATCCCTCTTGACCCGGCATATGCCATTATACATCTTGGTTAAACCTGCATGTTTGCTTGATGCTCATCCGCTAAGATGACCCGCCATACTCTTGACAATCAATCTATTATGACCTTGAACTTGTCAAGGTTAAAACGTCGGCTTATGTCATGTGGGAGCCAGCTTCCAGAAAGCTAGGATAAACCAAAGGATATCAATCCAGCTTCATTGAAGCAAGACTCGTGCCTCAAAAGTCGGTCTTTTTGTCGTGCCTCGAAAGCCGGCTTAACATTTATCTTTATTTGTGTTTAAATTTCTGTTTTACAGGATTATTTACTCCTTGATCAAACATTATATCGACCATAAGTCCCGGGTCAACCAAACACCGGATTATTTTGATCAAGATTGAGCTCCAGCGATCATGAGTTGCCCAATTCAATGGCACAATGGGTTATTATCTATCGTAACTACTGCAACAACCATGTATCAAAGTACTGATTCACAGTCCCAGATTATCAACTGTTACTCCTTAATACAAGATGGCGCATACTCAAGCACAAGGAAATGAGGCGGGTTAGCAAACACCGCGTCGGCTCAAATATATCCTAAACATATCAAATACTTGGCATCACAGAGAAAGTTTTATCACTACCATATTACAAAGCCACGGATGTGCTCAAAATCAGGCAAAGTTTTTAATATTAGGACTCACCTAAGAAGCCTCTGAGTCAGCATCCCCTTCATGACCCTCGACATCAGTCGCCGGATCAGCCTACGCTTGCTCATTGTGCTCGACCTGTTGGCGCTACCTTGGTAGCCACTGTATAGCAGATAATTTCTAGAATACCGAGTCATCAGTGTTGATACCAGACGGGTCAACATTAGGAGCAAAAGATGTCTTACGGGGTGGTGCGATGAGCTCAAATGGCTGGTAATCTGGTGGGTTAATGCGCTTGTTGTCTTCATCATATTCAGGTTGGTACTTGGCCAGGTCAAGTTCATCAACCATTTGAGTCACCTCCACATACGTATCTTTCACACATCGTGCAAAGTCCTCTTGCGTAAAGTCGCTCCCATCAAGTTTTGTTTGCCGAAAGCCTCCCACCATCTCGCACGAGTCCATCTCTGGAAGGAAGTCTTTTGCGCGTGCAAGCACCATGCCAGTCCTGGAATGAGTCACTGATTTAACCTTCTCCTCAATCCACTGAAGGGACGGTCGACGTGTCCTTGAGCATGTCCTTGATCCTCTGGGGGTATGAGTCGACGTCTTTCACTCCGATGATGGCGTACATGCCACCGCTGTACAAGTGCTCCACATAAGTATATATTGCCTTCAATTTTACTAGAGGTAGCTGGACACCTCTGCCATCTCTTTTCCCTGCAAAAAGTTGCCTGTGAGTAAGTCGTCAGCTAAATCAATTAATCATTCACTTATCAAGACGATTCTACTTACCAAATATAGCCACAATCATATTGGTGATGTGGCATTTTAACACATTCAGCTCTTTTGTGACCGGCTCAAGATGGCATGCAGCCTCTTCAGCACATTTCAACAACGCTTCTTTTTCCTCTTCATATGAGGCCTTCAAGGAGTTCAAATTTTTCGAGGCAATCAGCACAGATTGTTGATACGTCTCCAACATATCTACAATTTATGAAGTATTTATGCTAATATATTATCATTCTTGGATGTTTTACAATCATTTTATGGCAACTTTATATCATTTTTGGGACTAACCTATTGACCCAGTGCCCAGTGCCAGTTGCTATTTTTTGCTTGTTTTTACATCGCGGGAAATCAATATTAAACGGAGTCCAAACACCGCGAAACTTTTTGTGGATTTTTTATGGACCAGAAGACCACCAATGGGCTAGACCAGCAACTGGGGGGTGCCCCGAGGGGGGCACAACCCACCAGCGCGCGCCTGGGGGCCCAGGCGCGCCCAGGTGGGTTGTGCCCACCTCGGTGGCCTCCCGCACCCCTCTTTACCCTATAAATTCCCAAAAATTCCAAAACCCTCGGGGTTAACCTAGATCAGAAGTTCTGCCACCGCATGCCTATGTAGCCACCGAAAAGTAATCTAGACCCTGTTCCGGCACCCTGCCGGAGGGGGGAATCATCTCCGATGGTCGTCTTCATCATCCCGGCGGCCACCACGATGAGGAGGGAGTAGTTCACCCTCGGGGCTGAGGGTTTGTACCAGTAGCTATGTGTTTAATCTCTCTCTCTCTCTCGTGTTCTTGAGATGTCACGATCTTGACGTATCGCGGGCTTTGTTAATATAGTCGGATCATATGGTGTTTTTTCCCTCTATCTTGTTGTGATGAATTGAGTTTTTCCCTTTGAGATTTCGTTGTTATCGGATTGAATACTTTTATGGATTTGAGAACACTTGATATATGTCTTGCATATGAATATTCGTGGTGACAATGGGGTATCATATTGATTCACTTGATATATGTTTTGGCACTCAAGTTGCGGATTCTCGAGGTGACATTGGGTAATCTATGCATAGGGGTTGATGCACGTTCTTGTCTTTGTTTCTCCAGTAGAAATCTTGGGGCACTCTTTGAAGTTCTTTGTGTTGGATTGAGTATTATGAATCTGAAACTATTTGGTGTTATTTTAGTACGAACTCTTGGATAGATTGATTGGAAAGAATAGCTTCGAGGTGGTTTCGTACCCTACAAACGATTTCTTCGTATGTTCTCCACTAGATAGGAACTTTGGAGTGATTCTTCGTTGCACGTTGAGGGACGATTATATGATCCAATTATATTAGCACCGTTGAGAGATTGCACTATCAAAAGTACGGACCCTAGGCCTCATTTTCACGCATTGCAACACCGTTTTTGTGCACGTTTACTATTTGCTACCTTGCTGTTTTTATTTATTCAAATTATAAAAATATATTTCTATCATCCATATTACACTTTTATCACCATCTCTTCGTCGAACTAGTGCACCTATACAATTTTCCATTGTATTAGGTGTGTTGGGGACACAAGAGATTTCTTTTATTTGGTTGCAGGGTTGTTTGAGAGAGACCATCTTCATCCTACACCTCCCACGGATTGATAAACCTTAGGTCATCCACTTGAGGGAAAATTTCTACTGCCTTACAAAACTCTGCGCTTGGAGGCCCAACACGTTTCTACAAGAATAAATTTGCGTAGTAGACATCAAGCTCTTTTCTGGCGCCATTGCCGGGGAGGTGAGTGCTTGAAGGTATATCTTTAGATCTTGCAATCGAATCTTTTAGTTTCTTCTTTTATCATTAGTTTGGTTTTATAACAAAAAACTAGATAAAATGGAATTGAGGTTGTGTCATATTATTGATCATCTTTATAATATCTTTCTTGGAAATGATGGTTCGGAAAATTGTGCTGAATTGTTAGAAGAAGAAGTCAATAAAATGTTTGGCACAAAATATTTGAATGATGAGCATGATTGCAATGTTGTTAGTATGAATTCTTTGAATATCCATGATGCTAATGATACGCAAAGCCATCAGCTTGGGGATGCTATGTTTGATGAAGATGATATTTTTAGTCCCCCAAGATTTGATGTGAAAATTTGTTTTAATGATTGCATGCCTCCTATTTATGATGATTATAATGATGAAAGTGGATTCGGAGAGGTCGTGACTTTATATAATGATGAATCCACCATTTTGGATGAGGCTTCAATTGACTATGAGAACAAGATTTCTATCGATGATGATTATGATGATGACATGTATGCTATAAATAATAATGATAAGCATGAAAATTTTCATCATGAATTTAATCTTCACTCTCATGATAGTTATTTTGTTGAGTTTGCTCCCACTAATATTGACGAGAATAAATTTGCTTGTGTGGAGAGTAATCAGTTTTCTATGCTTTTATGTCATGAAAAGAATGCTTTATGTGATGGTTATATTGTTGAATTTCTTCATTATGCTACTAGAAATTATTATGAGGGAGGAACTTATGCTTGTAGGAATTGCAATAATATCAAGTTTCCTTTCTATGTGTTGAAAATATTGAAGTTTTGCTTGTTTTGCCTTCCTATGATAGTTGATTCTTGTTCCCATGAGTTGTTTTCTCACAAAATCCCTATCAATAGGAAGTGGGTTATACTTAAATGTGCTAGTCATATGCTTCATGATGCTCTTTATGTTTCAATTCTTATCTTTTATGCAAGCATCATTGAAATCATCATGCCTAGCTAAAAGCCATTAAAGAAAAGCACATGTTGGGAGACAAGCCAACACTTTTACCTACTGTTTTTGTGTGTTCACATGATTAGACTACTGTATTAATCATGTTTATTGCTTTTTTTTCAATGAAGTTCCAAGTAAGACCTCTGGGATGGCTTACGGTGATAGTTGATTTGACTTTGCTGAAAACAGAAACTTTAGCGCTTAGGAAAAAAATTCTCATTTTTAACAGAAGCACGATAAAATGCTGATTCTTTTTGCAGAAAATTAGTGGGAAAATTTCCCAGTATCTCCTATTTTTTCAGGATTTTTTGAGTAGCACAAGTTTGGTTGGAGTACAGATTACTACAGACTGTTTTATTTCGACAGATTCTATTTTCAATGCATAGTTTCCTTGTTTTCTAGTTTCTATGGCTTATATTTCTCAATATAAATTGTAGAAATGATATTCGACAGTAGGCATTGTGTGGAAACAATTACGAATCTTGTCTTTGACAGTACCAAAGTGAACTGGTTTGCTCTTTATCATACTAACCTATCTCACAAAGTTCCGTTAAGTTTTGTGTGATTGAAGTTTTCAAGTGTTGGGTGAGATGTCGATATGAGGAGAATAAGGAGTGACAAGACCCTAAGCTTGGGGATGCCCAAGGCACCCCAAGGTAATATTCAAGGACAATCCAAGCAACTAACCTTGGGAATGCCCCGGAAGGCATCCCCTCTTTCGTCTCCAACATTATCGGTAACCTCACTTGGAGCTATGTTTTTATTCGTCACATGATATGTGTTTTTCTTGGAGCATCATTTTATTTTGTTATTATTTGCTTTATTTTATTTATAATAATGTTTTGCATCTTTTATTTCAATAAAAGTGGCATTGATAGCCTTTGCCATGCTTATTTTGCAAGTCTACATGTTGCTTTTTGAAAACAGAAAGTTTACAGCTATTGCAAAAATTCCCTAGAAAAGTCAGAATTTGATAAAATGTTGAAACTTTTTTCATAATGAGCTCTGATTAATTTTCTACAGTGTGGTATAATTTCATAATGTTTGTAGTTGAGTAAGTATTGACACTCTTGCATTCGTATAGACTGTACTGTTTTGGCAGATTGCTATTATGTTTGCATATGTTTGCTTGTTTAATGATTCTATTTGAGGATAGGAGTATTAAATGTGCAGAGGAATTTAGTAGGCAATGTTGAATAATAATTTTAGTGATTTTCTACAGTGGAGAATGATAAGGTTTTTTCTTTGGTTTATACTAACTTATCTCACGAGTTGTTGTTGAGTTTCGTGTGGATGAAGCTTTTGAGATTTAGGAAAACCGTGATATGAGAGGAATTAAGGAGACAAAAAAGCTCAAGCTTGGGGATGCCCAAGTGAAAGTGCAACTATCCCTAGGTGGTTTTGGTAATTCATAACAACATATAGCTCATTGAGCTAATGCTATTCCAAGATGATTATTTCAGGAAAGCTCAATGATTGGCATGGCATGGATGTGAAAGTGGAACCCTCAAAATGCTAAGGACAAAGGATTGGCTCAAGCTCAAAAGCTCAAGACTCTTCATTTTATATTTTAGTGATCCAAGATCACATTGAGTCTTTAGGAAAAGCCAATACTATCAAGGAGGGATGAGGTGTTGCTTAATGAGCCTCTTGCTTCATGTGCTTAGTGATATGCTCCAAAACCCTCAACTACTTTCCCATATCCACATATGACCTAAACCCTAAGCCAAACTCGGTCATACCGATTCTTTCTATCCGGCGCCACCGAGTTTCACTTGTCATAAGCCACTGCCAAACCCTAGCAAATCGGTTCTACCGATAGGGTTCTCGGTCTCACCGAGATGGGATTGCAAACTCTCTGTTTCCCTTTCGTAACTTTTCGGTCTCACCGAAAGAGCGAATCGGTCCCACCGAGATTGCAATGTAAATTCAGTGTTTCCTATTTGTAACTTTTCGGTCTCACCGAAAGAGCAAATCGGTCCCACCGAGTTTGCCTGACCAACTCTCTGGTTAGCTAATTACCAAAATCGGTCTCACCGAGTTTGTGTAATCGGTCTCACCGAGATTACGTTATGCCCAAACCCTAACCATATCGGTCCTACCGAGTTGCATGTCAGTCCCACCGAAAATCTCTAACGGTCACTAGGTTTACCTTTTCGGTCCGACCGAGTTTGTTGATTCGGTCCCACCGAGATTGGAAAATTGTGTGTAACGGTTGGATTTTGTGTGGAGGCTATATAGACCCCTCCACCTCCTCTTCATTCGGAGAGAGAGCCATCAGAACACATACACAATTCCAACTCATATGTTCTGAGAGAGAACCACCTACTCATGTGTTGAGACCAAGATATTCCATTCCTACCATATGAATCTTGATCTCTAGCCTTCCCGAAGTTGCTTTCCACTCAAATCTTCTTTCCACAAAATCCAAATCCTATGAGAGAGAGTTGAGTGTTGGGGAGACTATCATTTGAAGCACAAGAGCAAGGAGTTCATTACCTACACACCATTTGTTACTTCTTGGAGAGTGGTGTCTCCTAGATTGGCTAGGTGTCACTTGGGAGCCTCCGACAAGATTGTGGAGTTGAACTAAGGAGTTTGTAAGGGCAAGGAGATCGCCTACTTCGTGAAGATCTACCGCTAGTGAGGCAAGTCCTTCGTGGGCGATGGCCATGGTGGGATAGACAAGGTTGCTTCTTCGTGGACCCTTTGTGGGTGGTTGCTTCTTCGTGGACCCTTCGTGGGTGGAGCCCTCCGTGGACTCGCGCAACCGTTACCCTTTGTGGGTGGAGCCCTCTGTGGACTCGCGCAACCGTTACCCTTCATGGGTTGAAGTCTCCATCAACGTGGATGTAGGATAGCACCACCTATCCGAATCACGGGAAAAACATCCGTGTCTCCAATTGCGTTTGAATTCTCCAAACCCTTCCCTTTACATTCTTGCAAGTTGCATGCTTTACTTTCCGCTGCCAATATACTCTTTGCATGCTTGCTTGAATTGTGTGATGATTGCTTGACTTGTCCTACAATAGCTAAAATCTGCCAAGAACTAAAATTGGAAAAAGGTTAAGTTTTTATTTGGTCAAGTAGTCTAATCACCCCCCCTCTAGACATACTTTCGATCCTACAAGTGGTATCAGAGCTTTGGTCTCCATTTGCTTTGATCTCCATAGCTTTTGGTGGTCATAGCCTTGGTTTCACAACCTAGGAGAGTATGGCGTCTAGCAAGGGAAATTATCACCGTAGAGGTCCTTACTTTGATGGTACTAATTTTGCTAGTTGGAAGCATAAAATGAAAATGCATATTCTTGGACATAACCCCGCTGTTTGGGCTATTGTGTGTGTTGGTTTGCAAGGTAACTTCTTTGATGGGAAAGAACCAAACCGTGAAGCTACCGCGGATGAGTTGAAGATGTTGCAATACAATGCTCAAGCTTGTGATATTCTCTTCAACGGATTGTGCCTCGAAGAATTCAACAAAATCAGCCGTCTTGAGAATGCAAAGGAAATTTGGGACACTTTGATTGATATGCACGAAGGTACCGACTCCGTCAAGGAATCCAAGTTGGATGTGATTCAAAGTCAACTTGACAAGTTCAAAATGAAGGATGGTGAAGGTGTCGCTGAAATGTACTCTAGGCTTGCTCTCATCACAAATGAGATTGCCGGCTTAGGAAGCGAAGAGATGACCGATATATTCATCATCAAGAAGATTCTAAGAGCCTTGGATGGAAAATATGATACCGTGTGCACATTGATCCAAATGATGCCCAATTACAAAGATCTCAAGCCAACGGAGGTGATTGGAAGAATTGTTGCTCATGAGATGTCACTTAAGGATAAAGAGGAACTTCACAACAAATCAAGTGGTGCCTACAAAGCCTCATGTGAAGCCCCTACATCATCAAGTGAGAAACAAGACTTCAATGAAGAATTGAGCTTAATGGTGAAGAACTTCAACAAGTTCTACAAGAGTAGAAGCAAAGATAGAAGCTTCAAGTCAAGGTCCTACAATGACAAAAGATCTTCTAGTCGAGAGCGAAACTGCTATAGTTGTGGAAGACCCGGACACTATTCCAATGAGTGTACGGCTCCCTACAAGAGAAGAGAAGATTCTCCAAAAAGAAGAAGCAAAGAATCACCACCAAGAGAGGGAAGGAGTAGAGATGATCGTTACGAACGAAGATACTCACGGAGAAGCAAGGATTTGGAAAGGAAGGAAAAATCATCAAGGAGCTACACAAAACGAAGACATCAAGCTCATGTTGGTGAATGGGTATCCGGCTCCGACTCCGACAGCCACTCCGAGAGAAGTTATCACTCCGACTCCGAAGATACTCAAGATGAAGGTGTTGCCGGTCTAGCACTTGTGTCAACCAACTCCTACGACATATTTGACTCACCAAATGAAGGAATTGGAAGATGCTTCATGGCCAAAGGTCCTAAGGTAACACACCCCGAGTATGTTGATTTCAATAGTGATGAAGATGACTTGTTAGGTGATGATTTTCTTGTTGACAACTCTAGTGATGAATACTATGATGAAACGTCAATTAATCATGCTAATCAAGATAAAACGAATGACAATGATAAGGAGAAGATTGAGGCTCTAACTAAAGAACTAAACACTCTTAGTTAGCTCATGAAACTATCTTCGAAGATCATCGAGAACTTTTGAGAGCTCATGAGAAATTACGCTTTGAAAAGCTCAATCTTGAGCAAGAGCATGAGTTCTTAAAAGCAATCAATGATGATCTCCGCAAGAAAAGTTCTTCTTACATTGCCAAGCGTTTACTCTTATCCACTTACATGCCTCAAGTCAAGTCTAGTAACAAGAACAAGAAAGATTCTTCCTCTAGCAGTAACAATGATCATGCTAAATCCAATATTGTTGCTTCTAGTAGTTCTCTTGATTCCACTAATGATTCTCTTAGCCAAGTTACACTTGAGCAAGAAAATAGCTTATTGAAGGGAATTATAGAGAAAGGAGTGTACAAAAGCCTTGCCGGGAGTAAGCAATTCGAGAAAATTGTGCGCAAGCAAGGAATGCACCGGAAGAATCAAGGTGTTCGTTTTGAACGAAAGTTCAATGCCAATGGAGTTGAGTGGGAAGAAGATCAATACCCCAAGACAAAGTTTGTTCCTCAACAAGAGAAGTATGATACTTCTTTCAAGGGGACACAAGCTCAAGATGATCCTCCACCACAAGACTACAAGCAAAAAGGCAAGGACAAGCTTCAAGAGGAAATTGATGCATTTGAAGAAGCTCCTAAGACCTTAGTCAAGTGGATTCCCAAGACTACTTCAAGTTCCACTTCATCAAATACGACTGCAACTCCAAGGATTCCCATCAAGATGGTGTGGATCCAAAATAAGAAGAACTAGAGAGTTCTTGAGGGTGACTCCGCCAACATACTTCACCCTTATCATTTTGGCAAGAACAAGTGCAATCAACTTCCACATCTTGCACTAGTTCAAGGAGTCACAAACCCTCTTGTTGGTAAGACAAGGGACAAGGTAAACTAAAAGTTTTCATGGACATCATCTTGTGTGTGCATCACTCTATGTCTATGGATATCCTTGTTTGTTCCTTGTGGGACTAACCCATGTAGGTATTGAAAGTGCAATTCACTCAAATGGATAGCTCCAAGTGATCTACATCAACATTGAGCATCCACATCTTCAACATCTACATGAAGTCATCATCGACAAAACCCGAGGTTAGTTCATCCCTCTAAAGGGGGATATCACATCTATGGGGAGCTTTACTCTAAGACTTGAGCTAAAGAAACTCTAAAGATGTGAACACAACAATGCTTTATGTAAAAGTGGTAACCCCACTTGAGCTTAAACGATGAGTATGACCTATGATCAAGTGTTCTCACTTGACTCCTAAGTCAATATACTCATATATAGATGACCTTGTCATCGCAAATTGCTTCATAGATGCTAGAATTGGTTGTGCATGCCTTGTCACATATTTCATTTGCCATCTTATTGTGTGAGCATGCTGGTTGCATATTGTACTCATTCAAGGACATCCACTTGTTGTTTTGATTGTTTGGTTTTATTTCCTTTTGCCAAGTGGATGGACAAGAATGCCTAAGAACCTCCTCTAGCTATCTATGCTTTTCTCGTCTCAAACTCTATTCATGCTACATCACAAAATTTGATCAGGTCAGATTCGAACCACTCTGTGTGAGGAGCGCTCGGAGTCCCCGATTCGTCATAGACTTAAACTTCCAAAACCTCTTTATGATTCTCGGTCTGACCGATACCCCACTTTCGGTCCTACTGAGATCATTAAGTTGATCTAGGTTTTCGATCTCGGTGCAACCGATTTGAACCTTTCGGTCACACCGAGTTGCAACAATTGTATACAGTTTTGCATCTCGGTGCCACCGAGTTGTTCCACTCGGCCACACCGACAGGGTCGGGCTATATATAGTCATGGGCAAAAAATTTGGAAATTTCTCCGAACCCCTTCGCCCGCGCGATAGCCTGCTCTGCCAACTTGGTCTCCGGATCATCTCCTTGCCGCCAGCCGCCTCCAGTCGCTGGTCTCCATCGCCGTCAACGGAATTCAACCCTGCCGTTGCCGCCGTAGCGAGTCTCCGCTGAACTAGGGTATGGACTCGATCTTTGTGCTATTCTCCAATCCGATTCTTAGCACATTGTGATCATCATGATTCTGGCCACGATTGAAACACTCCTATCCAGTCAATGCGCTCGTAGATTAGGTTTGATTCGAAAATTTTAGGGTTAGGTTTCTGCCGAAACCATCTCGGACCCACCGAGTTGAAAAACTCGGTCCCACCGATTTGGCTTATGCCATTGCACAAGTAAAACTCGGCCTGACCGAGAATTACTAATCGGTGTGACCGATCTTGGAACTCTGTGAAACCCTAGCAGTCTCGGTGCCACCGAACTGTGACTCGGTCCAACCGAGTTCACTAGTTTAGGTTCCAAAACTGCTTCGGTATCACCAAGTTTGAAAATCGGTAGATCCGAGATGATTTCAGTGGGAAACTAAAACTAAGTTTTTGGATCATTCTTTTGCAAAAATCTCTGCATTTTGTGATGCTCATCCATCTACCTCATCTATAAACTGTTCACAGGGTCAGCAGTCAGCTTGTTCATCATGTCAGACCAAAGTGATAGCCAGAACATGTCAGAAGAGCAAGTGCAAATGAGTGAGGGCACTAGTCCCTCAAGTTCTTCAGATGATGGCAGCAGAAGTACTCCTAGCAATCTGCCTAAAGCTGCCACCAGACAGAGAAAGAAGAGAACTTCAGATTTTGAGGATGAAGATTATGTGGCAGAGGAAGAGGAAGCCACATCAAAGAGAGTTGAGCCAGCACAGGGCACAAAGCTAGGGTTAAAGATCAAAAGGCCAGCAGGTAGGCAGCCTATGCCAAAGGCCAGAGCTTCAACCAAGATTCCTGAGAAGTCCACTCCCATAGAGCCAGTTGCTGCTGAAGGCAAGAAAAGGAAGGAAAGGGTGAAGAAAACCATAGCTAGAGTGCTTGGAAAGGCTTCCATCATGGAAGAAGAGGAAGAAGAAGAGGTTGCTGCACCAGCACCTAAGGCACCCAAGCTAATGGGTGATGCTATCAAATCAGGGGCTACTGCATCTAAGCCCAAGGAAGCACCCAAGGCTGCATCAAAGGTCAAGACAGCACCAAAGAGGAATACAAGAAGCATCCCAGCTGCTGAGAAGAACAAGGCCCCAGTGCCTCAAGCTGCTGAAGAAGATTATGAAGAGCAAGTACTCAGAAAACTCAAGCCCAAGATCCCAGACCACAACGATGCTCATCCTGTGGCTGAGGATATGAAGCTCAGGAGAGACTCAGGGCTGAGGAAGTGGAGAGAAGCAGACCCGTATGCTTCAAGGAGAAGAACTGTTGTGGATTACAGGTTTCACACCAAGGAACAACAAGATTTCTATGAGACAGTGCTGCTTGATAAGAAGCCAATAGTCTGTGATATGAGATGGGTCGACTGGCAATACATCAAGGACAACGAAGAGTACTACCCTGGAGTGCAGGACAGCTTCAAGGCATGTGGAGTAGAGAACTTTGTTGGGCAGAAGCTCACAAAGTGGAATGAGGAGCTTATCATGCAATTCTACTCCACAGCACATTTTTATCCAGATGGCAGAATTGTATGGATGTCTGAGGGTACGAGGTACCAATCTACAGTTGCTGAGTGGGCACAGCTCATCAATGCCCCAGAAGAGCATGAGGATGACTTGGATGTATATGCCAAGAAGAAGATGGATCATAACTCAATGTCAAACATGTACAAGGAGATCCCAAATGAAGCACTTGATACTTTCAAGTTTGGCTCGGTGCATTATCTTCTGTCAGGGCTGCCAACTATCAATTGGATCTTGAGGCACACCTTATTGCCCAAGTCTGGAGATCACAAGATGATCAGAGGCCATGCAATGAACTTACTACATATCTTTGATGTGCCACAGAAGTTCAAGGTGATGAGCCTCATGGTAGAGACAATCAAGAGGACAGCAGCAGACCAGAAGAGGAGCTATGGATATGCCCCACGGATTCAGGAGCTCATCAACTCCAAGATGGGCACGGGCATATACTTATTGGACAAGGAACACCTGCCCATCCGTCCAGATTTTGAAGATAATCAAGTTGTTATGACTGAGAATGAACCATCGTCTGCCCAAGCACAAGCAAAGAAGGAGAAGGCAAGGAAGGAGAAAGCTGCCAAGATGCCTACTCAAGAGGAGGCATCTGAATATTTCCTGAAAACCAAACAAGAGCAGCTTGGTTACGTAATTGCATCCACCCTGCGGATTGAGAAAGGACTAGCCACCCTAACTCAGAACCAGGCAAGCCTAGAGAGAATCATGGAACAAAAGTTCTATGACTTGGATGTCAAGGTGACAAAGATTCAGACTGCAGTGGAGCAGCTCCAAGATGACATGCAGGAGAGGAGAGGCAGGACTACAACTGATGCCTTTGCCAGAGTGCCACGAGGTCCGTGGTCGTATGCAGTGCCAATTGCTGACCCCAGAGCCACCACGTCTGCACCAGCTACAGCTTCAGTTCCACCAGCTCCAGCATCTACTTCAGCCTCGACTCCGACCACGTCTACAGAAGGCTTCGTCCTTGGAGTGCTCTGGACTCCACCACCACCAGAAGATCAAGCCTGAGCGTCGATCTAGCACTATGCATTTTCTAGGAACTTTTTGGTAACTTGTTGCCAAAGGGGGAGAAAAATGTATAGATCATAGGCTTTGAGAGAGAGTGTTGCTTTTATTCTCTCTTGTTTTATTTGGTGGTTTTTCGAACTTTGTTTGCTTTTGAGTGCTTGAGATACTATGTCATTGCTCGTGAGACATTGATGATCATGTGTTTGATCATAAGCTACACTTAATGTTTGCTTAATGCTCTTATCTTATCTATCTTATGTGATCATTCACTATTCTTGGTGATGAGTGCATGTATTTCATTCTTATCATTTTAAGCGCTCCACCAAGATGTATGTGACATGGAAGAGTAACCCATGACTCTAACTCTTTGTGCATTTGCAGTCCAAAGCAAATTTTAAATATGCACAAATTTAGGGGGAGCTCTTACTTATCACATAATTCTCAAAGCGACGATATATTTCATGCTTATTATCTTTTATCGAAGCTTTGATCTATATGTTGTCATCAATTACCAAAAAGGGGGAGATTTAAAGTGCAACTATTCCTAGGTAGTTTTGGTAATTCATAACAACATATAGCTCATTGAGCTAATGCTATTCCAAGATGATTATTTCAGGAAAGCTCAATGATTGGCATGGCATGGATGTGAAAGTGGAACCCTCAAAATGCTAAGGACAAAGGATTGGCTCAAGCTCAAAAGCTCAAGACTCTTCATTTTATATTTTAGTGATCCAAGATCACATTGAGTCTTTAGGAAAAGCCAATACTATCAAGGAGGGATGAGGTGTTGCTTAATGAGCCTCTTGCTTCATCTCCTTAGTGATATGCTCCAAAACCCTCAACTACTTTCCCATATCCACATATGACCTAAACCCTAAGCCAAACTCGGTCATACCGATTCTTTCTATCCGGCGCCACCGAGTTTCACTTGTCATAAGCCACTGCCAAACCCTAGCAAATCGGTTCTACCGATAGGGATCTCGGTCTCACCGAGATGGGATTGCAAACTTTCTGTTTCCCTTTCATAACTTTTCGGTCCCACCGAAAGAGCGAATCGGTCCCACTGAGATTGCAATGTAAATTCAGTGTTTCCTTTTTGTAACTTTTCGGTCTCACCGAAAGAGCAAATCGGTCCCACCGAGTTTGCCTGACCAACTCTCTGGTTAGCTAATTACCAAAATCGGTCTCAGCGAGTTTGTGTAATCGGTCTCACCGAGATTACGTTATGCCCAAACCCTAACCATATCGGTCCTACCGAGTTGCATGTCAGTCCCACCAAAAATCTCTAACGGTCACTAGGTTTACCTTTTCGGTCCGACCGAGTTTGTTGATTCGGTCCCACTGAGATTGGAAAACTGTGTGTAACGGTTGGATTTTGTGTGGAGGCTATATATACCCCTCCACCTCCTCTTCATTCGGAGAGAGAGCCATCAGAACACATACACAATTCCAACTCATATGTTCTGAGAGAGAACCACCTACTCATGTGTTGAGACCAAGATATTCCATTCCTACCATATGAATCTTGATCTCTAGCATTCCCCAAGTTGCTTTCCACTCAAATCTTCTTTCCACAAAATCCAAATCCTATGAGAGAGAGTTGAGTGTTGGGGAGACTATCATTTGAAGCACAAGAGCAAGGAGTTCATTACCTACACACCATTTGTTACTTCTTGGAGAGTGGTGTCTCCTAGATTGGCTAGGTGTCACTTGGGAGCCTCCGACAAGATTGTGGAGTTGAACCAAGGAGTTTGTAAGGGCAAGTAGATCGCCTACTTCGTGAAGATCTACCGCTAGTGAGGCAAGTCCTTCGTGGGCGATGGCCATGGTGGGATAGACAAGGTTGCTTCTTCGTGGACCCTTTGTGGGTCGTTGCTTCTTCGTGGACCCTTCGTGAGTGGAGCCCTGCATGGACTCGCGCAACCGTTACCCTTTGTGGGTGGAGCCCTCCATGGACTCGCGCAACCATTACCCTTCGTGGGTTGAAGTCTCCATCAACGTGGATGTAGGATAGCACCACCTATCCGAACCACGGGAAAAACATCCGTGTCTCCAATTGCGTTTGAATTCTCCAAACCCTTCCCTTTACATTCTTGCAAGTTTCATGCTTTACTTTCAGCTGCCAATATACTCTTTGCATGCTTGCTTGAATTGTGTGATGATTGCTTGACTTGTCCTACAATAGCTAAAATCTGCCAAGAACTAAAATTGGGAAAAGGTTAAGTTTTTATTTGGTCAAGTAGTCTAATCACCCCCCCTCTAGACATACTTTCGATCCTACACCAAGGCACCCCAAGATAATATTTCAAGAAGTCTTAAGCATCTAAGCTTGGGGATGCCCCGATAGGCATCCCACCTTTCCTCTTCAACAATTATCGGTTAGTATCGGTTGAGCCTAAGTTTTTGCTTCTTCACATGAGTTGTGCTATTCTTAGAATGTCATTTTATTTTAATTTTTCTTGATGTTTTAATAAAATTCTTAGATCTGAAAGTTTTTAAATAAAATAGAGTCCTCAAATAGTTACCAGGGAGGCTAGGTAAGCGGCATTCACATCCCATCAATGAAGCTCTTTTCTATGGAATTGCTCTAGTGCTTCACTTATATATTTTTGAGGACGGTGTGCTTTACAATTTTTGAAGAAATTCTCTCTTGATTCACTTAAATTAATTTGAGAGATAGAAATATTATGCTCATGATCTTCACTTTTATCCTTTTGAGTAGCTTGTCATTTACTCTTGTGCTTCACTTATATCCTATGAGTAAATTGTCGAATAAATTGAATGTCATGAAGTTAAAATCATATCATGCCTAGTGGTATCTTCACATTGGGTTTAGAAAGTGAATCTTTTGAGGCTTGACAATCAAAATATTGGTCATACAAGCAATTCATGAATAATTAGTATAAGGAAGAGAACTTTCACATGCAAATACACTATCTTGGAAATCTTTTGTGATTGTGAGCCCCCATCAAAATATTATATGGCAAAATTGTTGATGTTGGACAAGGAAGACAACGTAATGATTTATGTTTGTTCATATTCACATAGAAGTTATATCGTTATAGATCCTTCAACATGTGGTGCTTGCCCCCCATCTTTGCTAGTCAAAAATTCCGCACCAAGTAGAGATACTACTTGTGCATCCAAAAACCCTTAAACCCAAATCTTATTTTCAAGAGTCCACCATACCTACCTAAGGATTGAGCAATATCCTTCAAGTAAGTTGTCATCGATGCAATAAGGCAATAAAAATTGCTTCTAAAAGTGTTAGATCATTTAGTGTAAGAGAAAATCGAGCGTTGTACGAACTTGTGATGGCAAAGAATAAAAGCGACAGACTGCATAATAAAGGTTGCTATCATAAGGGGCATTTTAATGTGACGTTCTTTTACACTAAGGAGTTGAGCATACAAACAAATAAGCGCATGGCAACCTCTTCTTCCCTCCGCGAAAGGCATATCTTTTACTTTTATGTATTTACTTTTATGCAAAGAGTCAAAGTTCTTCTCTCTGTTACTTTTTATTTTTCTCTTTTGGCAAGCATCATGTGGTGAGGAAAGACCTAGGCACATATATCTAGTTGGATATGGGTAGCATCAGTTATTATTGTTGACATCACCCTTGAGGTGAATACGTTGGGAGGCGAAATTATAAGCCCCTATCTTTCTATGTGTCCAGTTGAAACGTTTTGCTCATGTGTATGCGGTGAGTGTTAGCAATCATAGAAGACTATATGATGGTTGACTATGTGGAGCTCTTACTTAGACTCTGTTGAATAAGTTGAATTGCAATTGCTTGGTGACTGAGAACATAGGTTGTTGAGTTTTAAGAGAATTCATTGTTTGAACCTTAACATGTGAATTGGCTGCTACTTTAGTGCAACACCCCAGTTGTAAAACTTCCCGGTTTGGAAATATATCCAAGTTTGAACATGATCAATTCCATTTTGGGCGCCTTTATTTTGGGTCTTTTGGTTGCTTTCTTTCTAGCACTTCGGTTGGTTGCCATGTCTTCATCATATAGTGGATATACATCTCATTGCATTGCCATGCTTACCTTATCATGTTTGCATTTGTACCTCTTGTCATTTTTGCATTGCATCCCCATCATGTGCATTGTGTGATTGTATTAATGCATGTTATGTTGTTGCATTCTATATGTGGATCCAAGCACCACCTCCACCTGCCATCCTTTCCTTTCTTTCATTTTGTAATATCATACATCCTCACTCCATTAATGTACATCTTTTCCTCACAATTCAAGCATCATGTTACTTACCTCTCTGCCAAATTTCATCTCATTTGGAATTGATTTGCTTAGGTTCAAAAATGCCTCAAGTTTGAATTTATTCAAACTTGCTCTATTTTTTTACCTCTAAAGTAGTCCAAATCATTTTTGTTAAATTGTACACATTTTCAGGATCATGAGTATATTTTTATATTTCTATAGCTTCTCTCCTTTCTCCCCTACTCATTTCCTTTTGTTTTTCTGTCTGAAGAAATGGAAAAAGAAAAGAAAGCAGCAGCAGCAATGCAACCCAGCAGCAGCGCGGTCATGTGGGCCTCGGCCACCAGGCCGGCCCATCTAGCCGCGCGCCAGCCAGTGATACGTCTCCAATGTATCTATAATTTTTGATTGTTCCATGCTATTATATATTCTGTTTTGGATGTTTAATGAGCTTATTTATACACTTTTATATTATTTTTGGGACTAATCTATTAACCGGAGGCCCAACCCAAATTGCTGTTTTTTTGCCTATTTTAGTGTTTCGCAGAAAAAGAATATTTTTTTTCGAGTGTACGCCAAAGGCGTACCATATTTTTATAGAAGAAGAAAGAAAGTATAATTACAAGACGTGTGGCTCAAATGCGAATAGACGGCCCACACGAGCAACCCAACACTAACACCAACCAACTAAACCTAGGCTAACTTCTACCAAAGCGTTGTAACCCACCGACACCGCCTGCCGCTTGCCTCCACTCGGCTATCTCAATTAGCGTAGAGGTGACTAGCTCGATTTGGTGACTATCTCAGTTTGAAAAAGAATATCAAACAGAGTCCAAACGGAATGAAACCTTCGGGAGCGTGATTTTTGGAACAAACTTGATCTAGAGGACTTGGAGTGGACATCAAGCAATCAACGAGGAGGCCATGAGGCAGGGGGCGCACCCTCCACCCTCGTGGGCCCCTCATGGCTCCACTGACCTACTTCTTCCTCCTATATGTACCTACGTACCCTGAAAACATCAGGGAGCACCACGAAAACCTAATTCCACCGCCGCAACCTTCTGTACCCGTGAGATCCAATCTTGGGGCCTTTTCCGATGCTCCGTCGGAGGGGGCATTGATCACGGAGGGCTTCTACATCAACACCATAGCCTCTTCGATGATGTGTGAGTAGTTTACCTCAGACCTTCGGGTCCATAGTTATTAGCTAGATGGCTTCTTCTCTCTCTTTGGATCTCAAAACAAAGTTCTCCTCGATTCTCTTGGAGATCTATTCGATGTAATCTTCTTTTGCGGTGTGTTTGTCAAGATCTGATGAATTGTGGGTGGTAAATACTTAATGGCGTGGAGATCATCTCCCCGAGCCATGTGGATATGGAGGATATAGTCCTTAATCCAGACCCCAGGCTCTGTTGTTCCATCGTATGCCTCTATGTTTACGGGTTTGAATCCCTCTGGAAATTCATGGTCCAGCACCTCATCGGTGAAACATAGGGGGTGTGCGGCACCCCGATATCTGGGTGTACCGCATTGTTTAGATGTTTGTTGTGTTGCATCGTATGCTGGAGAACGCTTGCGTGGTCCGTAGATGGATCTGGTTTCGCCCTCCTTTTGATGCGAGCCCTCGCGTAGACCGCGTATTGGCTTATGTGTGGCGTTGCTTGCCGCTTTATGTTGGCCGTGAGGTCGTCTATCCAACCAGATGGCTGTTTTAATTTTTGGTTGTGGGGGGTCTGAGGCCTCCTCATCGAATTCAGGTAGCAACTTCCGCTTTGGGTAGCTCTTCGTGGGGCGATTGCCGCCATACTCCAGCCTCACACTACTCCAGCCCGAGCACTCTTAACTTCACAGTTCTATCCAACCCCAGCACCAGCTCACTTCACAGGCACTTGTTGATATATCTATCATATCAATCCTATTAGACCTTGTTGATGTCTAGGACTTTGTTCATGTTCATGAGTGTGATGAAATTTTGAAAAAATATTTCAAACTTCCCGGTCATATTACGTATCATATTTTTAAAAAAAATCCAATTTTTTTTGAAACCAATTTTTTTTCTGTTACTAGTGGCGCACCTAGCAAATGGTACGCCACTAGTAAGTTTGAATTTTTTTTCATTTCCCCCCTCTAGATCTTAAAAGCCCCGTATCTTTTGTTCTGTTAGGTTTTTGGGGATGTTGAACGGTGTTCCCCCACTCAATTCATATGTAACTTTTCGAGTAGAAGATTTTTCATATAATTTTTTTTAATCCGAGTTCGTATGGAAAAGTTATGCCCATTTTACTAAATTCTAGAGAGATTTTGCAAATAAAGTCGAAATTAATATTTGTAAATGTTCCCAACAACTAGACCACATATCACATGGGAAACTTATTTTCTTTTATTTTGTTGACATTTTCATCATTTTCTTTTATTTTTTTAACTAAAAAGTCGGTCCACGGGGGGGGGGGGGGGTGCATTTAGCACTAGGGTTACTAATGGCACACCTGGTGTGTGGTGCGCCACTACTACCATGGGACAGTGCGCCATTACTAGTTAACTAGTAATGGCACACTGTCCCATGGTGCGCCACTCCTAACAAAAAAATATTTTTTTTCAAAACTACTAATGGCGCACGGTGGGTGTGGTGCGCCAATACTATGTCAACTAGTAATGGCGCACCATCCCCTGGTGCTCCACTTCTAACTAATTTTTTTATTTTTTTCAAAACGACTAATGGCGCACCACACACCAGGTGCGCCATTAGTAAGACGTCAATAATGGCGCACCTGTATCTGGTGCGCCACTACTATATAGCAGTGGCGCACCACATACATGGTGCGCCATTAATGTCCATATTAGCTATAGCCCTTTTCCTAGTAGTGATGAGATTAACATAATAATTCAAGTACCAAATACTCAAGATGTCCATAACCGGGGACACGGCTAACCATGATTAGTTTATACACTTTGCAGAGGTTTGCGCACCTTTCCCCAGAAGACTCGATCTCCTCCGTTGGATTTCTCGCACTACATGTTGTTTGAGAAACGGATGATCAAGACACAGTGTTTCTAAGGAGGTCACCTTAACCGATAGATAGGCCGGTACACCTACAATTCCCTACATCTGCTAGCCCATCATGGAAAGGATTCCCACAACTTACTCAACTATGCCAGAGCCCATAATGGCATGTGGCTGCACACGGAAGTTTCTAGCATGAATAATCTTATGATCCCTTTGTGCCTGGGTGGCATTCCATAGGAGGATCACACGGATACCCAGGGATCTCCTTGGACAACACTGGATTCCCCAGGTGCCCACAACCAATCCACCCAGATGTGTATTAAAGTAGCCACCTTAAGTTTCCCTTAGTTATAAATAACTCTCACATCTTTCATGAATCTCACAAACCAATCCACGTCTACGAGCATAGCAAAGTAGTGCAAGCATAATGCAGTAGTACCCGGGGTTTGAATATAAGACAATAGGTTCCTACATCATCAACTACTTCCCAATACCCACATGCTACCAAAGTCCTACTCATGCAATGTTTGAGGGTTTTAAACTAATGAATAAAAACTGGGTAAAAGGGATATGATCAAAGTGTTACTTGCCTTGCTCACGATCGGAAAACCCGAGAGATTCGTAGTAGCAAGCCTCGCACTCCGGAAATTCTATCGTGAACAAACAATAGCATACATAAGCACTCAAGCAGAAGATTCAAAGGTAAAACCAAAAGAAAAGATATAAACTGAAAGTTCAAGTGAAAAGCTTTGATTTGCAAAAAGAATCAATCAAAATGGAGTTACGAAACTCAAACTACGATCAAAAGAAGTTCAAAATCAAATCTGCTTGAAACCAAATTTTAAATTTCCAAAATCATGTTCAAGTTGTTTATCCGGACAAAGGGGAACAAGACGAAGATTTTGGCGTTGGTTTCACTAGATTTGGATAAATGAGCAAAAAGTAGCGAGGGTTTAAATATCAAGGACTAATCTATAAAAAATATATTCGCGGATAGGTCCCTGGTCAAAAATAAAATTAAAAAGAAAAATCTAACGAACGAACGTTCGCTAACAGAAACTAACTAACGAACTCATTCGTTAAAGAACGAATTGGGTGAACGCTCGCTATTTAACATAACCTAAATAATAAACTAATCTAAATACGCAAAACCGAAAAAAACAGGGGCGGGTTTTACGGTTTATACCGGCTTGGGCGGCTCGACGAAAAAAATCGGCGGCGGCGGCGGATCGGCGAGGCGGGACGGCGGCTCCAGCGACGGCTAGTGGCGCAGGGCGGCGTGGAGCGGCAGGCGGCGTCGGCGGCGAGCGGCGCGGCAAGCGGCGTCGACAGCGGGCGCTTGCGGCGGCGGCGGCTAGTTGCTGCTGCTTGGGGCAGCGGCGCCTGCTCAATGGGGAGGAGAGGGTCGGGCCTCGGCGCTATATAAAGAGGCTTGGGGGTGCTTGGGGGAGGGGGCAAGGTGTGGCGGGGAGGCGGAGTCCGTGCCGGACCCGAGCGGCAGCAGCGACGAGCGGGACTCCGTCCCAGAGATAGGGACGAGGCGGCGGCGAGCTTGGCCGCGACCTGGCGCTAGCTGGGCCGGCCCAGTTTCGGTCCAAAAGGATTTTTTTAAAATAATTTTGCCATAGAGGAAAATTCCAAAATAAAATTAAATAAAAATCCTAAAATTCCAAAAATAATTGTCACAACCCTCTCTTAATATTTAGGACCACGTGAACATTTTTTTGGGTTAAAATGTAATTTTTCCCTAATTTAACCGAATAAAAATCTCAAATAAAATTCGAATATATACATATATATATTTATTCCAAATTAAATTTCCATTATTTCCTCTTTTATGAAGAAGTCATATTATCTTCTCTCATTATTTATTTATTTTTAAATAATTGGAAAAATAATTTTGAATAATAATCACTTTGATCCAATTTACCAATTTTTGAAAAATTTAAAAATGGAATTTTATGAAAACCTCCAACTGTCTCACATGGTTCTTGAGTTGCTTAAGGTCTCTAGGATCAAAACGTCCAAATAAACCAAATTCAAAATGCTCAAAATATGGATGCATATGATGTCCTAATGATTAATATCCAAATTGAAAATTGGGATGTTACAAACATACCCCCTTAAGATGAATCTTGCCCTCGAGATTCGGGTTGGCTAGAAAATTGGTGTGGGTGGTCTTTCCATAGGTCTTCTTCTCGCTCCCAGGTGGCTTCTTCCTCGGTATGGTGGCTCCACTGGACTTTGCAAAACTTGATGACCTTGTTGCGTGTAACTCGGCTGGCAAATTTGAGAATCTTGACGGGTTTCTCCTCATAGATTAGGTCACTTTCCAACTGAATTGCTTCCAGGGGCACTGTATCTCTCAGAGGAATATCAGCCATCTCTGCATGGCACTTCTTCAACTGGGAAACGTGAAACACATCATGAACTCCTAACAATCCTTCGGGTAATTCCAACAAGTAGGCCACTTCTCCCATACGTTCCAAAACTCGGTATGGTCCTACAAATCTTGTGGCTAACTTTCCTTTGACTCCAAATCGTTTAACTCCTCAAAGTGGTGACACACGGAGATATGCTCTATCTCTGATTTCATAGGCTACCTCCTTGCGTTTTGTGTCGACATAACTCTTCTGCCTGGATTGAGCTACCTTCAGTCTATCAAGAATCAACTTAACTTTCTCTTCAGACTCTCTCATTAAATCCGGTCCGAACAATTGTCGGTCTCCAACTTCATCCCACATCAATGGTGTTCTACACCTCCTTCCATACAAAGCTTTGAAAGGGGCCATCTTCAAACTAGCTTGGTAACTGTTGTTATATGAGTACTCTTCATAAGGCAAATTATCATCCCAACTAGATCCATAATCTAGCGCAGAAGCTCTCAACATGTCCTCCAGAATCTGATTGACTCTCTCGGTCTATCCATCTGTCTGCGGATGGAAGGTTGTACTAAACTCTAGCCTGGTACCCAAAGTCTGGTGTAATTGATTCCAAAACTTCGAGGTAAACTCTGTTCCTCTATCTGATACAATGGTCCTCGGAACTCCGTGCAGACATACGATCCTGGTCATATATATCTTGGCCAACTTTGCGCTGGTATAAGTGGTTTTCACGGGGGTAAAGTGAGCCACTTTGGTCAAGCGATCTACTACTACCTAGATGGAGTCATAACCTGATCGTGTGCTGGGTAATCCGGTGATGAAATCCATCCCAAGTTTATCCCACTTCCATTCGGGTATCGGCATAGGCTAAAGTAATCCTGCTGGCTTCTGGTGTTCTGCCTTAACTCTCTAACATATGTTGCGTACTGCTACATACTCGGCGATATCCTTCTTCATACCTGTCCACCAGAAACGCTCCTTCAAATCCAAATACATCTTGGTGTTTCCTGGGTGAATCGAGTATGGCGAGTCATGAGCCTCCTGAAGTATTAACTTCCTGATCTCTTGGTCATTGGGCACATAAATACGGTCCTCAAACCATAAAGTTTCGTGCTCACCCTCACAAAAACCTTTGGCTTTTCCATTACTCATCTTTTCCTTTATCTTCGCAATCTCCTTATCAGTCTTCTGGGCTTCCCGAATCTTTCCCAACAATGTGGACTGAACTTCCAATGTTGCAACAAAACCTCTCAGAACTATCTCCATTTGAAGTTCTCTAAGATCGTCGGCTATCTCTTGCGGTAATCCTCCGGTCACGAGAGTATTAACATAACTCTTGCGGCTCAAAGCGTCTGCTACAACATTGGCCTTTCCTGCATGATAATGCAGCTTCATATCATAATACTTTATGAGCTCCAACCATCTCCTTTGCCTAAGATTCAACTCCTTCTACGTGAAGATGTACTTCAAACTCTTATGATCTGTGTGTACATCAGAATAGTTGCCAATAAGAAAATGTCTCCAAGTCTTGAGTGCATGCACTACAGCTGCTAACTCCAAATCATGCGTGGCATAATTCAACTCATGAGGTCGAAGCTGACGTGAGGCATATGAAACAACTCTCCCGTCTTGCATCAGTACACCTCCAAGTCCCTGGCAAGAAGCGTCGCAATATACTTGGAAATCCTTGCGTATATCTGGAAGAATTAGCACCGGGGCTGTAATTAAACATTTCTTCAACTCCTGAAAACTGGCCTCACATTCTTCGGTCCATTTGAATTTGGTCTCCTTCTTGAATAACTCCGTCATGGGCCTCACAATCCTGGAAAAAATCTCAATGAATCTCCGGTAATATCCTACAAATCCAAGAAAACTGTGTATCTCTCCAACTGAGGTGGGAGCCAACCACTCAGTGACGGACTAAACCTTGGAAGGGTCTACTGCTATACCTTCTCCTGATATAACATGTCCGAGAAATCCAACTTCCTTCAACCAAAACTCACACTTGCTGAACTTGGCATATAGCTGATGTTCCCTGAGCTTCTCGAGAACTAAGCGCAAATGTTCCTTGTGTTCTTCTTCATTCTTCGAGTATACCGATATATCATCAATCAACACCACAAAAAACTTTGTCCAAGAACTCCATGAACACCTTATTCATCATACTCATAAAGTAGGAAAGGGCGTCAGTCAAACCAAAAGACATGACAGTGTATTCACATAGCCCGTACGTTGTGGTAAAAGCTGTCTTAGGTATATCCTATTCTCGGATCTTCAGTTGGTGGTATCCTGATTGAAGATCGATCTTGGAGAATACTTTAGCTCCCTGCAGCTGGTCAAACAGATCATTGATCATCGGTAGTGGGTATTTGTTCTGGATCGTCACCTCATTCAGTGCATGATAATCCACAACCATTGTCAAAGATCCATCCTTCTTCTCAACTAAGAGCACTGGGCTCCCCACGGTGATGATCTTGGTTGAATGTAACCTTTCTCCAATAACTCCTTAATCTGCTTCTTAATTTCCTCCAGATCATTTGCGGGTATCCGATATGGTCTCTTCGATATTGGTCTGGTGCCTGGCAACAACTCTATCAAAAATTCTATATCTCGATCAGGTGGCATGCCTGGTAGTTCTTCCGGGAATACGTCGGGATAATCCTTCACAACTGGCACTTCCTCCTTCACAACTCCCGAAAGTGAATTCACTTGAGTTCTCCTTGGCGCATGCCTAGACACATACATGATCCTTTTACCCTCTAGGGTGGTGAGGAGAATTGACTTACTAGCACAATCGATATTTCCTCCGTACATCGATAGCCAATCCATGCCTAGCATCACATCCAATCCGTGTGACTCCAAAATTATTAGGTCTGAGGGGAAAACATGCCTACCTATGGTCAATGGCAACTGAAAACATCCTCTGCTAGTGATATACTCCGCTCCAGGTGAGCTTACTAACATAGGTGTCTTAAGGGCTACTGTGGTCAACTTAAACTTATCCGCAAATCCCCTTGATATGTATGAATGTGATGCACTAGTGTCAAAAAGGACAATAGTTGTAGATGACTTAATCAAAAACTTGCCAATAACTGCATTGGGCTTCTCATCAACTTCCTCCATGTTGACGTGGTTCACCTGCCCTCTGGTGAAAGGGTTGGGCTTCTTTCTAGAGCTTCCATTTCTGTTACCATTCTTTAACTCAGAACAATCATTGGCATAGTGTCCAGTCTCCACGCACTTGAAACAGGTAACTTGGCTGAAATCCTTCTTGGCGGGTGTTGCCAGGTTGGAACGGCTTCGACTGTTGTTTCCTCCATTTCCATTTCCATTCTTAGGTCCACTGTGGTTACGTGAACTTCCTCCATTGTCAGAATGGCCTCCACGGTTATGATGGGTATGTCCTCCCGAATTCGGGGTAAAACGAGGCTTCTGCTGAGCTCCAGAGTTGTACTTCCCCTGTCCATACTTCCATTTGTGGTTCTCTATCTGCTACTGCTTGCCTTCAATAGTAAGTGCCCTGTCTACCAGCTCCTGGTAGTTGGTGAATGTTGCCACCATCAACTGCATACTCAACTCATCATTCAGTTCCTCCATAAACTTCTCCTGCTTCGCGACATCTATGGCCACATCATCTGGGGCATAGCGAGCTAACTTGCTGAACTCATCTACGTATTGCGCCACAATACGGTTTCCCTGGCGTAATCTGTGAAACCCACGCTTCTTCATGCTCATAGCTCCAGCTGAGACATGTGCAATGCGGAAGGCTTTGCTGAAATTGATCCCAAGTAACATTGGCTACAGGGAAAGTGGCGGTGTTCTCCCAGCATGCGGATGCAGGTCCATCCAGTTGATGTGTGGCAAAGCGCACATTCTCAGCATCTGTGCAACCTACGATGGTCGGCTCCCTTCCAATCTTGCGGAGCCAATCATCAGCAACAATCGGCTCGGTGCTACTAGAGAACACCAGGGATTCAACCTTAGAAAGCGAACTAATTTGTCGACTGGAGGTTGTTGCGGTGGGTCGTTGTTATTGTTGTTGTTGTTGCCTTGGTTCTGTACTAGGAACTGCATCAAGGCATTATGCTGTTGGATCAACTGAGTGAGCTCCGATGGGAAAGAGAATGCGGGGTCACATCTCGGAGGCATCTGATAGGTTTAGAGGGGTGAGAACAGAATAGAGTGAGGTCTAAAGAGAGATTTCACTACCCATATACACACGAGACAAACACATTCATTTCACACCAATCAATTCAAACAACATTCATACAATCGATCTAAGCTACTATTACAAAAACTCATGGACTATTACTATATACATGGAATAATTCTAATGGTAGTATGGTGGGCGACTAGAAATTTTGATCGGTGGAAGACTCCATAATATCTGCTCCAGCTTCGTCTTCATAGTAATCATCGCTGTCGGGGTCGGAGTCTGTTTCGTCTAGTATGATGTAATCTTATGAACGAATGTCCACTCTAGGTTCTGGATCCCCCATGAATATCCCTAGCTTCTTCTTCAGGTCTTCATTCTTCTCCAGTAGTACAATAATTTCTTCTTCATATCCATCGCATGTAGACTTGAGTTCCTCTTCTAGCTCCATGTTATAGGTCATCACCTTCTTCGCGTCTATCATGTTGGCGCACATCTGGTTCTCGTAGCGTCGTTATGCTAGTTCAAATCATGTATGTAGGCTGCAATGGATTTATCCTTCATGGTGCGAATCATCTCCCATTGCTCATCTCGGCATCCGCATATCTGGTAGGTGGTGTCTTTAAGATCCCGACTTTACACCTCGCCTATGCGTCCAGTGGCGATGTGGGCGGCCATGCTCTTTCCTAGACTCTAGGTTGGTGCATCAAAGGAAAACTCGATGGGCTCGGTAACTGGCGTGAACGTCCTTCGTGGAACATGAACTTGAATCGTCTAGCGCTCCTCTTCTGGTAAAGTGGCGGTGAAGGTTCCGGTGAAGCTTGGTATGCCCATGTTAGGTACCTAGTGACTTCCTTCAAGTGTCGTCCGAAAGGGGTGTTGTCATACAGTTGAGTGAACTTGTTCCTAGTGTCCGCCATCTATAGAGTAGAAATGGCGAAGAATAAGAAATGAGTAGAGAAGAGTATCCTGTGGCTTTTTCCTAGTGGTCGCGTCATACAGGCAGCGTGTGCTCTGATACCATCTTGTAGCGACCCGATCCCAATGGACCGTAGTTTTTATGCTTAAGTGTCATCCCTGGATCGGTATTGCTGACACACACATTACTCGAGGATTTATTGCAGAGTTCAACCACACACTTATTACAACGAGTGTCTCTAAAAGAGTACTTATTACAATAATATGGCTGAAGGCCATCTAAATAAGATAACTGCGGAGGCTTCGAAGATAAATGAGTCTATCTAACTCCACGGCAAAACTGAGTGCATGACAACAACCTATCGCACCTTACTCCTCGTCTGAAAACTCTGCAACATGATACATTGCAGCCGTGTAGCTCAGCACATGGAATATGCTGGCAAGATAACACCATAGAGCAAAGAACAAATAACATCTATCACTACATGCATATTTGGCTGGTGGAGGCTCTACGGTTATCATTTGCATAAAGCTAATTTTTCACTAGAACAAAGGGATATGTTTTATTTAACTACAAAGTTTGATGAAATATTGAGAAGGTACCCCCAACTCAATCCCAACTTAAGATTAATAACCCAAAAAATTCATTAAGTAAAGTGACGAGATCAACATAATAATTCAAGTACCAGATACTCAAGATGTCCATAACCGGGGACACGGCTAACCTTGATTAATTTATACACTCTGCACAGGTCTGCGCACTTCTTCCCACAAGACTCGATCTCCTCCATTGCATTTATCGCACTACATGTTGTTTGAGAAACGGATGATCAAGACACGGCCTTTCCGAGGAGGTCACCTTAACTGATAGATAGGCTGATACACCTACAATTCCCCTACATCTGCTAGCCCATCATGGAAAGGATTCCCACAACTTACTCAACTATGCCAGATCCCATAATGGCATGTGTCTACACACGAAAGTTTCTAGCATGAATAATCTTATGATCCCTTTGAGCTTGGGTGGCATTCCATAGGAGGATCACATGGATACCCCGGGATCTCCTTGGACAACACTGGATTCCCCAGGTGCCCACAACCAATCCACCCAGATGTGTATTAAAGTAGCCACCTTAAGTTTCCCTTAGTTATAAATAACTCTCACATCTTTCACAAATCTCACAAACCAATCGATGTCTACGAGCATAGCAAAGTAGTGCAAGCATAACGCAGTAATACCCAAGGTTTGAATATAAGATAATAGGTTCCTACCTCATCAACTACTTCCCAATACCCACATGTTACAAAGTTCGACTCATGCAATGTTTGAGGGTTTAAAACTAATGCATAAAAACTTGGTAAAAGGGATACAACCAAAGTGTTACTTGCCTTGCTCACGATCGGAAAACCCTTGATATTCGTAGTAGCAAGCCTCGCACTCTAGAAATTCTATCATGAACCAAGAATAGCATAAATAAGCACTCAAGCATAAGATGCAAAGGTAAAACCAAAATAAAAGATCTAAACTTAAAGTTCAAGTGAAAAGCTTCGATTTGCAAAAAGAATCAATCGAAACAGAGTTATGAAACTCAAACTACGATCAAAAGTAGTTCGAAATCAAATCTGCTTGAAACCAAATTTTAAATTTCCAAAATAATGTTCAATTTGTTTATCTGGATAGAGGGGAACAAGACGAAGATTTTGGCATTGGTTTCACTGGATTTGGATAAACGAGCAAAAAGTAGCGAGGGTTTAAAGATCAGGGACTAATTTGTAAGAAAACTATTCGCGGTTAGGTCCTTGACTGAAAATAAAATTAAAAAGAAACAATCTAACGAATGGACGTTCGCTAATAGAAACTAAGGAACGGACTCGTTTGTTAAAAGAACGAATCGGGTGAACGCTCGCTATTTAACATAACCTAAATAATAAACCGATCTAAATACGCAAAACCGAAAAAAACTGGGGCAGGTTTTACGGTTTATACTGGTTCGAGCAGCTCGGCAAAAAAACACGGCGGTCGCGGCAGATCGGCGAGACGGGACGGTGGCTCCGGCGACGGCTAGCGGCGCGGCGTGGCGTGGAGCGGCGGTGGGGCGGCGTGGAACAGCGGTGGGGCGAGGGCGAGCGGCAGCGGCGAGCGGCGCGGCAGGCGGCATCGGCGGCTGGCTGCTGCTGCTGCTGCTTGGGGTGGCGGCGGTGGCTCGATGGGGAGGAGAGGGCCGGGCCTTGGCACTATATAAAGAGGCCGGGGTGGTGCTTGGGGGAGGGGGTAAGGCGGCGGGGAGGCGGAGTCCGTGCCGGACTCGAGCAGCGGCGGCGATGAGCGGCGGCTGCGAGCTGGGCCGGCCCAGTTTCGGTCCGAAAGGATTTTTTTAATAATAATTTCGCTGCAGAGGAAAAATCCAAAATAAAAATAAGTAAAAATCCTAAAATTTGAAAAATAATTTTCACGTCCTCTCCTAATACTCCCGTCGTTCCATAATATAGTGCCTATAGATTTTTTGAGAAGTCAAACTTTGTAAACTTTGACCAAGTTTGTAGAGAGAAATATTTATATCTACAATAGCAAAAAAATATATAATGTGAAACTACATCTTATGATGAATCTAGTGATATATGTTTCGCACTCTAGATGTAAATATTTTTTTCCCACAAACTTGGTCAAAGTTTGTAAGGTTTGACTTTTCAAAAAATCTATAGGCACTACATTATGGAACGGAGGGAGTATTTAGGACCACGTGAACATTTTTCTGGGCTAAAATGCAACTTCTCCCTAATTTAACCGAATAAAAATGTCAAATAAATTTTGAATAAATATATAGTTTTATTCAAAATTAAATTTCAATTATTTCCTCTGTTTTGAAGAAGTCATATTATCTTCTCTCATTATTTATTTATTTTGAAATAATTGGAAAAATAATTTCGAATAAAAATCACTTTGATCCAATTTACCAATTTTTGAAAAATTCAAAAATGGAAGTTTATGAAAACCTCCAACTCTCTCACATGGTCCTTGAGTTGCTTAAGGTCTCTAGGATCAAAATGTCCAAATAAACCAAATTCAAAATGCTCAAAATATGGATGCATATGTTGACCTAATGATTAACATCCAAATTGAAAATTGGGATGTTATAGCCAAGTTACAGAAAGCACCTAGGATGTCGTTTTCGCCAGAAGGCCGCCATTAGTCTCTGCCTTTTCCCCTTCCTATTTCTTAATTGTATTGCCTTTTCAAGTCAAACCCACAAGAAAAATGAATAAAAATTCAGTTTTTAGAACTGATTGATGCAGGATGCTGACGAGCACTACTTTAATATAAGGCGACCGCATGATTGGACAATTGAATGTGTAAGAAAAAAGGACAACATTGCATATTCACAGCTATGATGTGTAAACAGAGCAGAAGGCATTTCAACAAATTAGAAGTAATGAAAGCTAGACACCATATGAAAGATGCAACGAATATCACTCTACCAAGTTAAAACCTTCTCGTCATAAGTGCCATTTCAACAAATTAGAAGTAGTACAAGCTAGAAAAGAATGTGAGATGTAACCTATATCACACTCCCAAGTTAAACATGTCTTATGATAAGTGATTGTTGCAGGTTACACAACAGTAGTACTTTGATGTAAGAACATGGTGTGATAGACAGATACTCTATGTTCTAGAAACAGGAACACATGTATTATTAACAAGTATAATGTGTAAAGTAACCAGATGGAATTCAACAAAATTAGAAGCAATACAAGCTAGACATCATGCATAACATGCAACCACATATAACAGTGCCAAGTTAGAGGGAGCATCTGTGATGGTGCACTAGGGGAGACGTGCTCATCATCAACACAGCTACGTTGATTATCTATGCATGTGGTGTCTTGCAAATCTTCTTGGGAGTGGCGGTGTATAATCTGTAGAGGCCCTCCATTTGGAAGGAGCACCTTTATCCACTGCCTTGCTAATTTCCTTCCGCTTTATTTTTGAATTGTCAAGTAAAACCGACAAGAAAAAGCATTAAAATCCACTCTTCAGAACTCATTCATGCATGATACTGACAATCACTACTTAGATGTAAGGCAAACACATAATACTTGGATGGAATATGTATGAAAAATAGGACGACATGTCATATTCACAACTATTTGTGTAAACTAAGCAGAAGCCATTTCAACAAATAAGAAGCAATGCAAGCTAGACACCACATGAAAGATGCAACCAATATGACTCTGCCAAGTTAAAAGCATCCCATCATCAATGGCGTTTCAACAAATTAGAAGCAGCGCATGCTATAAATCATATGAAAGATGCAAAAAATATCACACTACATATACTAAAGGTGAAGGAAATATGCCCTAGTGGCAATAATAAAGTTGTTATTTATATTTCCTTATATCATGATAAATGTTTATTATTCATGCTAGAATTGTATTAACCGGAAACTTAGTACATGTGTGAATACATAGACACACAAAGTGTCACTAGTATGCCTCTACTTGACAAGCTCGTTAATCAAAGATGGTTAAGTTTCCTAACCATAGACATGAGTTGTCATTTGATGAATGGGATCATATCATTATAGAATGATGTGATTTACTTGACCCATCCGTTAGCTTAGCACTATGATCATTTATTTTATTGCTATTGCTTTCTCCATAACTTATACATGTTCCTATGACTATGAGATTATGCAACTCCCAAATACCGGAGGAACATTAGTGTGCTATCAAACGTCACAATGTAACTGGGTGATTATAAAGATGCTCTACAGGTGTCTCCGATGGTGTTTGTTGAGTTGGCATAGATCGAGATTAGGATTTGTCACTCTGATTGTCAGAGAGGTATCTGTGGGCCCTCTCGGTAATGCACATCACTATAAACCTTGCAAGCAATGTGACTAATGAGTTAGTTGCGGGATGTTGCATTATAGAATGAGTAAAGAGACTTGCCGGTAACGAGATTGAACTAGGTATTGAGATACCACGATCGAATCTCTAGAAAGTAACATACCGATGACAAAGGGAACAACGTATGTTGTTATGCGGTTTGACCGATAAAGATCTTCGTAGAATATGTAGGAACCAATATGAGCATCGAGGTTCCACTATTGGTTATTAACTTGAGATGAGTCTCGGTCATGTCTACATAGTTCTCGAACCCGCAGGGTCCGCACGCTGAACGTTCGATGACGATCGGTATTATGAGTTTATGTGTTGTGATGTACCGAAGGTAGTTCGGAGTCGCTGATGTGATCACGGACATGACGAGGAGTCTCGAAATGGTTGAGACATGAAGATTGATATATTGGAAGGTTATGTTTGGACACCGGAATGGTTTTGGATGAGTTCAGGCATATACCGGAGTACCGGGGGGTTACCAGAACCCCTCGGGGGCTTAATGGGCCTACATGGGCTTTAGTGGAAGAGAGAGGAGGCGACCAAGAGGTGTGGGCGCCCCCCCAAGCCCAATCTGAATTGGGAGGGGGGCCGCGCCCCCAAGCCCAATCTGAATTGGGAGGGGGTCCGCCCCCTTTCCCTATTCTCCTCTTCCCCTTCCTTCCCCCTCCTATTAGGACTAGGAAAGGGGAGAAACCTACTCCTAGTAGGAGTAGGAATCCCCCCTTGGGGGCGCACCATGAGGGCTGGCCGGCCCCTCCTTGTTGGGTAACGCAGTAATTTCAAAAAATTCCTACGCACACGCAAGATCATGGTGATGCATAGCAATGGGAGGGGAGAGTATTGTCAACGTACCCTCGTAGACCGTAAGCGGAAGCGTTATGACAATGCAGTTGGTGTAGTAGTACGTCTTCATGATCGACCGATCCTAGTACCGAAAGTACGGCTCCTCCGCGATCTACACACGCTCGGCTCGGTGATGTCCCACGAACTCATGATCCAGCAGAGCTTCGAGGGAGAGTTCCGTCAGCACGACAGTGTGATGATGGTGATGATGATGCTACGGACGCAGGGCTTCGCCTAAGCACCGCTACGATACGACCAAGGTGGATTATGGTGGAGGGGGGCACCGCACACGGCTAAAAGATCAACTGGTCAACTTGTGTGTCCATGGGGTGCCCCCTCCCCACGTATATAAAGGAGGGAGGGGAGGCCGGCCGGCCTCTCTAGGCGCGCCAAGGGGGGAGAAATCCTCCTCCTAGTAGGAGTAGGATTCCTCCTTTCCTAGTCCTACTAGGAGGGGGAAGGAAGGAGAAGGGGAGGAGAAGGAAAGAGGGTGCGCAGCCCCTCCCCTAGTCCAATTAGTACTAGGCCCATGGGGGGCACGCGGCCAGCCCTCGAGGCTTCTCCTCTTTTTCCCTTAAATCCCACTAAGGCCCATATGTACTACGTATTCCCGTAACTCCCCCGGTACTTCGAAAAATACCCGGATCACTCGGAACCTTTCCGATGTTCGAATATAGCCTTTCTATATATCGATCTTTACGGCTCTATCATTTCGAGACTCCTCGTCATGTCCATGATCTCGTCCGGGACTCCGAACAACCTTCGGTACATCAAATCACATAAACTCATAATACCAATCGTCACCGAACGTTAAGCGTGCGGACCCTACGGGTTCGAGAACTATGTAGACATGACCGAGACATATCTTCAGTCAATAACCAATAGTGGAACCTGTATGCTCATATTGGCTCCTACATATTCTACGAAGATCTTTATCGGTCAAACCGCATAACAACATACGTTGATCCCTTTGTCATCGGTATGTTACTTGCCAGAGCTTCGATCGTCGGTATCTCAATACCTAGTTCAATCTCGTTACTGACAAGTCTCTTTACTCGTTCCATAATGCATCATCCCACAAGTAACTCATTAGTCACATTTCTTGCAAGGCTTATAGTGATGTGCATTATCGAGAGGGCCTAGAGATACCTCTCCGACAATCGGAGTGAAAAATCCTAATATCGATCTATGCCAACTCAACAAGTACCATCGGAGACACCTGTAGAGCACCTTTATAATCACCCAGTTACGTTGTGACATTTGGTAGCACACAAAGTGTTCCTCCGGTCTTCGGGAGTTGCATTATCTCATAGTCACAGGAACATGTATAAGTCATGAAGAAAGCAGTAGCAAGAAACTAAACGATCATCGTGCTAAGCTAACGGAATGGGTCAAGTCAATCACATCATTCTCTAATGATGTGATCCCGTTAATAAAATGACAACTCATGTATATGGCTAGGAAACTTAACCATCTTTGATTCAACGAGCTACTCAAGTAGAGGCATACTAGTGACACTCTGTTTGTCTATGTATTCACACATGCATTAAGTTTCCGGTTAATACAATTCTAGCATGAATAATAAAATTTATCATGATATAAGGAAATAAATAATAACTTTATTATTGACTCTAGTGCATATTTCCTTCAGTCTCCCACTTGCACTAGAGTCAATAATCTAGTTCACATCCTTATGTGATTAGTTCACATCTCCATGTGACTAATACCCAAAAGGTTTACTAGAGTGAATAATCTAGTTCACATCGCTATGTGATTAATACACAAAGAGTGATCATGTTTTGCTTGTGAGACAAGCTTAGTCTACGGGTCTGCAACATTCAGATCTGGATGTATTTCGCAAATTTCTATGTCTACAATGCTCTGCACGGAGCAACTCTTGCTAATTGCTCCCACTTTCAATATGTATCCAGATTGAGACTTAGAGTCATCTAGATCGATGTAAAAAGCTTGCATCAACGTAACGCTTTACGACGAACTCTTTTATCACCTCCATAACCGAGAAATATTTGCTTAGTCCTCTAAGGATAATTTTGACCGCTATCCAGTGATCTACTCCTAGATCACTATTGTACTCCCTTGCCAGAATCATGCTAAGGTATACAATAGGACTAGTAAATAGTATATCATACTTTATAGAACCTATGACTGAGGCATAGGGAATGACTTTTCATTCTCTTTCTATTTTCTGCTGTGGTCGGGTTTTGAGTCTTTACTCAACTTCACACCTTGCAACACAGCCAAGAATCCTTCTTTGACTGTTCCATTTTGAACTACTTCAAAATCTTGTCAAGGTATGTACTCATTGAAAAAACTTATCAAGCGTCTTGATCTATCTCTATAGATCTTGATGCTTAATGTGTAAGCAGCTTCATCGAGGTCTTTCTTTTAAAAACTCCTTTCAAATACTCCTTTATGATTTCTAGAAAATTCTACATTATTTCCGATCAACAATATGTCATTCACATATACTTATCAGAAATGTTGTAGTGCTCCCACTCACTTTCTTGTAAATACAGGCTTCACTGCAAGTCTGTATAAAACCATATGCTTTGATCACTTTATCAAAGCATATATTCCAACTCCGAGATGCTTGCACCAGTCCATAGATGGATCGCTGAAGCTTGCACACTTTGTTAGCACCTTTAGGATCGACAAAACCTTTTGGTTGCATCATATACAACTCTTCTTTAAGAAATCCATTAAGGAATGCAGTTTTGACATCCATTTGCCAAATTTCATAAAATGCGGCAACCACTAACATGATTCGGATAAACTTTTAAGCATTGATACGAGTGAGAAATCTCATCGTAGTCAACACCTTGAACTTGTCAAAAACATTTTTGCAACAATTCGAGCTTTGTAGATAGTAACACTACTATCAGTGTCCGTCTTCCTCTTGAAGATCCATTTATTTTCTATGGCTTGCCAATCACTGGGCAAGTTAATCAAAGTCCATACTTTGTTCTTTATACATGGATCCCGTCTTAGATTTCATGGCCTTAAGCCATTTCGCGGAATCTGGGCTCATCATCGCTTCCTCATAGTTTGTAGGTTCGTCATCGTCTAGTAAAATGACTTCCAGAAAGGATACCATACCACTCTGGTGTGGACCATACTCTGGTTGTCCTAAGAGGTTCAGTAGTAACATGATCTGAAGTTTCATGATCATCATCATTAGCTTTCTCACTAATTGGCGTAGAAATCACTAGAACTGATTTATGTGATGAACTACTTTCCAATTCGGGAGAAGGTACAATTACCTCATCAAGTTTTACATTCCTCCCACTCACTTCTTTTGAGAGAAACTTCTTCTCTAGAAAGGATCCACTCTTAGCAATGAATGTCTTGCCTTCGGATCTGTGATAGAAGGTGTACCCAACTGTCTCCTTTGGGTATCTTATGAAGACACATTTCTCCGATTTGGGTTTGAGCTTATCAGGATGAAACTTTTCACATAAGCATCACAACCCCAAACTTTAAGAAATGACAACTTTGGTTTCTTGCCAAACTACAGTTCATATGTCACATCAACGGATTTAGATGGTGCCCTATTTAACGTGAATGCAGTTGTCTCTAATGCATAACCCCAAAATGATAGTGGTAAATCGGTGAGAAACATCATAGATTGCACCATATCTAATGAAGTACGGTTACGATGTTCGGACACACCATTACGCTGTGGTGTTCCAAGTGGCGTGAGTTGCGGAACTATTCCGCATTGTTTCAAATGAAGACCAAACTCGTAACTCAAATATTCGCCTCCGCGATCAGATCGTAGAAACTTTATTTTCTTGTTACGATGATTTTTCCACTTCACTCCAAAATTCTTTAAACTTTTCAAATGTTTCAGACTTATGTTTCATTAAGTAGATATACCCATATCTGCTCAAATCATCTGTGAAGGTCAGAAAATAACGATACCCGCCATGAGCCTCAACACTTATCGGATCGCATACATCAGTATGTATTATTTCCAATAAGTCAGTTGCTTGCTCCATTGTTCCAGAGAACGGAGTCTTAGTCATCTTGCCTATGAGGCATGGTTCGCAAGCATCAACTGATTCATAATAAAGTGATGCCAAAATCCCATCAGCATGGATTTTCTTCATGCGCTTTACACCAATATGACCTAAACGGCAGTGCCACAAATAATTTGCACTATCATTATTAACTTTGCATATTTTGGCTTCAATATTATGAATATGTCTATCACTATGATCGAGATTCAATAAACCATTCACCATGGGTGTATGACCATTGAAGGTTTTATTCATGTAAACAGAACAACAATTATTCTCTGACTTTAAATGAATAACCGTATTGCAATAAACATGATCAAATCATATTCATGCTTAACTCAAACACCAAATAACATTTATTTAGGTTCAACACTAATCCCGAAAGTATAGGGAGTGTGCGATGATGATCCTATCAATCTTGGAACCACTTCCAACACACATCGTCACTTCACCCTTAACTAGTCTCTGTTCATTCTGCAACTCCTGTTTCGAGGTACTAATCTTTAGCAACTGACCTAGTATCAAATACTAAGGGGTTGCTATAAACACTAGTAAAATACGCATCAATAACATGTATATCAAATATACCTTTGTTCACTTTGCCATCCTTGTTATCCGCCAAATACTTGGGATAGTTCTGCTTCCAGTGACCAGTCCCTTTGCAGTAGAAGCATTTAGTCTTAGGCTTAGCTCTAGACTTGGGATTCTTCACTTGAGCAACAACTTGCTTGCCGTTCTTCTTGAAGTTCCCCTTCTTCCCTTTGCCCTTTTCTTGAAACTAGTGGTCTTTTCAACCGTAAACACTTGATGCTTTTCTTGATTTCTACCTTCGGCGATTTCAGCATCACGAAGAGCTTGGGAATCGTTTCCGTTATTCCTTGCATATTATAGTTCATCACGAAGTTCTAGTAACTTGGTGATAGTGACTAGAGAACTCTGTCAATTACTATCTTATCTCGAAGATTAACTCCCACTTGATTCAAGTGATTGTAGTACTCAGACATTCTGAGCACATGCTCACTAGCTAAGCTATTCTCCTCCATCTTGTAGGCAAAGTGCTTGTCAGAGGTCTTCTACCTCTTGACGCAGGTATGAGTATGAAATACCAATTTCAACTCTTAGAACATCTAATATGCTCTGTGGCGTTCAAAACATTTTTGAAGTCCCGGTTCTAAGCCGTAAAGCATGGTGCACTAAACTATCAAGTAGTCATCATACCAAGCTTTACCAAACATTCATAATGTCTGTATCTGCTCCTGCAATAGGTCTGTCACCTAGCGGTGCATCAAGGTCATAATTCTTCTGTGCAGCAATGAGGATAATCCTAAGATCACGGACCTAGTCCGCATCATTGCTACTATCATCTTTCAACATAGTTTTTCTCTAGGAACATATCCAAAATAAATGGGGAGCTACATCGCGATCTATTGATCTACAACATAGTTATGCAAATACTATCAGGACTAAGTTCATGATAAATTAAAGTTCAATTAATCATATTACTTAAGAACTCCCACTTAGACAGACATCCCTCTAGTCATCTAAATGATCATGTGATCCAAATCAACTAAACCATGTCTGATCATCACGTGAGATGGAGTAGTTTTCAATGGTGAACATCACTATGTTGATCATATCTACTATATGATTCACGCTCGACCTTTCGGTCTCCAGTGTTCGGAGGCCATATATGCATATGCTAGGCTCGTCAAGTTTAACCCGAGTATTCCGCGTGTGCAAAACTGGCTTGCACCCGTTGTATGTGAACGTACAGCTTATCACACCCGATCATCATGTGGTGTCTTGGCACGAAGAACTGTCGCAATGGTGCATACTCAGGGAGAACACTTATACCTTGAAATTTTAGTAAGGGATCATCTTATAAAGCTACCACCGTACCAAGCAAAATAAGATGTATAAAAGATAAACATCACATGCAATCAAAATATGTGACATGATATGGCCATCATCATCGTGTGCCTTTGATCTCCATCTTCAAACTACCGTCATGATCTCCATCATCACCGACATGACACTATGATCTCCATCATCTTGGTCTTTATCAACGTGTCGTCACATGGTCGTCTCGCCAATTATTTCTTTTGCAACTATTGCTATCGCGTAGCGATAAAGTAAAGCAATTATATGGCGCTTGCATCTTATGCAATGAAGAGACAACCATAAGGCTCCTGCCAGTTGCCGATAACTTAAACAAAACATGATCATCACATACAACAATTTATATCTCATCACATCTTGACCATATCACATCACAACATGCCCTGCAAAAACAAGTTAGACGTCCTCTACTTTGTTGTTGCAAGTTTTACGTGGCTGCTACGGGCTGAGCAAGAACCGTTCTTACCTACGCATCAAAAACCACAACGCGGTATAGTGATTGGTTTTTGATCTTCAGAAAGAACCATGTTCATTGAATCCGATTACACTAAAGTTGGAGAAACAGACCCACTAGCCACATGTGTGCGAAGCCCGTTGGTAGAACCAGTCTCGCGTGAGCGTACGCGTAATGTCGGTCTGGGCCGCTTCATCCAACAATACCGCTGAATCAAGAATCATCTGCGTAATGTCGGTCTGGGCTGCTTCATCCAACAATACCGCAGAATCAAGAATCAACTAGCGACAACAAGCAATATGTATATACCCATGCCCACAACTTCTTTGTGTTCTACTCGTGCATATAACATCTATGCATAGATCTGGCTCGGATGCCAATGTTGGGTAACATAGTAATTTCAAAAAAAAATCCTACGCACACGCAAGATCATGGTGATGCATAGAAATGAGAGGGGAGAGTATTTTCAATGTACCCTCATAGACCGTAAGCGGAATCGTTATGACAACGCGGTTGATGTAGTCGTACGTCTTCATGATTGACCGATCCTAGTACCGAAAGTACGACACCTCCGCGATCTGCACATGTTTGGCTCGTTGACATCCCATGAACTCACGATCCAGCAGAGCTTCGAGGGAGAGTTCCGTCAGCACGACGGCACGATGACGGTGTCGACGCAAGGCTTCGCCTAAGCACCGCTACGATATGACCGAGGTGGATTATGGTGGAGGGGGGCACCGCACACGGCTAAAAGAACAACTGATCAACTTGTGAGTCCATGGGGTGCCCCCCTCCCCACGTATATAAAGGAGGGAGGGGAGGCAGGCCGGCCTCTCTAGGCGCGCCAAGGGGGGAAGAAATCATCCTCCTAGTAGGAGTAGGATTCCTCCTTTCCTAGTCCTACTAGAAGGGGGGAGGAAGGAGAAGGGGAGGAGAAAGAAAGAGGGTCGCATCCCCTCCCCTAGTCCAATTCAGACTAGGCCCATGGGGGGCGTGCGGCCAGCCCTCGAGGCTTCTCCTCTTTTTCCCTTAAAGCCCACTAAGGCCCATATGTATTCCCGTATTCCCGTAACTCCCCCAGTACTCCGAAAAACACCCGGATCATTCGGAACCTTTCCAATGTCCAAATATAGCCTTCCAATATATCGATCTTTATGGCTCGATCATTTCTAGACTCCTCGTCATGTCCGTGATCTCATCAAGGACTCTGAACAACCTTCGGTACACCAAATCACATAAACTCATAATATCAATCGCCATCGAACGTTAAGCGTGCGGACCCTACGGGTTCGAGAACTATGTAGACATGACCGAGACATATCTTCAGTCAATAACCAATAGTGGAACCTGTATGCTCATATTGGCTCCTACATATTCTACGAAGATCTTTATCGGTCAAACCGCATAACAAAATACGCTGTTCCCTTTGTCATCGGTATGTTACTTGCCAGAGATTCGATCATGGTATCTCAATACCTAGTTCAATCTCGTTACCGGCAAGTCTCTTTACTCATTCTGTAATGCATCATCCTGCAACAAACTCATTAGTCACATTGCTTGCAAGCCTTATAGTGATGTGCATTACCGAGAGGGCCCAGAGATACCTCTCCGACAATCGGAGTGGAAAATCCTAATCTCGACCTATGCCAACTCAATAAGTACCATCGGGGATACCTGTAGAGCACCTTTATAATCACCCAGTTACGTTGTGACGTTTGGTAGGACAGAAAGTGTTCCTCCGGTATTCGGTATTTGCATAATCTCGTAGTCAGAGGAACATGTATAAGTCATGAAGAAAGCAGTAGCAACAAACTAAACGATCATCGTGCTAAGCTAACTGTAACACCCACAATGCGGCTATATATCCCACGTGTCGGGGCACGAATTAGAGGCATAGCAGCATGGTAGGTCTGTCGCAAGAGGGGTAATCTTTATATATCCCATGTACTGAATAAGAAAGGGATAAAGAGTCGGCTTACAATCGCCACTTCACACAATACATAAATATGCATACATCATCCAAGGTACAATCAAAAGGTCCGACTACGGAACCAATATAAAGAAAGACAACCCCAAATGCTAGATCCCCGATCACCCCAACTGGCTTGAATGAGATAACAATCTCGAAAGAGCTTGAACGAATGCAGAGTGGAAACACGAATCTTCGAGATATCTTGAGCACTCCGGAATAATTGAATAGCGAGAAGTGGATGCTTAAGAGGTGCACCGGCATAAGAAAGCACTTGAAACGAGGAAAAGATATGATCAACAAAGCTTGAATTGAATCCACCATAGAAGAAAAAGAATGATGAATGATGAACTTGTAGAGCATCTTCATGGGAATCACAGGATAAGAACACTGACGGAAAAGACTGGAGAGACTTCCCATCAATAAAAGGATACTTGAATAAGAAATCAGAGTCCTTGAATAAACAAGGGGTGGGTGGGCGGGAAAACAAAGGCAACTTGGGCAGATGGAATGAATACCATCAAGAAAGCCTAGAGTTGATCTTGCGGATGTTGAAAATGATCAGATCCACTTGAAGAGGAACACACCGGTTGGAAAAGAATTAACATGACAATCTCGATTATCATGAAGGATTAGTATTCACATAGAAATATGAGAACACCGCTTGGAAAAGGTATGGAACCAATACTTGACACTGAAGCAACTCGAATACCACAACTCAAAAACAAAACAAAGATTGGCTTGCAGAATAAGCCGGAACAAACATATGATAGACCCCGTATCGTATCATGTGTCTGTTGGAAAGATATCCTACGTGATACTTGAATTCCCACTTATAAACTCCCGAAACTTTCTGGTTATGCAATCAGGTGTTGGGGATACAGGGGAAGCATAATATCTCACCCAAACTAACAATTCCTACATCCAGCTGTATCCATCCTTCAACACATAACCAACAAACCTTCGGAAATCATTTACCTCAACCTTCGAAAAACATCCGTTATACCAGTTATGGAAATACTCCCGAACTACTGCCCCAGTAATGGGTGGCGTCGAGGTTATCTCACCAACAACTGCATAAAAGAGATTTTTTATGTCAACAAACTCAGGTATTCCAGAACTGCAACGATAAAATTATGACGACAACACCTCAGAGATCAACTCCCCGGGACACTCCCACAACCCCTAAATGTCAGGAGGCACCAAGAACAATGTTCCCATCACAAAACCATCGGAACGTTTCCAAGATACCCGTGTGATCCTTAAAAAAATTCGTGAAATTTGAGGAGAGAAGAGTCAAAACTCTACGTCACGAGGCCTCACCAGAGAGACGAAGGGACTGATGAGTAAAAAGAATCCTACTCTCGGATATATATAATCCTAAGACTCAAAATATTTTGTTCTAGACTCAACAACGTCAGCGATTCGATCAAGCAGGGGGCTCCTAAGTCGGGGAAGGCTCTGATTACCAACTTGTAACACCCACAATGCGGCTATATCTTCCACATGTCGGGGCATGACTTAGAGGCATAGCCGCATGGTAGGTCTGTCACAAGAGGGGTAATCTTTACACATCCCATGTACTGAATAAGAAAGGGATAAAGAGTCGTCTTACAATCGCCACTTCACACAATACATAAATATGCATACATCATCCAAGGTACAATCAAAAGGTCTGACTACGGAACCAAAATAAAGAAAGACAACCCCAAATGCTAGATCCCCGATCGCCTCGAATGGGCTCCACTACTGATCAACAAGAAATGAAACAACACAATGAACAAGATCTTCACCGAGCTCCCCTGCACTGCCATCATCGGCACCTGCATCTGTTTGGAAGTATCTGTGAGCCACGATGACTCAGCAATCTCACACCCGCAAGATCAATACTATTTAAGCTTATGGGTAGGATAGGGTAGTGAGGTGGAGCTGCAGCAAGCACTAGCATATATGGTGGCTAACTTATGCAAATGAGAGCGAGAAGAGAAGCAATGCACGGTCGAGAAGCTATAAGTGATCAAGAAGTGATCCTGAAGCTACTTATGTTCAAGCATAACACAAGACCGTGTTCTCTTCCCTCACTCCGCCGAAAAGAGACCATCACGGCTATACACGCGGTTGATTCATTTTAATTAAGTGTCAAGTTCTCTACAACCGGACATTAACAAATTCCCGTCTGCCCATAACCGCGGGCATGGTTTTCGAAAGTTCAAACCCTGCAGGGGTGTCCCAACTTAGCCCATCACAAGCTCTCACGGTCAACAAAGGATATTCCTTCTCCCAGGAAGACCCGATCAGACTTGGAATCCTAGTTACAAGACATTTCGACAATGGTAAAACAAGACCAGCAAAGCTGCCCGAATGTGCCGACAAATCCCGATAGGAGCTGCACATATCTCGTTCTTAGGGCACACCAGATTGTCCAAACTTCCGGTTGGCCAGCTCAGAGTTGCCCCTGGTGGCCACCGGCGGCTGACAGGTTGGACCAACACTCAGAGGAGCACTGGCCCGGGGGTTTAAAATAAAGATGACCCTTGAGTCTGCAGAACCAAGGGAAAAGGCTTAGGCGGTAACTGTTAAAACCAAGGTTGGGCCTTGCTGGAGGAGTTTTATTCAAAGCGAACTGTCAAGGAGTTCGCATATCACCCAACCGCGTAAGGAACACAAAATCAAGGAACATAACACCAGTATGACGGAAACTAAGGCGGCAAGAGTGGAACAAAACACTAGGCATAAGGCCGAGCCTTTCACCCTTTACCAAGTATATAGATGCATTAATTAAAATAAGAGATATTGTGATATCCCAACATATCCATGTTCCAACATGGAACAAACTTCGTCTTCACCTGCAACTAGCAACGCTATAAGAGGGGCTGAGCAAAAGCGGTAAACTTGCCAAATGACGGTTTGCTAGGAAAGGTGGGTTAGAGGCTTGACATGGCAATATGGGAGGTATGACATAGCAAGTGGTAGGTAGCACGACATAGAAATAGAGCGAACAACTAGCAAGCAAAGATAGAAGTGATTTCGAGGGTATGGTCATCTTGCCTGAGATCCCGCAAGGAAGAACAACGAGTCCATGAAGAAGACAAACGGACGTAGTCGAACGGATCCTCACAACTAAGGTATGAAACCAAAGCTAACGAGAGAAGCAATCCGGAAAGAAGCAAGCAACATAGTAAACAAGCATCACATAATCATGGCATGATGCACAACCAAGTATGATGCTTGTTTGGTTTAAATAGGCATGGCATGGCAAGGTGCACAAACAAAACTACAAGTTAAGTGGAGCTCAATATGCAACGAGTTGCATATTGACGAACAACACAACAATTATTTAGTTCTCTCCCGCTTAAGTACTCAACAAAATTAAATTTTGGTTAGCATGTCAAGGGGTGAAGCATAATAAAACTACTTAACTAGGCAAGTTTAAATGAGGCCGGAACAACAAACAACAAGTCTGGAGAATCCCCATATGCAAATTATGGATTTGGTACTGTTCTGCCCTAAACCATATGTTAAAGTTGTTGACCATGCAAAGTAATGCCACCATGTTAAACTATGCACCTTTCTCCCCCATTTACATATAAAGTTTATTAAATTTGGAGCTACGGTTATTTGGTTATGAAATAAAGCATTTTTACGTGGCATTAGAGCAAAAATTAACAAACATCATTTTAAAAAATTTAGACATGCATTAAAGTGGCATATTATGAAACTAGATGAAATTCTAGTCATATTTCATATATAAATCATTTTAATCCGGTGCACAGATGATGAGTTATTATATGCATGAAGTGCAAGGGCTATTCTGCAAAACTGGCATTCTCTGGAATAATAGACAAAATTGCAAAACCTAAAAAAACTATACAGGCCAAAACTGGAGGTGCTGGGGGAGCTCACCCATGGGCTCAGCCTAGGAGTTGGGGGGAGGCCGCTGGGCCTGGCGCGACTGTGACCCAGCCGACGCTCACGGTGAACGGGGACTAGATCGAGCGTCTCCTTGACACGGCAGAGAACAAACAAAGCGGCGCACTGGAGGCAGAGTCTTCGTGGGCACGTGCTGTGACTTGGCGGCGGGGCCTCGACAACAGGGAGGCGGCGGGTCAGCGAGGCAGCGAGTAGGTCTCGGCGGCGGCGTGCCGAACTGAGGCCGATGGAGGCGGGTCCGGCGACGGCTTGCGGGCAGAGCTGAAGAAGGCAGCACCCACCATCGGCGGCGGCGCGACAGCAAGGCGTAGAACCAGCGGGGGCGAGGATGACGACCTCAGGTCAGGGGGAGCTCGGGTGCAGGGGAGGCACTTCTCTTCGTCCTCCCGCTCGATGTAGAGGAGGCGACGACGCGGGACTGCGGGGCTCCCGCGGAAGAGACTTGCGGCACAGGGGAGCGGCTATAGCAGGACTTGGCATGCGGGGCGACCTCCGATGATGCGTGCACGACTGGGATGGATGACGGGGCGCGTATGCGGTCCCCGAAGATGGTTCTAGATGGTAGTGCCGGACGAGCTTGAGCTCCGGGCGCCATGGCGTCGTTGGCGTCGTTGCTCCTGTCGACAAGAGAGGAAGAGCAGGGGGTCAGATACGGGAGTGGAGAGCAGAGGGAAGGGGAAAGAGGGATGGGGGTGGCGATGGAGCTCGGGTGGGAGCTCCTGCTCGAGGAAGACGACGAGGAGGCAGCAGCCTCGGGCAGGGAGGAGCTCTGGCGGGAGTCGCGGCTCCATGTCTGGCGTTGCAACGAGAAGGAGTAGCTGGTTGGGTGGATCGATGGATTGGGCAGCACTGAAAACGAGGGAGATGGTTGGCCGCGGGAGGATTTGGATCTAGGAAGATCCCGAGGTGGAAGGAGAGACCGGGTGGAGGGCGGGGCGGTGATGGAATGGATGGGACATCTCCCTAGATTTTAGGGTTTGGTCCTATTATATATAGCGGTGGGATTAAGTTTAGGGGCTATACGGTCCATCCGATCGTTATCGGGCGGTCGAGAAAAATATAGGTTAGGATGTCCAATTAACAAAACGGAGATGTTTTATAGATGTCTGGGGATGATCCGGACCCAATGGTGACGACTGTCCAGGTTGGGTCAGGGGGAGTTTTTCGGACGTGGGCGCGAGGAGAGCCGCGGGCTGATGGGAGAGGTTAGGTTGGGCCTGGCGGTATGTAGTGGACTGTGTAGACGGTCTAGGGAGGAAACAGAGGGAAAGCCCGACAACAGTTTTCGGAGACCAAGAACGTCCGACGATTTGACCGGCTATATTGTCGCTATAGTTATCCGTTGGGGCGTCAAACGGACTCCAAATGCGATGAAACTTAGCAGGCGGCGTATCTGCACTATAACAACACCACATGCCAACTATCATCCCATTCCGAGAACATTTTTCCGGCCACTTATAAAATAATATTTCGGATGTGCTGCGGGCGCGTGCGAGTGTGTCTGGGCTCAGAACGGACAACAGACGAAACTGGGGAACCCGGACGAATGAAAGTTTTGAAAACATGTTGATGCAATGCACATTATGACATGGCCAGATTCAACAGGCAAGCAAAAGACATGGCAATGACAGCGAAAAACTGGAAGACACATGGCGCATCGAACTCGGGGCGTTACAACACTCCACCACTACAAGAGGATCTCGTCCCGAGATCTAGGATGGCATTGGAGAGAAGTGGAAGAGGAAGCAAAGAGGTAAAACTAAGATGCTTCTTTGACGAATGAGTGAAACCAAAGAACCTTGAGAGGTTAAACAATTGAAAGAAAGAATACAACAGAGATGAACAAAATTGTAAACACTCCGTTAGAAAAGAGGAACAAGGAACATTACTAGAACCTTGTAGGTTGAAAAACATAAGAAAAAGGTTGCAATGGACAAGAAGTACATGCAAGCACTCCGGTTGAAACGAGATGTACAAGGAACAATAACGATCAATTACGACAACACTCCGGTTGAAACAAGATAGAGAAGGAATAAAAATGATATAATTTGGGCAGCACTCCGACTGTAAATGGAAGGAATTTAACATGACCTTGACAAGATGAGAGGATACTTGACGAGATGTGAGATGAACAACACACTACCTCCGGAACTATTGAAAGAATGGCACAAGGGGTAAAAAGATTACAGACGGCACTCCGGTTGAGAAGGAGGCAAAACTTGATAAGATGAGAGAACTTGAATGAAGGACACGACACTCCGGTTGAATGGATAAGCAAAAGGAAAGAACACTATCCTCACAATTCGAGATGACGAGTGAAAAGAGCAACAACACAAAGCCTCTGGGAGAAAGAATAGAACATCGATCATTATAATAAGAATGGAGAAGAAAATGCCAACTTCTGCCATAAATGAGTTTGGAAAGCACCCTTCCAAGAAAGTTATATGGAGTTGTTGGAAATCCAACAACGAAAAAAAAGCTTGTAGTGGGCTTATGGAAAACATCTCAAAACTAAGGTGAAATTCTGCCACTGACGAAAAACAATAGATTGGATTGAAATGAACAAGGAGACGAGAAACTTATTCTAACAGGAAGATAAATGATGAGCCTGGGTCATTTATGAGCACCATAAATAGCAAAATCCTTAGGGAAAAGCTTTAGGTGAAATATAACCCAAGATAACTCCAATGAGGAGATTGATGGGTTGCAAAGGATCTCATGAACAAATTGAAAATGATGGGTTTAAAATATGTCAATCCGGACAACTTGTGAAACATGAAACACGAGGATAAATTTCCAAGGATGACATAACACCATCTCAAGAGATAAGGTAGAAAGAATTGCACTTCAGAATGCAAGATGAAGAATGCTTGAACTCCTCAAAACAAGACATGTGTTGAACACCATGTTTAATTTAGAGTATAGCTAGGCGGATCTTAGCTTCGAGAGAAAACTTGACGAACAATTGAAGAATGAAAGGAATCCTTGATGATCCACCATGTAGAAACTCCATGAAGAACTCCGGTAATAAAAGAATGATCAAACGAAAGGAAAGTTGGAAGAACTCCGGTAATAAAAGGGTGATAGAAAGAAAGAGAAGTTGAAAACAAAAGGTGAAGCCTTGCAGTGATTCAGATGGATCTTCGTGATGATGAGAGCTTGGAACTCTGGGAAAAGTATGAAGCACTTGAACCGAGAATTTACTCATCGTGAACAAACTTCGGAAGAATGAATCAATCACTTGGATGAAGCAAGAATGAGAATTATGTTATGCATATCCTTCACCAATTTAAATTGATGACAAGAAACGGATTTGGCATACTACTTATTCGCGTTGAAAGGATTAAGATAGAAATAGCATAAACTTGAGAAAATACTTCAATGATCCGCCGGTAGGATTGGAAGAACGAATGAATTGATATGATGACGTATGAAGAGGAATCTTGAATAAACCACCATAAGAATTGAAAAACGAATGTAGCAAAGGCACAATTCATCGAGAAGAATTGAAAAAAAATTGAATGAAGATACTTTAGGGGATTTAGATACATGAGAACAAAGAGAACATGAACTGATTAGATAATACTTGAATGATGCACCGGTAAGATTTTGAACAATAGCTGAAAGCTGAGAATGAATAAACCCGAAATGATGGCCTTCGGAGAATCAAACTGAAAAGAATCTTGAATTGCTCCGGATAGGTGAAAAGAATTCTCACAATCAAAAACAATTATGAGAGGATGGCATCAAGCTTGAACTACGCATCTTCGAGAGAATGGACCAAGATTTGAGAGAAACTCTTCTTCGGTCTTCATGTGTTGAGAATGACGATGAGAAACACCACCATGAATTGTTGAGCTACTCCGGAATGAAAATTAGAAAGGTTGAACCAACGATGAAAATAATTTGAAAAGGATCTTGGAGAAGGCATTTGACTGATGACAATTCATTCTTACATCAAACTTTGAAATGAATTTGAGAATAACTCCGGAAAAAGAAGAGTTAGGTAAGATCCTGGGAAAAGACCTTTGGGTTAGGGCCCCCTTAAAAAAACACCGTTGAAGAGATTGCTTGAAAAGACAGATTGCACCGGTTGAATTAAATGGCTTGAATGAGATAACAATCTCGAAAGAGCTTGAACGAATGCAGAGTGGAAACACGAATCTTTGAGATATCTTGAGCACTCCGGAACAATTGAATAGCGAGAAGTGGATGATTAAGAGGTGCACCGGCATAACGAAGCACTTGAGACGAGGAAAAGATATGATCGACAAAGCTTGAATTGAATCCACCATAGAAGAAAAAGAATGAAGAATGATGAACTTGTAGAGCATCTTGATGGGAATCACGGGATAAGAACATTGACGGAAAATACTAGAGAGACTTCCCATCAATAAAAGGATACTTGAATAAGAAATCAGAGTCCTTGAAGAAACAAGGGGTGGGTGGGCGGGAAAACAAAGGTAACTTGGGCAGATGGAATGGATACCATCGAGAAAGCCTAGAGTTGATCTTGCGGATATTGAAAATGATCAGATCCACTTGAAGAGGAACACACCGGTTGGAAAAGAATTAACATGAAAATCTCGATTAGCATGAAGGATTGGTATTCACATAGAAATATGAGAACACCGCTTGGAAAAGGTATGGAATCAATACTTGACATTGAAGCAACTCGAATACCACAACTCAAAAACAAAACAAAGATTGGCTTGCAGAATAAGCCGGAACAAACATATGATAGACCCCCTATCGTATCATGTGTCTGTTGGAAATATATCCTATATGATACTTGAATTCCCACTTTTAAACTCCCGAAACTTTCTGGTTATGCAATTAGGTGTTGGGGATATAGGGGAAGCATAATATCTCACCCAAACTGACAATTCCAACATCCAGTTGTATCCATCCTTCAACACATAACCAAGAAACCTTCGGAAATCATTTACCTCAACCTTCGAAAACACTCATTATACGAGTTATGGCAATACTCCCGAATTCTCGCCCCAGTACTGGGTGGCGTCGAGGTTATCTCACCAACAACTGCATAAAAGAGATTTTTGATGTCGGCGAACTCAGGTATTCCAGAACTGCAACGATAAAATTGTGACGACAACACCTCGGAGCTCAACTCCCCGGGACACTGCCACAACCCCTAAATGTCAGGAGGCACCAAGAACAATGTTCTTGTCACAAAACCATCAGAACGATTCCAAGAATCCCGCGTAATCCAAAAAAAATTCATGAAATTTGAGGAGAGAAGAGTCAAAACTCTACGTCAGGAGGCCTCACCAGAGCGACGAAGGGACCGAGGAGTAAAAAGAACCCTACTCTCCGATATTTATAATCCGAAGACTCAAAATATTTTGTTCTAGACTCAACAACATCAACGATTCGATCAAGCTGGGGGCTCCTAAGTCGGGGAAGGCTCTGATTACCAACTTGTAACACCCACAATGCGGCTATATCTCCCACGTGTCGGGGCATGACTTAGAGGCATAGCCGCATGGTAGGTCTATCGCAAGAGGGGTAATCTTTACACATCCCATGTACTGAATAAGAAAGGGATAAAGAGTCAGGTTACAATCGCCACTTCACACAATACATAAATATGCATACATCATCCAAGGTATAATCAAAAGGTCCGACTACGGAACCAAAATAAAGAAAGACAACCCCAAATGCTAGATCCCCGATCGCCCCAACTATGCTCCACTAGTGATCAACAGGAAACGAAACAACACAGCGAACAAGATCTTCATCGAGCTCCTACTTGAGCTTGGTAGCGACCCCTGCACTGGCATCATCGGCACCTGCATCTGTTTGGAAGTATCTATGAGTCACGAGGACTCAGCAATCTCGCACCCGCAAGATCAAGACTATTTAAACTTATGGGTATGATAGGGTAGTGAGGTGGAGCTGCAACAAGCACTAGCATATATGGTGGCTAACTTACGCAAATGAGAGCGAGAAGAGAAGCAATGCACGGTCAAGAAGCTATAAGTGATCAAGCAGTGATCCTGAAGCTACTTACGTTCAAGCATAACACAAGACCGTGTTCTCTTCACGGACTCCATCGAAAAGAGACCATCACGGCCCCACACGGTTGATTCATTTTAATTAAGTTAAGTGTCAAGTTCTCTACAACCGGACATTAACAAATTCTTGTCTGCCCATAACCGCGGGCACGGATTTCGAAAGTTCAAACCCTGCAGGGGTGTCCCAACTTAGCCCATCACAAGCTCTCACGGTCAACGAAGGATATTCCTTGTCCCAGGAAGACCCGATCAGACTCGGAATCCTGGTTACAAGACATTTCAACAATGGTAAAACAAGACCAGCAAAGCCGCTCGAATGTACCGACAAATCCCGAGAGGAGCTGCACATATCTCGTTCTCAGGGCACACCGGATTTGAAAGTGCTAGTTATCGACTAGAGGGGGGGTGAATAGGCGATTTTTATGAAAGTCTTCAAAACATGGAAGTTTCGAAGACAAAAGATAGAAACAAATCTATTACCATGCAGCGGAAGGTAGACTACACTAAGCAAGCCATAGTCAAGTATTCAATGAGATGAAAGCACAAAGACTAATAGAAGCTAGGCAGTATAGATCAGGATGGAAGATAGTACGAAGCCAAATAGAACAAGCAGTCACATAGTGAAGACAAATAGATAATGCAAACATGCAATGACTTCACAAGGACCAATCTGCAAATAAAGAGATGGGAAGAATGGAACCATTGACTCGTTGAAGACAATGATTTGTTGGACCAGTTCCAGTTGCTATGACAACTATACGTTTGGTTAGGGAGGCTGAGATTCAACTCAGAAGACCACGTCTTCACCTTATTCCCCTTGAGCTAAGGACACCCAGTCCTCGCCCAGTCACTCTGGTAATTCTTCAAGGTAGACTTCCAAACCTTCACAGACTTCGTTCACCCGCGATCCACAATGACTCTTGGATGCTCAGTACGCGATGCCTAACCGGCTGGAGGATTCACAGTCCTCAAGTGTAATAAGTCTTCAGATCACACAGACAGGAAGACTTCGGTGATGCCTAACACTCTTTGGCTCTGGGTGTTTAGGGCTTTGTCCTCGCAAGGAATTTTCTCTCAAAGGCTTCGAGGTGGGTTGCTCTCAAATGACAAAATCCGTACACTAACTCTGAGCAACCAACCGTTTATGATTGTAGGGGGTGGGCTATTTATAGCCACTAGGCAACCCGACCTAATTTGTCCGAAATGACCCTGGGTCACTAAGGAACTGACACGTGTTCCAATGGTCAGATTTCAAACATACACGGCAACTTTACTTGGGCTACAAGCAAAGCTGACTTATCCAGCTCTGGATAAGATTTGCGCTCATTGTCTTCGCTCGAAGACATAGGATTTTGGTTAAGCATTACTTCAGTCATTCTGACTGGTTCACTTGGACCCCACTTAACAGTACGGTGGTTCCTATGACTCAACAAAGAAGAAAAAGAACGACGAAACAACTAAGTCTTCGCGCTCCATAGTATTCACGCGATGTCTTCTCTTGTCATAGTCTTCAATGTGAATGTCTTTACATACCACCTTTGACTTCAATGTCTTCATACATTTTTAGGGGTCATCTCTGGTAGGAAAGCCGAATCAGTGAGGGACTTCTACCTGTGTTATCCTGTAATTTTCACAAACACATTAGTCCCTCAACCAGGTTTGTCATCAATACTCCAAAACCAACTAGGGGTGGCACTAGATGCACTTACAATCTCCCCCTTTTTGGTGATTGATGACAAACTGGTTGAAGTTTTCAACGGGGAATAAAATATGTGAAATTGTAACGGATAGTGTATTGTCTTCATAAGTGGCAAAGGCTCCCCCTGAAGATGTGCATATAAGTAATTTGCTTTTGGTATGCAAATGCACATGGCAGGTTGTACTTGTGGACATCCTCTTCAACTTATGATGATAATTCATCATGCATGATTTGATATAACGAAGATAATGACATGCATAATGAAAAATGGACTTCTGCAGAATGACCTAAGTGCAGAAGTTATCATCGCACATGCGGAATTTACCATCGCATCACAGAATAGCAAATAAGTAGTAGACGACCATCGAGTTTAAGTGTTACAACTAAAAGAACCAAATGTATCGAAAAGCGAGAGTTGTAAACACTTGGCAAAAGTAGCAAAAGGTAAAGCAACCACCCATATGGACCCGCTTGAAGGGTATCAACTCATATGCTTCTCCCCCTTTTGTCAGCAAGGACCAAAAAGGTTTGAAGACATAGAGTGCCTACTCGGTCCCATGAGGTGCAGGCGAGGCAGCAGGGTCGTCGTTGAGGTCCGGCGGTGCGGAGGAACTTGGTGTAGTGTCGACACGCACTGAAGTTGGAGGAGGTGAAGTTGCATCATCTTGGTCATCAATGACTCTGGCATTCACTATCGCAGCTAAGGACGAGTAGTCAGAGTCTTCAAGTGAGGGAGTCCGACGCAAGTGAGCATTCCTTGGAGGAGCTGAGTCAAACTTGAATCTTTCGGTGAAGCCATCGTCCTACAGATCAGCTTCAGCACTAAGCATGGTCAAACTCTTCCAAGACCTCCGACAGGTTCCATGAGTAACAAAGGCATTCTTGGTGGCAAGATTGCGAATGCGATTGACATCCACCAAGAGGCTTTGCATCTGACGCTTAAGCCAGTTGTGATGCTTGTCATGTTTCTGATGAAGCGCGACGAGAAGCTCTCGGTCATTGAGAACACGAGATCGCTTCTGAGGCCTTTGGGCAATGGTGCTTCCAGTGGCGTCAGTTTGAGCGCGAGGGGCACGTGTGTTGCCAGCCAAGGGATAGACACGCGAGACTGCCTGAACTCCTTCAATGGGCTGGTTGAAGCTTTGGTGGTCATCATTGTGAAGATAAATGGGATCCTTAGCAGGCTCTGGGTAAATAGCTTCTAGAGACAGATTAACCTCTGGCAAGAATACAAGATGATTGCGCGCAGACGGCTGATAGTTGATGGCAAAGTGAAGCTTGATAAGGCGCATTATCCATGGAGCATAGAACTTCAGACCAAAAATGTCGGAGCCAGATGCAGCCAACTGCCCGATGAAGAAGTCTTGAGCATTGAAGCTGATGCCATTGAAGATATAGAAAACCAAAGTCTTCATTGCTCCTTCAAGCTTTGCTGCAGATGAATGTCCTTTGACAGGCCATAGAGTTTTTCTGATGATATGATAAATGGTGCGAGGTAAATACTCTAGGTCTTCAACAAAGAATTCAGATGGGTAGTCAGTGTCGTGAGGCAAAGGCTTCATCGTGCTCAACATTTGGCTCATTTTGGGTTCTGGCTTCTGAAAAATGCTCTCCAAAGCATTCTGGTGCTGTTGACAACCTGGTTCATAGTATTCACCAGGAGTGGGCAGGCCTGTGAGCTCAATGATATCAAGAGCTTCGGCTTCATGATGGACATTGCTTGTCATCCACTCAAGGACCCAAGTCTTTGGATCCCTGTTGTAGCCGCGAATGTGAAGAGTTGCATAGAACTGTAACAGAAGCTCTTCATTCTAGTGTTCCTTGTCTGTGACAAACTGCAGGAGTCCAGCATCTCTGAAGCAATCCAACGCTTCTTCTAGACAGGGCAAGCCAGCTATAGCTTCAGTATCAAGACGCATATGGGGAAATATGCACCCTTGATTGTATAAGACGCAAGAATAGTAGTTGCGCTGCTGATAGCTCCAGAACCGATCCGAGGAAATACGGGGTTTGGTGTAAGGGTTCTTGGCGCTGTTGAAGAAGGTGTTATGTGCCACGAAGCCATTCACATTGAAGACCCCAGGAGAGGTTGCAGTGCCTGGGAATCTTGGAAGTCTTGGCTTGGGCTTCTGGACATGAGGTCTGTGCTCGACATGATAGTCAAATTGTGGACCTGCAGCGGGTGGAGGAACCCGAATGGGCCATCGGACCATAACAGGCTGACCACGATCAAATGTCAGCTCAATTGTATGAGGTCTTGGAGTGGGTACATGAGCATTGGCATTGTCATTGACATGGGCTTCAGGGGCCGCATCAGCTTCAGGTGCTTCAGTATTGGCTTCGGGCGCTGCAGTGGCTTCAGGTGCATGCACTTCTAGCACCGCATGAGCTTCACGCGCCACATTAACTTTAGCCATGACAATGTCATTGGCTTCAGTGTTGATGTTGGTGGCCACCTTAGGATTGTTAACCTCCACTTCAGGAGCTGGAGGGTCGAAAACGTTCTCCTCGAGAACAACATCTTGGTGGGACGGGTGTAACGCCCCGAGACCGATGTGCCAGGTGTCATTCAGTTATTCGTTGTTGTTGCCTTGTCATTCCTTGCGTGTCATGCCTTGCATATCATGTCATCGTGCACATTTCATTTGCATACGTGTTCGTCTCATGCATCCGAGCTTTTTCCCTGTTGTCCGTTTTGCAATCCGGTGTTCCGTTCTTCTCCGGTGGTCATTTCTACCTTTCTTTCGTGTGTGGGGATTAAACATTTCCGGATTGGACCGAGACTTGCCATGCGGCCTTGGTTTACTACCGGTAGACCGCCTGTCAAGTTTCGTACCATTTGGACTTCGTTTGATACTCCAACGGTTAACCGAGGGACCGAAAAGGCCTCGTGTGTGTTGGAGCCCAACACCCTTCCAATTTGGCCCAAATCCCACCTAACTCTGCTCCATCATCTCGGTCGTTCGATCACGATCGCGTGGCCAAAAACCGCACCTCATTTGGACTCTCCTAGCTCCCTCTACCTATAAAAGAGCACCCCTCCCCGAAATTTCGGATCATTTCGCAGTCTAAACCCTAGATCCACTCCTCCCCGCGCCACCGGACGCGTCCGCGCTGCACCGGACATGTCCGCCCCGCGCGCCACCTCACTCCAGCCAATCAGAAGGCGCCACGTCGTCACCACCGCCTACCTCCTCCAATCCCACTGCGCCACATGGCACCGCGTTGCCCCACTTCACCGCCAGCCCGCGAGCCCAGATCGAGCCCGCAGGGCCCAACCTCGCCGCCGCCCGTGGAGAACCGCGCCCGCTCGCCGCCTTCTCCATCCTCCCTTGCACCGCCGCACGCCGTCTTGACACCGGCCGCCCGCCGACGCCACTCGCCGACCTCGTTCCTCGCCGGATCCCGCATCCCTAGCGCCGCCGTCTCGTCATGGCCAGATCCGGCCCCGGGGAGGCGAGCCCCGCCGGATCCGGTGCTCCTTTGCCTCCCTGCCTCGCCGGAGGTCTTCCAACTGCCTCGTCGGAGCTCCTTCACGCCGCCGCCGCCGGACGGGATCGGGAGAGCCCCGATCCGCTTCGCCGTTGACCATCGGGCGCCGCCGCCCCTGCCTCCCCGATCCGATCGGGATGGAGGGAGACGAGCGCTCCGTTGACCGCCTCCGCCTCCTTCCACGTGGGCCCCGCATCCAGGCCCAGCTGGCCTGCCCCTCCGGCCCGCTTCGTCCTCCGTCGTCCCGCGCGTGGGCCACGATGGCGCCAAGGCCCAGCGCGCCGCCCCCGCCTCGGCCTGCTTCCTCCTCCACCGACTGGGCCAGGCCCTGGGTGAGCCGAACCCCAGCTCCCCCTCCTCTTGTTTTTTTTACTCTTGTTGGGCTGCCCAGTGCACTGTTCAGATTCGGCCCGATTCATGTTTTTTTCCTGCGGAACGATTTTGCCCATTTATCCAGAGATTGCCAGTTTTGCAGATTAGTCCCCCTAGCTCACTCACTAACCGTGCATCGGATTAAAATGTTTTATATATGAAACTTGTTCAGAATTTTGTGTAGATTAATAATATCCAACTTTCATCCTTGTTTAAAATAATTAAAATGTTGTTTGCATTAATTTTCTCCTATGCCATGTTAAAATGAATTAATTCATAACTAAATAACCGTAGCTCCGATTTTAATAATCTTTATATGTAAATGGGGTAGAAAAATGCCTAGTTTAACATGGTGGCATCATCTTGCATGTTTAATAACTCTAAAATCTGGTTTAGGGCAGAACAGTACCAAACCTTAAATTATGCACATGAGGAGTTTCCGGAATTGTTGTTCGTTGCCTCCGGCCTCATTTAACCTTGACTAGATAGGTAGTTTTCATTTGCATCACCCTCTTGCCATGTTTAACAACATTTAATATTGTTTGGTACATAAACAAGAGAGAACTAAATAATTGATGTGGTGTTTTGTCAATATGCAACGGAGTTGCATATTGAGCTCCACTTAATTTGTAGGATTGCTTGTGCTGTTTGCCATGACATGCTTCTTTAAACCGGTCATGCATCATACTTGATTGTGCATCATGCCATGTTGATGCGTTGGTTGTTTACTATGTTGTTTGCTTCTTTCCGGTGTTGCTTCTTCGGGTTGGTTCCGATAACGTCGTGTTGTGAGGATCCGTTCGACTACGTCCATTTAACTTCGTCATGGACTCGTTCTTCTTCCTTGCGGGATTTCAGGCAAGATGATCATACCCTCGAAATCACTACTATCTTTGCTATGCTAGTTTGCTCGCTCTTTTGCTATGCCAATGCTACGATGCCTACCATTTGCTTGTCAGCCTCCCAAATTGCCATGTCAAACCTTTAACCCCCCATGTCCTAGCAAACCGTTGATTGGCTATGTTACCGCTTTGCTCAGCCCCTCTTATAGCGTTGCTAGTTGCAGGTGAAGATTGGAGGCCGTTCCTTGTTGGGTTTTTTTATTTACTTGTTGGGATATCACGTAATACCTTATTTAATTAATGCATCTATATACTTGGTAAAGGGTGGAAGGCTCAGCCTTATGCCTGGTGTTTTGTTCCACTCTTGCCGCCCTAGTTTCCGTCATATCGGTGTTATGTTCCCGGATTTTGCGTCCCTTACGCGGTTGGGCTATTATGGGAACCCCTTGACAGTTCGCCTTAAGTAAAGCTCCTCCAGCAATGCCCAACATTGGTTTTACCATTTGCCACCTAGCCTTTTCTTTTCCCTTGGGAGTCGCACTCCTGAGGGTCATCATTATTTTACCCCCCCCCCGGGCCAGTGCTCCTCTGAGTGTTGGTCCAACCGAGCGATGTCCGAGGCTACCAGGGCAACTCTGGGCTGGCTTACCCGACGTATGGCTCATCTGAGTGTGCCTTGAGAAAGAGATATGTGCAGCTCCTATCGGGATTTGTTGGCACATTTGGGTGGTGTTGCTGGTTTAGTTTTACCCTGTCGAAATGTCTTGTTGTACCAGGATACCGAGCCTGATCGGAACGTCTCGGGTGGAGGTCTATTCCTTCGTTGACCGTGAGAGCTTGTCATGGGCTAAGTTGGGACACCCCTGCAGGGATTTGAACTTTTGAAAGCCGTGCCCGCGGTTATGGGCAGATGGGAATTTGTTAACGTCCGGTTGTAGAAAACCTGAACTTGACCTTAATTAAAATGAATCAACCGCGTGTGTAACCGTGATGGTCTCTTTCCGGCAGTGTCCGGGAAGTGAACACGGTTGTTGGAGTTATGCTTGACGTAGGTTGCTATAGGATCACTTCTTGATCATAGTTTTGTCGATCGTGCTTTGCCTTCTCTTCTCGCTCTCATTTGCGCATGTTAGCCACCATATATGCTAGTCGCTTGCTGCAACTCCACCTCATACCTTTACCTTACCCATAAGCTTAAATAGTCTTGATCGCGAGGGTGCGAGATTGCTGAGTCCCCGTGGCTCACAGTTCCTTCCAAAACCAGTTTGCAGGTGCCGTTGAGACCGTGCCGATGACGCAACCAAGCTCGGGAGGAGCTCGTTGAAGATCTTGTCCTTTATGTTGTTTCGTTCTAGTTGATCAGTAGTGGGGCCCAGTTGGGGTCGATCGGGGACCTTTGTCGCATTTGGGGTTCTTCTTTATTTTGGTTCCGTAGTCGGACCATGAGTGTATTTGGTTGATGTAATGTTTATTCATGTAATTGTGTGAAGTGGCGATTGTAAGCCAACTATGTATCTCTTTCCCTTATTATATTACATGGGTTGTGTGAAGATTACCTCACTTGCGACATATGCCTTCAATGCGATTATGCCTCTAAGTCGTGCCTCGACACGTGGGAGATATAGTCGCATCGAGGGTGTTACAACGGGGGTGTAGCAACTCTTTCTACTTCAACTCTTGGTTCTTCTTTTTCATCGGCTGATGCAGCCAGAATATCTTCAGCCGTTTTGGCTTCAGACTCAGAAACGTGCACAGTGGAAGTGACTTGGGGCCTTGGTCCTCTGCGAAGCCTGCGTAATGCTGGCGAGGCTTGTGGAGATGGAGTTGGTTGGGCCTCAAAGTCATTGTCATCTTGCATGGGTGAGGTGACTTGTGGTTGGGGAGAACTTGGGGTGTCTTGTTGTTGTGGGTGATCAGCCCACGATGCATCCTCAGCAGTTGGCATCAGAGGACGACCAATGCTGATGAGTTCACTGTGCATGAGCACAGGCGATGATACCAAATTTTGCTCGATCTGAGGAAGGACGTCATCATCTTCAACATTTTCATGAGGGCCAATGTCTTCAGCTACGATGGGGTCAATAGCTGAATTGTCTTTAGCTTCAGGAGCCTCTGTGGAAGCAGGCTCATGAACTATCACTTGGCGCTCTTGATGTTCAGACGCAGGACGAGCCACTGAGATTGGCTCGACATCAAGGGGCTCTGTGGGAGCAGTCCGGTCTCTCTTCTTGGTTTTCCGTTTCTTGGTTGGGGGAGCATCATCAGTGGTTGCCTTGGTCTTGCGTTTTCTTGCTTTGGCTTCAGCTGCCCTTGTTTTCTTGAGTTCTGAAGCCACTATGGGGACCTTAGGCTTTGAACCTGTCATACTGACTGGGAAGACAATTGGATGTACTTCCTACCTTGGTGCTTCGGGTTCTGCCACAGCTGGCTTCTTCTTCTTCTTGGCCACCATTCGGGGGTCGATGTCTGGTTGCCCCAAAGCCTTGCGCTTTTCAGCTTCATTGTATCCCTGAACACATTTAGCAGCAAGATCCTTCATGCGCTCACGAGAACCTTTGGCTTCTTCCCGTTTCGTGCGGAATGCTTCCTTGAGCTCATGCATCATGACCTGGAAGTTCTAAATGTCTTCAACATTGAGCTTGGCCATATGCTTTTTGAACTGAGCCTTTTCATAATCTATCTTATGCTTCAGCTCAACAATTTTCTGAGTAGAGCCAGCTCAGCAGCAATGGCTCCATGGAAGGCGACGCTGAGGCCAATGGAAAGCTGAAGATCATCAAAGCTGACATTTGGGCTGTCAAACCACTCATCAATGAACTTGTTTAAGACTTCCACATCAAAGAGAGGAAGGTCATTGAAGATTTCCGCCTCTTGCTTGCTGATGTCTACTACACAACCTTCTTCTTGTAGACGTTGTTGGGCCTCCAAGTGCAGAGGTTTGTAGGACAGTAGCAAATTTCCCTCAAGTGGATGACCTAAGGTTTATCAATCCGTAGGAGGCGTAGGATGAAGATGGTCTCTCTCAAGCAACCCTGCAACCAAATAACAAAGAGTCTCTTGTGTCCCCAACACACCCAATACAATGGTAAATTGTATAGGTGCACTAGTTCGGTGAAGAGATGGTGATACAAGTGGTATATGGATAGTAGATAAACGTATTTGTAATCTGAAATAATAAAAACAGCAAGGTAACGAATAATAAAAGTGAGCGTAAACGGTATTGCAATGATAGTAAAAAAGGCCTAGGGTTCATACTTTAGCTAGTGTAAGTTCCCTCAACAATGATAACATAATTGGATCACATAACTTGCCCTCAACATGCAACAAAGAGTCACTCCAATGTCACTAATAGCAAAGAACGAACGAAGCGATTATGGTAGGGTACGAAACCACCTCAAAGTTATTCTTTCCAATCAATCCGTTCGGCTATTCCTATAAGTGTCACAAACAGCCCTAGAGTTTGTACTAGAATAACACCTTAAGACACAAATCAACCAAAACCCTAATGTCACCTAGATACTCCAATGTCACCTCAAGTATCTGTGGGTATGATTATACAATATGCATCACACAACCTCAGATTCATCTATTCAACTAACACAAAGGACCTCAAAGAGTGCCCCAAAGTTCCTACCGGAGAATCACGATGAAAACATGTGCCAACCCCTATGCATAGGTTCATGGGCGGAACCCGCAAGTTGATCACCAAAACATACATCAAGTTAGTCACGTGATATCCCATTGTCACCACAGATATCCACGGCAAGACATACATCAAGTGTTCTCAAATCTTTAAAGACTCAATCCGATAAGATTACTTCAAAGGGGAAACTCAATTCATTACAAGAGAGAAGAGGGGGAGGAGAAACATATGATCCAACTATAATAGCAAAGCTCGCGATACATCAAGATCGTGCCAAATCAAGAACACGAGAGAGAGAGAGAGAGAGATCAAACACATAGCTACTGGTACATACCTCAGCCCCGAGGGAGAACTACTCCCTCCTCGTCATGGAGAGCACCAGGATGATGAAGATGGCCACCGGTGAGGGTTCCCCCCTCGGGCAGGGTGCCGGAATAGGGTCCCGATTGACTTTTGGTGGCTATAGAGGCTTGCGGTGGCGGAACTCCAAATCTAATCTCTGTTCTGGAAGTTTTAGGATACGTGGGTATATATGGGTGAAAGGAGTATGTCGGTGGACCGAATGGGGGGCCATGATGCAGGGGGGCATGCCCCAGGGGGTGGGCGCGCCCCTACCCTCGTGAGCTCCTCCTTCATCTTCTGACGTAGGGTCCAAGTCTATCCGGTAGGTTTCCTTCCAAAAATAACTTCTCCAATTGATTTCGTTCCGTTTCGACTCTGTTTGATATTCCTTTTCTTCGAAACACTGAAATAGGCATAAAATAGCAAATCTGGGTTGGGCCTCCGGTTAATAGGTTAGTCCCAAAAATAATATAAAAGTGGAAAATAAAGCCCAATATTGCCCAAAACAGTAGATTATATAGCATGGAGCAATCAAAAATTATAGATACATTGGAGACGTATCAAGCATCCCCAAGCTTAATTCCTGCTCGTCCTCGAGTAGGTAAATGATAAAAAGATAATTTTTGATGTGTAATGCTAGTTGGCACAATTTCAATGTAATTCTTGTTACTTGTGATATGAATATTCAGATCCGAAAGATTCAAGGCAAAAGTTCATATTGACATAAAAATAATTGTCCGGCGTTGGGTGCGACATATGCCAACAGATGGCTTATCATGGTGGGGGCGAGTAGAACGTCGCCGGTGCCTGGAAACGGGATGAGGCGAAGACATGCACGTCGGCGAATCTTACCCAGCTTCAGGGCTCTCCGGGGAGATAATACCCCTACTGCTGCTCTGCGGGGTCTCCGCATGATCACTATGGTCAAGTGTTTACACGGTTGCTCCTTGAGCTATATCTGGTGGTAGGAGAGGGCAAGGCTAGCTCTCTCCTTCTATCTAGTATGGTATAGAACTATTGGGATCCAACCCTTTGCATGGGTGCCCTGGGGGGTTTATATAGGCCTACCCCCCAGGGGTACAATGGTAATTCGACTGGGCGCGGGCCCAGCCATCAGTGCCTCCGACCTCCGACTTCTCCGCCGACTGGTGGGCCCCGCCGACTGGTCTGGTACGGAGTCGACAGGCCGCGTCCGCCGCGGGCGGGTCTTGCTGGCTGCTGATTACTGTAGCCGTGCTCCTGATGACGCAAGCTTGGTCATGGGGTCGTGGCAACAGCCCTGTCGCCTGGCGGGCGATCACTGTGGCCACTCCCCATCTCTTCTTGATTAATGGCGCGTGGGCCCCGGGGGAGGGCTCGGCCGACTTCCCCGGGCCGACTCCCGATGGGTCCGACTGGCGGTTCTCCCGCCGTCTCCCGAGGTCTCGCTGACTGGTGGGCCCCGCCGCCTCCAGGCCGTACAGACAAGCCGTCGTGGGTGCATGACCCGGTATAGTGGTGCTGATGTCAGGGCCGGCCGGGCAACAGTGCCACGCCACGGGGAGATCTTCCCAAGTACGGCGTGCTGTAGCCATGCCTGGCCTTGGTAAGGGGCAGGGAGTGGGCTTCACTGTAGCCACGCCCCTGCCCCATCCCCTTCGATGAGGTCACGGTTTGTTGGAGTCGCCGGCCGACTCCCCAAAGCCGGCTTCTTTGGAAGTTGCCCCTGGGACTCGGCCGTGAGCGGGCAGTCGGCCGCCTTGCCGTAGACTCCCCAGGAGGCGGCTCTTCGCCCTGTGGTCTTGAGGGGTGCAGCCTGCCCCCATGTCTTGAAAGGTTATGGGGCTCGGGTTGGCCTACCCGTGGCTCATTACTCCGACAGTAGTCCCCGAAGCTGGTGAGGCGCCGCGGACGATCGGCCGAGAAGCCTCAGCAGTTTCCCTTTCCGGGTGCTCTACACATGGCCTTGATTGACTTCTGCCGGGCTGACTAAAAGGAGTCGGGCTCGCCCAACTCGGACTCACTCAATGCCGACTTGCTCAGTAGTTTGAACGTCACGGCGGGATTTCAAGTGGCGTGCTAGCTAAGCTTCCAGGCCGCCGCCCGTTCTTGGCCTGTCACGCGAGGGCACGTGGCCGGGCCGTCCTGCCAGCCCACGCGCGCGACGGGACAGGCCCGTAGGCGGCGCCCGCCACTACCGCACCTCGGCGCCCGAGCAGATCCGCTGCGGTCCCGGTGGACGGTTGGGATTCCCGTGAAGTTACTGCGCGCAGTAACTTTACATGGATCGTGGGGGTCGTGGGGTTGCGGACGCAGTAAATCCCCACGTCCGTCCCCTCGGCTTCGCAGCCACGGGGCTATAAGTAGGGGGAAGAGGGGGGCACGCGCGCCCCTCCTTCCCACTACCCATTGCTTTCTTCCTCCTCGCAGCTCCTCGCTCTCCTGCTTCCTCTTCTCTCCTTCGCTCCGTCGCACGCCCAGGCTCCGGCGAACACTCCGGTGACAGCTTCGCGATGAGTTCTTCCTCCGCTGCTGCGCCTCCCCCAGTGCGCTCCGGCACCTGGGACGGCTTTGAAGTCCACGAAGACCATATCGAGTTCCTCCGCCGGACCCGTCGGCTTCCCGGCGAAGATGGCGTGCAGGTGCGCCTTGCGCCGGCGGGGGAGATTTCCCCCGCCCCGCAGGAGGGCGAGCGGGTCATCTTCCGCTCGCACTGCCTGCGTGGGCTGGGGCTGCCGGCGAGCAGCTTTTTCTGGTTGTTCATGGAGTTCTACGACCTCCAGCCGCACCACCTCACCCCCAACACAGTGGTGCTGCTGCCCGCCTTCGTGGCTCTGTGCGAAGGCTTCCTCGGAGTCCTCCCCACCCTCGAGCTCTGGGGGGAGTTCTTCTTCTCCAAGCTCGGCACCCAGGCCGCGGGCGTGCCGGCTCAGTGCTGCGCCTTCATCACCGTGCGAAGGACAGGAGCCGACAACCACTTCCCCTCCATCTCGCTGCTGAAGTCGGTGAAGATGTGGCAGAGGTCCTACTTCTACGTCAGGAATGTCGCCATGAGGGGCGACTGGGTCAATCTGCCGGCTTTCGAAGCCGGCCCGCCGGCTGGCAGACTGCCCAACTGGTCGTACCGGGCTAGGTCGCTGACGCCTGCGGGAGCCGGCGCCATCACGCGAGTCCGAGTGCTGACGCAGTCAGAGGGTCTGACTGGTCCGGACCTGCTGGCTGCCTTCGTCTCGCGCCGAGTTCTCCCACTCCAAGGCCGCCCTCACCTGATATGCCAGATGAGCGGGGGCCGCGACCCGAGTCGGATGTGCACCAAAGACATGCCTCACGGAGAGGTGGCCCTTATGGTGAACGACCTCTCGGACAGCAGGCTCCCGGAGGACTGGCGATTCGGCAAGGAGCCATACTCCCGCGCCAACCCCCCGCCCGTGGTGAGTCGCCTTTCTTTTATTTCTTTGGATTGTCTTCTTCTTGCCGAGTTTTGTTCTGATCAGTCGTCTTTGGTTAGAATCCCCTTCTTCACCCACCAGCCGGCACCTCGGGGCCGGCCCGTGATTCGTCGCCGACCGGGCAAAGAGCGACGCCGACGACCCGATCTGGGGGCGGCGGCCCTGGAAGATGACGCCGAGGGAGGAGGAGGGACGACAGGCGACTTCAGGCCCTCGGCTACCTTCACCGACTGGTCTGAAGACGACGCCGAGGGAGGAGTCGCCCCTCGCCATCGGCCAGGAGCCAGCCAGCCGGGCGCGGGCTCTTCTGCCGCATCGAGCGCTCCGGGCGGCAGGAAGAAGCGCCGTGCTGCGCCGACTTTGTTCGGCAGCCGGACGAAGAATCCCAAGGGCTCGGCCGCGGCGACCCGGCGGGACGAGGCGGCCACGAAGGCCATCCGCTTCCGTAAGGAAGTGAAGAAGCCGCCGTTGGTCTCTGCGTAAGTATTCTGTCCTCAAAGTTTATTCTTTCTTCGTGTTTTGTCTGAGTCTCTGCTCGCCCCTCTTTCTTCAGGGCTCCCCTCTCTCTTGAGCAGGTCGCCGCCGCCTCCATCATGGGGTCAGTGGAGATGCCCGCCACCACTCGGCGGATAGACCCCGCTGCTGACCTCCGGGAGGTGACGGAACGGAATGCGCAGGAGAAGCGCAACGAAGAAGAAGCCCTCCGCCTGGAGAAGGCGGAGGCTGATAGGGCTGAGGCCTCCTCTAAGAAAAAACTAGCGGAGGCCGAGGTCGCCGCCGCGGCGAAGCAGTAGGCTAAGGAAGCCGCACGCCGCCAGTTGCCTTGCTTGTTACCCCGCTGAACTCTGCACCGCCGCCCCCGGAGTTCACGGGGCAGACTGGAGAAGCCGGCGGGGAGAACCTCGTCGAGGAGAGGGACGGCGGCGAGCCCTCTACTCCGGGCGCGAACGTTCCGCCGCCCCCTCCACCGCCATCCGAAGGCGTGCAAGGTGAGCAGCCAGCGGACCCTCCGATGCCGCCAACCGAAGATGAGGCCGTGGCGAGGCTACTCCTCTAGGTCGGCTCACCAGCGCGCCGTCGTCTGGAGAAGGTGACTTCGGCACCCCACCCCCTAGAAGCCGCCACCGCCAGCTCGGTGGCTCCAGATGCCGAAGTGACGAGCGCCGCACCTATTGGGTGGGTGCGAGGAGGCGGCACAGGGCCGCTGAACCGGGCGCTCCTAGACGTCCAGCCGAAGCTCCGCGCTGAGGGCGACGCCCTCTAGAGTTGCACCAAGGCGTTCCTAGCGTCGCGGGCAGCCGTCCGGGTATGTTTTTTCTTTGAGCCTTGTTTTTCTTGTTCCTCTCTGTGGGGGCGTGCCAGCGCACCCACTGGGTGTACTCCCCGAGTTTCAGGCCGGCTGCTGAGCAAGCAGCCCGGAACTCCAATTGATGAACTTCTGGGTACTAGCTTTGTTTGAAATGCTTGTTGCAGGATTACCACAAGCTCCGCATCACTGCCTTCAACTGTAATGTTGAAGAGCTGGGCAAGCGGACCGCCGACTTGGCGGAGAGCCGGAGTAAGTCCTTCCCTCTTTTTTCTTCTCTGTGGGGGCGCACTAGCACACCCGCGGGCTGTAGTCCCCGAGATTCAGGCCGACTGCTGAGCAGTCGGGCCGGATCTCCCCGACGACCTACTTTATTGACGACTGTTGTCTTTCTTCCTTTCCTTTAGGAGCCAACGCCGCACTTTAACAGCAGTTGAGCAAGGCCAACTCCGCCCTGCTCGCCAAAGGGGAGGAGTGCAGCAGGCTCGCCACAGAGCGCGATCTGCTGGCCACTCAGTTGGTGGAGCAGAAGGAGCTGCTTGCGAAGTCGCAGCGGGAGGCGGAGGAGACGGAAACCGTCCTCTTGGCCGAGTTCGCGAGCTCCTCCTGGTCTGACAAGGAGGCGCTGCTGTCCTCCGGCTTCCACGAGATTGAAGACATCGTTGATGGTGAGTCTCTTTATTTTCTTTCTTTGAGCTGCCGACTTAGATCGTGCCGACTCCTGGTTTTTGACTTGCTTCTTTGTTTCTTCGTGTCTTTTGCAGAGTTATTCCCTAGGCAGTCGCAGGCCGCTATCCAAGCCATCGAGGCCGATCGCGAAAGTCGGAGGGTGGAGGGCGCGGAGATCGCCGCCGATGCCCCCCAAACTCTTGATGAGCACATCTTGAGCATCGAGGCTCGCCTTCGGCCGGCTCACCGGATGCTGCGCCGGCTTCAGCACATCGGTGCCCAGGCGATTTCTGCCCTTTGGCCGGATATGCAGGCTCCACGCACCCCCAGCCTGACGGCCAACTGGTTGGAGGTCGCGGCTGGTCGCCTCGAGGCCTGGAAGGGCTCTTCGGCCCGGGCTGGAGCGCGCCGGGCCTTGGAGTTCGTCAAGGCGTGGTACCTGGGGCTGGATCTAGACCGGTTGGCCATGCTTCGGTCGGAGGCCCAGCCGGAGCTGGCGGCTGCGGAAGACGCCCTCGTCAAGCGTGCTGCGGTGATCGTCGAGCACACCAACACGAGCATCTTCGTCCCCGAGCGGTCTGAAGACGGCGAGGAGGTACCGCCAGAGTGGTTTGGGATGAACCCAGACTACGGCGAAGACTCGGCGGAGGTGATTGGCTCTAGCGTCGAGGAGGAGGATGAGGTGGAGGATGAGGGCGAGGCGGAGGCACCAGAAGTCAGAGCAGACGGCCAGCCTCAGCCCGACCGCGCCTCTAGCAACGAGCCGCGTGCGACCAACCCGACTGCTGCCGGAGGCGATCAAGCCGAGACTAGCCGGCCGACCGCCTCGACGCCTGACGCTGGCGCCTCCTCCGGCCCCCCGAATCCGTCTGCCGCCTCCTAAGCTGCCGCTGTGTCTTTTGTTTTATCTGCTTCAGTAGTCTTTTGAAGAACTTGTTAATTCACAGAATTCCACCCGCGGGGTGTATTTTGAACCTCTACTCGACAATTCGGCCAAGGGCCTATGTTATATATATATATATCTATCTTTTCTTGCTCATTGTTCTTTTGGCTGTTTTCCTTTGCCGCTTTCTCCTAGTTGCCTTCCTTGCCAATCGGACGGCCGCTCTACGGACTGTTGCTGGATCAAGTGCTAGGCTACTTTGGGAAAGCAAGTACTTAGCGATTTCAAGATTGTTTGAGCAAGTTGGATAGAAAACGACAATCCGACTGTCCGAGAGTCGGTTTGCGAGAAAGGCTGGAAGCCGTCTTGAGCTATGTTTTACGCTTTGAGTCCTTAGCCATTTTTCGTGTGAGCACCCATTCTACCTTACCTCTGCTCACCGTACAGTCGCTCTGCGAGCTGCGGCTTCTGACAGAAGACGGTTTAGGTGTTACACACTACTTGTCCGGCTGCAGGAAGCATTTCATAGTGCAAGGCGGCAAGTCCCCGGGCCGACTTGTCGAGCCCGGTGCCAGGCGGCATGACAAAGAGTAACATACTTGTAGGCATAATTTTTATCATACAGACAAAAGAGGGCAGTCCCCGAGCTCGTCTCGGGGGGCCCGAAGTCTTGGTACTTTAATACAAAAGGTAGCGTGGTACATACTGCATCAACTGTAAAATCTTCGGAGATGATTTGCATTCCAAGGCCGCTCTGTCTCCTTGCCGGAGTTGTCCCTCTTGCATGCTCGGGGCTTCTGAGCGTCGATCAGGTAGTAGGAATCATTGCCTAGTACTTTGCTGATGATGAAAGGGCCTTCCCAAGGCGGCGACAGCTTGTGCTGGCCGGCTATTCGCTGGATCAGCCGGAGCACAAGGTCGCCTTCTTGGAAAGATCTTGGCCTGACCTTCCTGTTGTGGTAACGGCGCAGGCTCTGCTGGACCGGCTGAGTGCCAACAGCCGGCCTTCTTCCAGCAAATCGACGCCGTCTTGTCGTGCTTCTTCTGCTTCCTCCTCGGTGTACATGGTGACTCTATGTCCGTTGGGATGACGGCTTCGGCACCGTAGACGAGGAAGAAGGGCGTGAAGCCGGTTGACTTGTTTGGAGTCGTGCGCAGACTCCAGAGGACGGCTGGCAGCTCGTCGAGCCAGCAGCCAGCCGAGCGCTCCAGAGGCTCGATTAACCGAGGCTTGATGCCGGACAGGATGAGGCCGTTTGCTCGCTCCACTTGGCCATTTGACTGCGGGTGGGCGACGGACGCTAGGTCCAGTCGGATGCCCTGTGTTGCGCAGAAACGGGCCAAGGCGCCTTTGGCAAAATTTGTGCCGTTGTCGGTGATGATGCTGTGTGGTATGCCGTACCGAAATGTGATATCGGTGATGAAGGTCACGGCAGTCGGACCGTTCAGTTTCTTAATTGGCTTCACTTCCACCCACTTGGTGAACTTGTCCACTGCGACAAGTAGGTGAGTTAGACCACCTCGTGCTGTCTTGAATGGTCCCACCATGTCTAGACCCCAAACTGCGAAAGGCCAAGCAATGGGGATGGTCTTGAGCGCGGAAGCTGGCTGGTGCGGCTTGGAGCTGAACTTCTGGCACCCTTTGCATTTTTGGACCAACTCCTTGGCCTCTTCCAAGGCAGTTGGCCAAAAGAAACCGTGCCGAAAAGCTTTGGTGACGAGTGCTCTTCAAGCCGCATGGTGGCCGCATTCGCCTTGATGGATGTCTTTGAGGATCGCCTGGCCTTGCTCTAGCTCTACGCAGCGCTGGTAGACACCAGTGATGCTGCGCCTGACCAGCTCTCTGTTGATTATGGTATAGGCTGCCGCCCGGCGTTGTACTTGCCGAGCTGAGGTCGCATCAGTTGGTAGCTCTTTGTTCACCAGGAATTTGAGGATGGGCTGGGCCCATGAGGGTGCTGCTATTTCTTCGACTACCAGGACCGCGACTTGGACGAGGGCGGCTGGGCTGGGAGGCGGCGGGCTGGAGTCAACAGCCGCTTGCTAGGCTGATGAAGTCCCCAAGCCGACTGCCGCGGTCCTTGGGCCGAGTTTTGGAATCTTCAGTCCGTCACCACAGTCCCCGGGCCGGGCTCGACTGTGGCAGCTTTGGAGTCGCCTGCCAAAGTCCCTGTTCCGACTGCCGGAGCTCTGGAGTCGGATCCGCCGTCTTCAGGAGGAGCCGGCACAAAAATGGAGTCTGATTCTGGTGAAGGCTTGATAGACGGCTTGAGGAGGCGTTGAAGGGCGACGCCAGATGGTATTGCTTGGCGGGTAGAGCCGATTCGTGCCAAGGTGTCTACTTGGTTGTTGTCGTTTCTTGGCACGTGGAGGAACTCACACCCTTCGAAATACCCGCTGAGTTGCTGCATGAGGAAACAATAGCTCGCCATGTTTGCGTCTTTCGCGTCCCAGTCGCCAGATGACTGCTGGACCACTAAGTCCGAGTCGCCATAACACAAGATCCGGCGGATGCCAAGTTCTTTGGCAAGCCGGAGCCCGTGAATGAGCACCTTGTACTCGGCCACGTTGTTGGAGGCGGCAAAATGGATTTGCAGTGTATATTTGAGCTTGTCGCCTTTGGGAGAGGTGCGGACGACGCCGGCTCCCAAGCCGGTGCGCATCTTGGAGCCATCGAAGTGCATCCGCCAATGGGTGGAGTCAGGCGCTGGAGGCAGGTACTGGGTCTCAGCCCAGTCGATGAGGAAGTCGGCCAGTGCTTGTGATTTGATAGCGGTGCAGGGCTGGTAGTAGATGGTGTAAGGATCCAACTCTATGGCCCACTTGGCCACTCGACCAGAGGCATCTCGGCTACCGATGATCTCAGCAAGTGGAGCCGTGCAGACCACTGTGATTGGATGCTCTTGAAAGTAAGGCTTCAAAGTGCACGCTATAGCACATCTTCTGGTAGTGAGGGTAGTTCTGCTTGGAGGTCGAAAGTACCTCGCTCAGGTAATATACTGGTCTTTGGACAGGTAGCGCCATGCCTTCCTCCTTGTGCTCTACTACAATGACTGTGCTGACTACTCGGCTGGTGGCAGCGATGTACAGGAGCATAGGTTCCTTGGGAGTCGGAGCTGCCAGGACGGGTGGAGTAGTCAGCATTTTCTTCAACTGGTGGAAAGCTTTGTCCGCCTTATGGTTCCACTCGAAAAAAGTGGTCTTCTTCATGAGTTGGTATAAGGGGAGAGCCTTCTCGCCCAGCTGACTGATGAATCGGCTGATGGACGCCAAACAGCCGATGAACTTCTGCACATCCAGCAGTCGGCTGGGTACCTCCATTCTCTCGATGGCCTTGATTTTTACTGGGTTGCATTCTATGCCACGTTCAGAGACCAGGAAACCTACCAGCTGGCCGGCTGGTACTCCGAAGACACACTTCTCGGGGTTGAGCTTGATCTAGAATCGGTGCAGGTTCTCAAAGGTCTCCTTGAGGTCTTCCAGCAGTGTTCCACGCTTTTCCATCTTCACCACCACGTCGTCTACGTAGACGTGGACGTTCCTGCCGAGCTGCTTGAGGAGGCACTTCTGCATGCAACGTTGAAAGGTGGCGCCGACATTCCTTAAGCGGAACGTCATGGTGAGGTAGCAGAAGGCTCCAAACGGCGTGATGAAGGCGGTCTTCAGTCTGTCAGCCGGGTTCAGCTTGATCTGGTGATATCCTGAGTATGCATCCAAAAAACTCAACAGCTCGCATCCGGCTGTGGAGTCTATCACCTCGTCAATTCTTGGTAGAGCAAACGGGTCCTTGGGGCAGGCCTTGTTGAGGCTCGTGTAGTCAATACACATTCGTCATTGCTTGTTTTTCTTTAGCACCAGGACCGGATTTGCCAGCCACTCCGGGAAGAAAACTTCCATAATGAAGCCGGCTGCTAGGAGTCGGGCTATCTCTTCTCCGACAACTCTTCTCTTCTCTTCTGATAAGCGGCGCAGGGGCTGCCTGACCGGCTTTGCATCAGATCGGACGTGTAACTTATGCTCGGCGAAATCCGTCGGTACACCTGGCATGTCCTTGGGAGACCATGCGAAGATGTCCTAATTCTCACGGAGGAAATCGACGAGCTCGCCTTCCTATTTGCTGTCGAGATTTGCACCTACGACGGCGTACCTCTCTGGGTGCTCCGGATCCAAGGGTATCTTCTTTGTCTCTTTGGCCGGCTTGAATGAACCTTCAGCTTCCGACTCCTTCGGGTCGGGCGATATCTCCGGCTGCTTGCCAGCCATCGCCACAACTCGCTCAAGGAGTCGCTTCTCGGCTGGAATCACCAGGGACTCGGCCAGCCGACTGCTCTCGGTCGCGCAAGTGGACGACTTCCGGTAGTCGCCGGCCACAGTCAGAATTCCCCTGGAACTGGGCATCTTCATCTTGAGGTAGGCGTAGTGGGGGACCACCATGAACTTGGCCAAGGCGGGCTGGCCAAGTAGCGCATGGTATGGGCTCTCAAGGTCCACTACCTCAAACCAAACAGACTCTCTTCAGAAGTGATCTTTGTCCCCAAAGAGTACGTCAATCAGGATCTTGCCGATTGGTGAGCAGGAAAGCCCAGGAACAATGCCGTGGAACACAGTCCGGCTGTTCTGAAGCTGTCTCTGCTTGATTCCTAACTTCTCCATGGTGTCCTTGTACAGGATGTTGATGCTGCTACCCCCATCTATCAGGACTCGCGAGAAACACGCGGCCCGTTTGTCCGTGGAAAAGGTGGCATCCAGGACCAAGGCGTAGGAGCCCGGACTCAGCATCACTTCTGGGTGGTCAGCCCTGCTCCAGCTGATGGGCCTCTCAGACCAGTGCATGAACTCTGGCGTCTCTGGGGCTACTGCGTTTACCTCTTGTCGCTACAGCCACTTGCTGTGTCGATCGTTAGCCACACTTGTGAACACCATGTAGGCTCCGTGCTCTTCAGGGTATTCATCTTGTACTGCGCCGACTGGCCTGACTACCAGCTGCTGGGGCGGAGGAGGAGGCGGCTGCCCAGCAGGCGGGGGTGGCAGGAGGCCGTCTCCCTTGGCGATCCTGGTGACCCAGTGGCACTTCCGGGTGGTGTGATTCGACGGCTTCGCGCCGCTGTGGAACTTGCAAGGTCCATCCAAGGTCTGCTCGTAGGAGAAGGCCGGCAACCAGTTCGGCTTGCCACCTTTCTGCCGCTTGGGCGGTGGCTGCTCTTCTGGCTGCTGGGCTTCAACGGTCGCGACCTGCCGGCTGCTAGAAGCCGGCTGCGGGGCCTTGCGCTTGTTGTCGCCCTGCTGTTGTCGCCGGCCGGCGTCTGCCGCCGGAGTTCTTGGAGCCTGAGGAGCTACTTTGCCAGTCGTTCTGATTTGAATTTCCGTCTTCATGGAGGACTCGGCCGTAGCGTACTTGTCCGCTATGACCAGCAGCTCATCGAGGGTTTCTGGCTCGTCGCAGAGGAGCTTGTGCTTGAGGAGGGTGCCTTCTCGGCACCCGGCTATGAAGTACTCGATGGCCTGCACCTCGTGCATGCCCTCGCAGGAGTTCTGCAGCTCAGCCCATCGCGTGAGGTAGTCTCGAGTCGACTCGTCAGGACCTTGCACGCACAAGGAGAGCTAACGAGGCTTGGGAGGACGCTTGTACGTGCTGGTGAAGTTGCGGACGAACGCTTCGGTGAAGTCGACCGAGCTATTGATGCTGCGGGGCTTTAGGCTGTTCAGCCATGTCCGGGCTGTGCCCTGGAGCATGAGCGGAACGTACTTTACTGCGACACGCTTGTTGCCGTTTGCTATGCTGACGGCCGTGGAGTAGTCGACTAGCCACTCTTCCGGCTTCACGGAGCCGGTATACTTGGGCGTGTCTCTTGGGAGCGTGAACCCTCTGGGAAAGGGCTCGTCCTGAATGCGGGGCCTAAGACAAGGCGGACCCAGCTCGTCTTCTTCTTCCAGCGCCAGGGACCGGTGAAGTCGATTGATCCGGTGGCGGGCGTCATTCTCTCCAACTCCCTCTCGGCGGCCAAGGCGGTCACCGAGAGTCGGATGGTCAACAGGCGGCGAGGAGACTCGCCTCTCCTTGCGGGGAGGGGGAGACGGAGAGTCGTCCCATCGTTCCACTGCTCTCAGGCGGCCATCTCAGTCGCGCTCTATGGTAATCCGAGTCCGACTGTGGCTGACAGCCGGCTCCTTGTCCTTCCTTCCTCGGGCACCACCAGTCGGTGTCCGAGACGTCGCGCCTTGATCTCGGTGCGGGTCGTCATTTGGCCGCTGCGGCGCCTCCGTGCGGCAGCCGGCCTCGTTCTGCGTGGCGGCCGCGTCGAGAAGCCGCTGAACTCGCTCCATCATGAGGCGGCGCTCTTCGCCCTCGAAATTGTCCAGCTCATCCGCCGCTGCCTGGGCGGCTCGGATGTTCTCCGCCGGTGTAGCGTACACGGGGCGGCTAGCTCCAAACAGGCCGGCGATGGCTACGCCGCGCTGCTGGACCGCGCCAAGGCGGTTGGGCCCTGCCGGGGCCGGCGAGCCGCCAACAGCGCGATCCATCTCCCACTGGTAAGCTTCTGACAAGCGTCTCATGCTGGCCAGCTTCTTCGCGCCTTCAACAAGCTAAAGGCGGCGTGCTTCTAACGTCTCTGCGTCAGCATCTTCCGGAATGGGCGCAGCTAGGTCTTGCAGCGCCGCGCCGAGTGAGTCGGGCGCCCCTCCGCCAGGGAACTCGTCATGACTGATGACCAGCACCTCAGTGACGGTGCTTCCGTCGCTCTCCGCGTGGGGGAGAGGTTCGTCGCAGACCACCACGTTGGTGGGGAACGCGTCGACCGACGCGGTGACAGAGTCGACCAGCATCGGGTCGGTGGAGCCTACGGACACCAAGTCTACGGCAAGCTCGCCGGAAGCGTGGAGTTGATCGAGGAGGCCCGCGAGGAGGTTTTCGGGGCCGCCTGCGCCTACGTCAGACGCAGGTTCGTCGGAGAGGCGGAACTCGCCAACAAGTTCGGCCAAGGAGCTGGCGGCGCAGGCGATCTCAACGCCGCGCAGCGCGTCGACGCAAACTTCATCTGGCGTGCCTAGCTGGCTGCGCTCGTCAGGGAGGAAAAGGGTTCCCATCCAGAACAGATCTCCGGACGGCGGTGCACCAGGCCCCACGGTGGGCGCCAAATGTCTGGTGTTGGGTGCGACATATGCCAACGGATGGCTTAGCATGGTGGGGGCGAGTAGAACGTCGCCGGTGCCTGGAAACGGGATGAGGCGAAGACATGCACGCCGGCGAATCTTACCCAGCTTCGGGGCTCTCCGGGGAGATAATACCCCTACTGCTGCTCTGCGGGGTCTCCGCATGATCACTGTGGTCAAGTGTTTACACGGTTTCTCCTTGAGCTATATCTGGTGGTAGGAGAGGGCAAGGCTAGCTCTCTCCTTCTATCTAGTATGGTATAGAACTACTGGGGTCCAACCCTTTGCATGGGTGCCCTGGGGGGGTTTATATAGGCCTACCCCCCAGGGGTTCAATGGTAATTCGACTGGGCGTGGGCCCAGCCGTCAGTGCCTCTGACCTCCGACTTCTCCGCCGACTGGTGGGGCCGGCCGATTGGTGGGCCCTGCCGACTAGTCTGGTACGGAGCCAACAGGCCGCGTCCGCCGTGGGCGGGTCTTGCCGGCTGCTGATTACTGTAGCCGTGCTCCTGATGACGCAAGCTTGGTCATGGGGTCGTGGCAACAGCCCTGTCGCCTGGCGGGTGATCACTGTGGCCACTCCCCATCTCTTCTTGATTAATGGCGCGTGGGCCCCAGGGGAGGGCTCGGCCGACTTCCCCGGGCCGACTCCCGATGGGTCCGACTGGCGGTTCTCCCGCCGTCTCCTGAGGTCTCGCTGACTGGTGGGTCCCGCCGCCTCCAGGCCGTACAGACAAGCCGTCATGGGCGTAGGACCCGGTACAGTGGTGCTGATGTCAGGGCCGGCCGGGCAACAGTGCCACGCCGCGGGGAGATCTTCCCAAGTACGGCGTGCTGTAGCCATGCCTGCCCTTGGTAAGGGGTGGGGAGTGGGCTTCATTGTAGCCACGCCCCTGCTCCGTCCCCTTCGATGAGGTCACGGTTTGTTGGAGTCGCCGGCCGACTCCCCAAAGCCAGCTTCTCTGGAAGTCGCCCCTGGGACTCGGCCGTGAGCGGGCAGTCGGCTGCCTTGCCGTAGACTCCCCAGGAGGCGGCTCTTCGCCCTGTGGTCTTGAGGGGCGCAGCCTGCCCCGATGTCTTGAAAGGTTATGGGGCTCGGGTTGGCCTACCCGTGGCCCATTACTCTGACAATAATAATACTTCAAGCATACTAACTAAACAATTATGTCTTCTCAAAATAACATGGCCAAAGAAAGTTATCCCTACAAAATCACATAGTCTGGCTATGATCCATCTTCACCACACAACATATTTAAATCATGCACAACCCCGATGACAAGCCAAGCAATTGTTTCATACTTTTGATGTTCTCAAAATTTTTCAATCTTCACGCAATACATGAGCATGAGCCATGGACATAGCACTATAGGTGGAATAGAATGGTGGTTGTGGAGAAGACAAAAAGGAGAAGATAGTCTCACATCAACTAGGCGTATCAACGAGCTATGGAGATGCCCGTCAATAGATATCAATGTGAGTGAGTAGGGATTGCCATGCAACGGATGCACTAGAGCTATAAGTTTATGAAAGCTCAAAAAGAAACTAAGTGGGTGTGCATCCAACTTGCTTTCTCACGAAGACCTAGGGCATTTTGAGGAAGCCCATCATTGGAATATACAAGCCAAGTTCTATAATGAAAGATTCCCACTAGTATATGAAAGTGACAACATAGGAGACTCTCTGTCATGAAGATCATGGTGCTACTTTGAAGCACAAGTGTGGTAAAAGGATAGTAGCATTGCCCCTTCTCTCTTTTTATCTCATTTTTTATTATTTTTTTCTCTCATTTTTTTTATTTGGGCCTTCTCTTTTTTATGGCCTCTTTTTTTTGGGCTTCTTTGGCCTCTTTTCTTTATTTATTCTCGTCCGGAGTCTCATCCCGACTTATGGGGGAATCATAGTCTCCATCATCCTTTCCTCACTGGGACAATGCTCTAATAATGATAATCATCACACTTTTATTTACTTGCAACTCGATACTTAGAACAAGATATGACTCTATATGAATGCCTCCGGCGGTGTACCGGGATGTGCAATGATGCATGAGTGACATGTATGAAAGAATTATCAACGGTGGCTTTGCCACAAATACAATGTCAACTACATGATCATGCTAAGCAATATGACAATGATGAAGCGTGTCATAATAAACGGAATGGTGGAAAGTTGCATGGCAATATATCTCAGAATGGCTATGGAAATGCCATAATAGGTAGGTATGGTGGCTGTTTTGAGGAAGGTATATGGTGGGTTTATGGTACCGGCGAAAGTTGCGTGGGACTAGAGAGGCTAGCAATGGTGGAAGGGTGAGAGTGCGTATAATCCATGGACTCAACATTAGTCATAAAGAACTCACATACTTATTGCAAAAATCTATTAGTTATCGAAACAAAGTACTACACGCATGCTCCTAGGGGGATAGATTGGTAGGAAAATACCATCGCTCGTCCCCGACCGCCACTCATAAGGAAGACAATCAATAAATAAATCATGCTCCAAATTCATCACATAACGGTTCACCATACGTGCATGCTATGGGAATCACAAACTTCAACATAAGTATTTCTCAAATTCATAACCACTCAACTAGCATGACTCTAATATCACCATCTCCATATCTCAAAACAATTATCAAGTATCAAACTTCTCATAGTATTCAACACACTCATAAGAGAATTTTATTATTCTTGAATACCTAGCATATTAGGATTGTAAGCAAATTCCCATGCGATTTAAGACTCTCAAAATAATCTAAGTGAAGCATGAGAGTTCATCTATTTCTTCAAAATAAAACTACCACCATGCTCTAAAAGATATAAGTGAAGCACTAGAGCGAACGACAAACTACTCCGAAAGATATAAGTGAAGATCAATGAGTAGTCGAATAATTATGCAACTTTGTGAAGACTCTCTAACATTTAATAATTTCAGATCTTGGTATTTTATTCAAGCAGCAAGCAAAACAAAAGAAAATGACATTCTAATAATGGCAAACATCATGTGAAGAAGCAAAAACTTAGGATCAACCGAAACTAACCGATAATTGTTGAAGAAGAAAGGTGGGATGCCAATCGGGGCATCCCCAAGCTTAGACGCTTGAGACTTCTTGAAATGTTATCTTGGGGTGCCTTGGTCATCCCCAAGCTTGAGCTTTTGTGTCTCCTTAATTCCTCTCATATCAAGGTCTCCCTAAATCTCAAAAGCTTCATCCACACAAAACTCAACAAGGACTCGTGAGATAAGTTAGTATAAACCATTGCCAAAACCTTATCATACTCTACTGTAGCAAATCACTAAAATTATTATTCAACATTGCATACTAAATGCCTCTGCATATTTAATAGTCCTATCCTCAAATACAATCATTAAAGAAGCAACCATATGCAAACAATGAAACATAACAGCAATCTGCCTAAACAGGATAGTCTGTAAAGAATGCTGCAACATCCATACTTCCCTACCTCCAAAAATTATGAAGTAAAATTCCCACTGTATTAAATTTATCAGAGCTTAATATGCAAAAGGTTTCAACATTTTATCACATTCTGAATTTTCTAGGGAATTATTGCAACAGCGGTAAACTTTCTGTTTTCAAACAGCGACATGTATACTTCTAATTATAGGCATAGTAAAGGCTATCAATGCCACTTTTATTGAAATAAAAGATGCAAAACATTGTTATAAATAACAGCAAGCAAATCCTAACAAAATAAGTGACGCTCCAAGCAAAACACATATCATGTGGTAAATAAAAATATAGCTCCAAGTAAAGTTACCGATGAACGAGGACGAAAGAGGGGATGCCTTCCGGGGCATCCCCAAGCTTAGGATCTTGGCTATCCTTGAATATTACCTTGGGGTGACTTGGGCATCCCCAAGCTTAGGCTCTTGCCACTCCTTATTCCATAGTCCATCGAATCCTTACCCAAAACTTGAAAACTTCACAACACAAAACTTAAAGTAGAAAATCTCGTGAGCTCCGTTAGCGAAAGAAAACAAAAGGCCACTTCAAGGTACTGTAATGAACTCATTATTTATTTATATTTGTGTTAAACCTACTGTATTCCAACTTATCTATGGTTCATACCCTCCGATACTACTCATAGTTTCATCAAAATAAGCAAACAACACATAGAAAACAGAATCTGTCAAAAACAGAACAGTCTGTAGTAATCTGGATCAAACGTATACTTCTTGAACTCATAAAATTCTCAAATAAATTGCTGGACATGAGGAATTTATATATTAATAATCTGAAAAAATAATTAACTAAATAGCACTCTCCAAATAAAAATGGCAGCAATTCTCGTGAGCGCTAAAGTTTCTGTTTTTGACAGCATGATCAACAAGACTTTCCCCAAGTCTTCCCAAAGGTTCTACTTGGCACAAACACTAATTAAACACATAAAACCACATATAAACAGAGGATAGATGAATTATTTATTACTAAACAGGAACAAAAAGCAAGGAACAAAAATAAAATTGGGTTGCCTCCCAACAAGCGCTATCGTTTAACGCCCCTAGCTAGGCATGACGATTTCAATGATGCTCACATAAAAGATAAGAATTGAAACATAAAGAGAGCATCATGAAGAATATGACTAGCACATTTAAGTCTAACCCACTTCCTATGCATAGGGATTTTGTGAGCAAACAACTTATGGGAAAAAGAATCAACTTGCATAGGAAGGTAAAACAAGCATAACTTCAAAATTTTAAGCACATAGAGAGGAAACTTGATATTATTGCAATTCCTACAAGCATATATATCTCCCTCATAATAATTTTCAGTAGCATCATGAATGAATTCAACAATATAACCAGAACCTAAAGCATTCTTTTCATGATCTACAAGCATAGAAATTTTATTACTCTGCACATAAGCAAGATTCTTCTCATTCAGGACAGTGGGAGTATCATAAGAGACATGGATACTATAAATTGTTTCCACATTAAAAGAGTAATGTTCAGAAAAGGGGTGACCATAATCATGACAAGTTTTACAAATATAATCCTCACTACTTTTTATAGCATACGTATCATCACAATAATTATCATAAGTAGGAGGCATGTTATTATCATTATGAATTTGCATATCAAAACTTGGGATACTAAAAATATCATCTTCATTAAGCGTAGCATCCCCAAGCTTGGGACAAACATTAATTGCAGCAAATATATTCTCAAAAACATCATCTTCATTAAACATAGCATCCCCAAGCTTGGGCCTTTTCATATCATAAGCATAATCACTCTCATAATTAATAGTATGGATAGCACCAATAGTATAGCAATTATAATATTCTTCCAAGCAAGTGCCAAAAAGATTTTCAAGATCATAAGAAGTGTCATTATCTTCCCAATCATAATCATCACAACAAGCAATAGGCATAACGAGGTCATCATCAAGTGTATCATTTTCATGAGGCACAACAATAATAGGAGCAACTTTATTTGGGAGAGATACCTTTTTACCTCTCTTCCTTTTTCTTTTCTTCTTCTTCACCACATCATGTGTGGGTTCAATCCTCTTTTTGGAGCTCCTTATTAATGAGATTGGTTGAATAGAGGGCTCCTCTTCGTTACCTGATTCATTATAAGAAATAATAGGAGAATATTGGGAAGTCTCTTCCCTTTTGTTAACATTCTCTTCATCTTCGATTTGTTTTCTTTTCTTTATGTAATTGGCAATATAAGGATTTTCAATGCAATTCACCGCACAATACATATAAATTTCCTCTAGATCAAAATGAAGAACTTTATCAAGGGCAAATTTTGGAATATCCTTAGTTCTACGTTTAATTTCTTGATAACCCAAGAGCAAACTAAGTTCATTATGATGTGCAAGGGAAATCAAGTCATCACAACTTTTGGACACGATACGCTCATGAAACAATTTGCATTGGGTACTAGAATGATTACGTTCATTGCAAAGTTCACAAGTAGGGCTAAGAAAAGATAAATTTTTAGCACATTCATCTAGCTCTTCTTGCAACAATTTGGTTTCTAAGTACTTATGCCTCTTGCAATATCTATCTTCCCTATTTGGTGTGTACTTGCAAACCCAGTCTACTCCACAAAAATTGACATGTTTCTAGGAGGCATTTTCATCATAACTAGTGCAATCATCATTAGCATCATGGATATTCAAAGAATCCGTACTAACAACATTGCAATCATGCTCATCATTCAAATATTTAGTGCCAAACATTTTAGAGATATCTTCTTCTAGCACTTGAGCACAATTATCCTTTCCATCATACTCACGAAAGATATTAAAAAGATGAAGCGTATGAGACAAACTCAATTCCATTTTTTTGTAGTTTTCTTTTATAAACTAAACTAGTGATAAAACAAGAAACTAAAAGACTCGATTGCAAGATCTAAATATATACCTTCAAGCACTAACCTCCCCGGCAACGGCGCCAGAAAAGAGCTTGATGTCTACTACACAACCTTCTTCTTGTAGACGTTGTTGGGCCTCCAAGTGCAGAGGTTTGTAGGACAGTAGCAAATTTCCCTCAAGTGGATGACCTAAGGTTTATCAATCCATAGGAGGCATAGGATGAAGATGGTCTCTCTCAAGCAACCCTGCAACCAAATAACAAAGAGTCTCTTGTGTCCCCAACACACCCAATACAATGGTAAATTGTATAGGTGCACTAGTTCGGCGAAGAGATGGTGATACAAGTGGTATATGGATAGTAGATAAAGGTATTTGTAATCTGAAATAATAAAAACAGCAAGGTAACGAATGATAAAAGTGAGCGTAAACGGTATTGCAATGATAGTAAACAAGGCCTAGGGTTCATACTTTCGCTAGTGTAAGTTCCCTCAACAATGATAACATAATTGGATCACATAACTTGCCCTCAACATGCAACAAAGAGTGGCTCCAAAGTCACTAATAGCGGAGAACGAACGAAGAGATTATGGTAGGGTACGAAACCACCTCAAAGTTATTCTTTCCAATCAATCCGTTCGGCTATTCCTATAAGTGTCACAAACAGCCCTAGAGTTTGTACTAGAATAACACCTTAAGACACAAATCAACCAAAACCCTAATGTCACCTAGATACTCCAATGTCACCTCAAGTATCCGTGGGTATGATTATACGATATGCATCACACAATCTCAGATTCATCTATTCAGCCAACACAAAGGACCTCAAAGAGTGCCCCAAAGTTCCTACCGGAGAATCACGACGAAAACGTGTGCCAACCCCTATGCATAGGTTCATGGGCGGAACCCGCAAGTTGATCACCAAAACATACATCAAGTTAATCACGTGATATCCCATTGTCACCACAGATATCCACGGCAAGACATACATCAAGTGTTCTCAAATCTTTCAAGACTCAATCCGATAAGATTACTTCAAAGGGGAAACTCAATTCATTACAAGAGAGAAGAGGGGGACGAGAAACATAGGATCCAACTATAATAGCAAAGCTCGCGATACATCAAGATCGTGCCAAATCAAGAACACGAGAGAGAGAGAGAGATCAAACACATAGCTACTGGTACATACCCTCAGCCCCGAGGGAGAACTACTCCCTCCTCGTCATGGAGAGCACTGGGATGATGAAGATGGCCACTGGTGAGGGTTCCCCCCTCCGGCAGGGTGCCGGAACAGGGTCCCGATTGACTTTTGGTGGCTACAGAGGCTTGCGGCAGCGGAACTCCAGATCTAATCTCTGTTCTGGAAGTTTTAGGATACGTGGGTATATATGGGTGAAAGGAGTACGTCGGTGGACCGAAGGGGGGGGGCACGAGGCAGGGGGCGCGCCATGGGGGGGTGGGCGCGCCCCTACCCTCGTGAGCTCCTCCTTCATCTTCTGACGTAGGGTCCAAGTCTATCCAGTAGGTTTCCTTCCAAAAATAACTTCTCCAGTTGATTTCATTCCATTTCGACTCCGTTTGATATTCCTTTTCTTCGAAACACTGAAATAGGCATAAAACAACAAATCTGGGCTGGGCCTCCGGTTAATAGGTTAGTCCCAAAAATAATATAAAAGTGGAAAATAAAGCCCAATATTGCCCAAAACAGTAGATAATATAGCATGGAGCAATCAAAAATTATAGATACGTTGGATACGTATCACTTGCTCTTGATCAACTGCTCAAGAGCGTCATCGCCAAGATCATCATCGTTGGACATATCAATGGCGTCATTCTCGTTGCGCAGAACAGCAGCAGGGGTCTGTTCTTGGCTAGTGGGTTGCATGGGCATCTTCACTTTGGCGGGCTTGGAGATGCGTCAGAGATCTTCAGACTGCACACTTGCTTCAGGAGGTGCAGTGGCCAGAGGCTTCGCCCGTGAAACCTTTGGTGCAGGGGAAGGCTTCGAAGCTTTAGGTTTCTTCTGCTTCTTTGGCTTCGGTGGTGCAGGCGTTTCATCATAATCAGCGTCGTCTGCAGGTTCATCCACGGCTGTCCCTTGAACCATAATATGAGTGATGAGCCCATCTAGGTTGTAGAAGGGCCCAACAAGATTGGGTTCAGCTTCACGTGTGCCATTGGCATGAGGAGCATAGGGACCTGGATTGAAGTCTCAACCCCGCGACTTCTTGTTTTCTTTGGCTGAGTTCTTGGCAAACTGGAAGTTGCGCTTGAATATATTATCGTCACGGCACTATAGTAATGAAGATGGGTCTGCATCTACAGGCTGTGGTCCACGGACCATGCAAGGATAGAAGCCTTGTTCAATGGCTTCAGCTCTGGACCTGGGTTGAAGATTTCTGTACAAGATGTCTCCCCACGGTCGCTTGATGGCATTCTTCTCAGCATATTCTAGGGTCACGAACCAGTACTTGTACCATTGTTCTGCCCAATATCTTAGAACCCATTGGATTCGGGTTTTCCGCTGATTATGGTCCTCCTCTGGATCTGTCTTGTATAGCTCATCGAGGTCAGGAGGCAAATCTCTTGAGGTGTTTCCACGGTGCTGTCTGCCACCCTTCCTTGCAGATTTCTCTGTTGCCATGAAGTTTAGACTGAAAGGCTTCAAAACTGTCGAAGTCTTCCGTCTAATGGTCAGACAAGAACTAGCTTCAGGAGAATTTATGAATGCAGACTATGAGAACTCTGCAAATGAATGCAGACTATGAGAACCAAGGGATTCTCCCACGGACATGTACCTGTGACAACATGAAAGGTGCGAGGGAAGGGGAAGAGGTCATATGCATTCTCAGAAGATTTTGAAGATAAATCAGTTTAGAAGACATTGACCTCATAGTGCGAAGACATTCACTCATATGTAGAGAGTTGGTTCTAGATTTGTACGAATCCACAAATAAGTACAAGTGAGGAATCTAACTACTTTGTGAAGCATAAGTGAACATACTAGGCATGCTATGAGATAGATCCAACTTGTGGGAATAGAAACCACTTGTGGTTGAAAAGGATGAATCTATTGGATAAAAAAGACTATAAAAAGGAGGTTTTATATACCACACGAGGAACTGCTAGACGGAGTGGGAGAGGAGACCGAGCAGTTCAATCTTCCGTGCCCTAACTTGGCAACGGAGGACACCTACGGCGACGGCGGAGAAGACGATGTCCACGGCCGGCGTGAGGACGGCGTCGGTGAGGTTGCGACAGCTAAGCGCTTTGTCGCCGGCGTCGTCGAGTGCTAGCGGTGGCGCTAGGGTTTGTGCGAGAGTGGAAGAAGAGATAATGACTAGGGTGAGGCGTGTATTTATAGAGATAGGGACGGCACAACGTTATTATGCAGGTGCCCCTGGTGGTTCACATCTGAAGGACACGTGGCGATCATGCAACACATTGGAGGTTGTTCCACATTCCCACGCACGCCTGGATTATTGGGTGGTCGTTCCCACTTCTCCGGGTTTCAGGTAAAATGGATTGAGCATTGAAAACAGATTAATGTTTGTCTCTGTGTCTTCTGCTGACAAGGACGCAGAGAAGACGTTTTGACAGTTTCAATAGAATGCATATGATTTGGATAGAGAGACTTAAGACGAAAGCATAGAGAGGTTAGGGTCCGATCACATTCACTTAGTTCAAAAGATTCAACGTGAGAACATAGCTATAAGTGAATGCTGTAGAGGACATAAACTAAATTGAAGATAAACATGAGGCCATGTTAACATTGAAGACAAACAAAATGCGAAGACTTTGCAAATGTAATGCCATGTGAAAAACACTTCTTAGGGAAGAATTTGGTGGTGGCGTTACCCACCGTATAGGAAGTATTAGACCCAGACACGGCACACAATTATCGTGGCACTCCGAAGTCAAATTCTACATTAATGTATTCACACTCAGAATGCATGTCTTCATTGATTGAAGACATACTTTACTTCGTGTGTTGCACATCTAAGTCATCAACATGCATGAGTGTTAGGATGTGTGCCTGATCACAGGACATTTGAGGATTCCAAGATATTTAGCTCACACCGTAACTTGCAAAACCTCTTCTCATCCAAGGGCTTTGTGAAGATATCTGCCAGTTGCTCTTCAGTGTTGACGTGTATGATATCAATATCTTCCTTCATGACATGATCTCTGAGAAAGTGATGACGAATTTCAATGTGCTTTGTCTTCGAGTGCTGAACTGGGTTGTTAGAAATCTTGATGGCGCTTTCGTTGTCGCAATAGAGTGGCACTTGCTTCAGATGAATGCCATAGTCTTTGAGTGTTTGCTTCATCCATAGGAGCTGAGTGCAGCAAGATCCAGCAGCGATGTATTCAGATTCAGCAGTGGAGAGAGATACACAATTCTTCTTCTTTGAAGACCAACATACAAGTGATCGTCCCATAAAGTGACATGTGCCTGATGTAGACTTGGGATCCACCTTGTCACCAGCATAATCAACATCCGAGAATCCAACTAGATCTAACTCTGAGCCCTTTGGATACCATAATCCTAGTGTTGGGGTGTGAGCCAAATATCGAAGAATTCGCTTCACAGCTAAGTGATGCGATTCCTTTGGTGCCGCTTGAAATCGGGCACACATGCAAACACTAAGCATGATATCTGGCCTAGATGCACATAAATAAAGTAAAGAACCATTCATGGAGCGGTATACCTTTTGATCGAACTCTTTACCATTGTCGTTGGGACCCAGATGGTGTTTAGCTGGCATTGGCGTAGTGTAACCTTTCCAGTCTTGCATTCCAAACTTCTTCGGGCAATCTTTGAGGTATTTCTCTTGAGATATGAAGATGCGGTTGTGTTTCTGTCTTATTTGAAGACCAAGGAAGAACTTCAGTTCACCCATCATGGACATTTGATATTGCTGTTGCATCATATATCCAAACTCATCACTGTATTTCTGGTTGGTGTAGCCAAAGATAATGTGATCCACATATATTTGGCACACAAATAGTTCACCATCATATGTCTTCGTGAAGAGTGTGGGATCCAAAGAACCAGGTTTGAAGCCTTTTCTCTTCAGGAAGTCCTTGAGTGTGTCATACCAAGCACGAGAGGCTTGTTTGAAGCCATACAGTGCCTTGTTGAGCTTATAAACCATGTCAGGATGTTTTGGATCTTCAAAGCCAGGCGGTTGTGCAACATACACTTCTTCTTCAATCTTGCCATTGAGAAAAGCGCTCTTCACATCCATTTGATACAGAAGAATGTTATGATGATTTGCATAGGCCAGCAGTATGCGTATAGCTTCAAGCCTAGCCACAGGAGCAAATGTTTCATCGAAGTCAATTCCTTCAACTTGAGTGTATCCTTGAGCAATGAGACGAGCTTTGTTTCTGACAACTTGACCATGATCATCTTTCTTGTTGTGATATATCCATTTAGTGCCTACGATATTGTGCTTACGAGGATCAGGACGCTTGACCAGTTCCCACGCATTATTTAGATCAAATTGTTGAAGCTCTTCTTGCATTGCTTGAATCCACTCAGGCTCCATGAAGGCTTCATCAACTTTCTGGGTTCAGATATTGAGACGAATGCGAAGTGTCCACGGAAATTTGCTAGTTGTGTTGCCCTTGAACGAGTGAGTGGGCCAGGTGCATTGATGCTGTCAATTATTCTCTCAACCTGTACTTCATTTGCAACACGAGGATGAACAGGATGAAGATTTTCCTCTTGCTGATCATTGTCATCGTTAGAAGGATTGTCTTCAGGTTGATCAGGTGCAGAGATGATGAGTTCCTCTTCAGGCTGAGCTTCAGACGGTATGATTTCTCCAGTTCCCATAAGCTTGATGGTTTCACTGGATGGAACTTCATCTAGCACATTTGGCATGTGCTCTCTTTGCGAACCGTTAGTCTCATCGAACCGCACATCCACAGTTTCAACCACTTTATAGTGAAAGAGGCTGAAGACTCTGTAGGAGTGCGAATCCTTTCCGTATCCAAGCATAAAACCTTCATGTGCTTTCGGTGCAAATTTTGAAGTGTGATGTGGATCCTTGATCCAGCACCTGGCACCAAATACTCTGAAGTAGCTGACATTTGGCTTCATACCAGTGCGGAGCTCACAGGATGTTTTGTTCAGAAGCTTGTGAAGATAAACACGGTTGATAATATGGCATGCAGTATCAATGGCTTCAGGCCAGAACTTTCTTGGAGTCTTGTATTCATCGAGCATCGTCCGGGCCATCTCAATAAGTGTTTTGTTCTTGCGTTCCACGATGCCATTCTGCTGCGGCGTGTACGGAGATGAGAACTCATGAGTGATGCCCAAAGTATCAAGATAAGTGTCGAGGCCAGTGTTCTTGAATTCAATGCCATTGTTACTTATGATGTGCTTGATCTTGACACCATAGTTGTTCATGGCTCGATTGGCGAAATGTCTGAAGACATCCTGTACTTCAGTCTTGTAGAGGATTATATGCACCCATGTATATCTTGAATAATCATCAACAATGACGAAGCCATAGAGACAAGCAGTAGTAGTAAGAGTTGAGTAGTGAGTGGGACCGAAGAGGTCCATGTGTAGCAGTTCGAAGGGTTGAGTCGTTGTCATGATTTTCTTCGAGGGATGCTTGGCTCTCGTCATCTTTCCAGCTTCACAGGCACCGCATAGGTGATCTTTCTTGAACTTGACGCCCTCGATGCCTATGACATGCTTCTTCTTTGCAAGAGTGTGCAAGTTCCTCATGCCAGCATGCCCTAGCCTCCGATGCCAGAGCCAACATTCTGAAGCCTTTGCTAGAAGACATACGGCAAGCTATGGTCCTGCTGAGAAATCTACCACGTACAAATCATCTTCCCAATACCCTTCAAAGACTAGAGACTTGTCAGATTCCTTTAGAACAAGGCAACAATATTTTCCAAATATCACAATCATGTTTAAATCGCAAAGCATTGAGACAAACATTAAGTTGAAACCAAGGGATTCAACAAGCATCACTTTATCCATGTGTTGATCCCTTGAGATTGCAACTCTACCTAGACCCAATACCTTGCTTTTACCCGTATCAGCAAATGTGATGTGACTCTTGTCAGATGGACGTAAAGTTGAGTCCATGAGAAGACTTCGCTTGTCAGTCATGTGATTAGTACACCCACTATCAATAATCCATTCTGAAGCAGCTGGTGTCATACCCTACAGTGCAGTTGGGGGATAGGCTTCACGAAGAGAATTGTGAAGCATAAACATTTGACGAGCAAGTGGATTATGAAAGCTTAGATCGAGGTTAGGACTGATAGGGCAAGTAGCAAGCGACTTAGGAACAAAATACATAATAAGAACATTTGGGCATTTGATCTTGCGCCCTACAAGATGTTTAAGGTCCCCAGTAATAGCTTCAGACGAATTTGATTTTCGGCTGGAGACCCTTCCCTGCAAAAGACAGTTAAGATTTCTTAGCCACCCACATCTTCAAGGGTGGCTTCGAAGCAATGAGTCTAAGTGCAGCATCTGAGAACTTTGGCTTTGAAGCCCTAGCAAATAGTCTTGCAGGATGGCAATAGTACTCATAAGAATATGCAGAGTAGTTCTTGGTCTTATGAACATGGCGGTTTGATGAAACGCGCTCATATTCATAGGCCTGAGTATGGTTTCCCTGCAAAACATTTGCGTTAGTGCGACTCAGGTGAGCCCTCTGTCTGTATGAAGCCTTTGGACCATATGAAGCCTGTGGTCTGGGGTTTGTCTTCTTCACTTGTGGTGTCATGATGACATCCACAGGAAGATTCTCCAGACACCTTTTCGGCACCCAGACTTTCTTCATAGGTGGCCCATTCCTGTAGTTAGTACCAATATACCTGGCAAACACTTCACCATTCTGATTCTTAAACAGTTTATATTTTGCATCAAAGGATTCATCAATAACAATGGGATTAGCACAAGTGAAGCCAGATAGGTTGGATGGATCCACTGAAGATTCCTTTGTAGCAACCCATGTGGTTTTGGGGTACTGCTCAGGTTTCCAGTAAGAGCCATCAGCATTCATTGTCCGTTTGAACCCAACACCCTCTTTCCTAGGGTTTCGGTTCAGGATCTGCCTTTTGAGGACATCACATAGTGTCTGATGTCCTTTGAGACTTTTGTACATCCCTGTTTCAAGCAATGTCTTCAACCTAGCATTTTCATCAGCAATAGCAATGGCATCCTCAGTAGAGGGGTTAGTTACCACATCAACAGTTGAAGATATTGCAACAGTAGCAGCAGTAGAACATCCAACAACAAAAGTAGCATTATCGCGCTCAATGCATTTGAGACATGGTGGTTCAAATCCTTCCTGAGCGGGACTGATCTGTTTGGCGCGAAGTGACTCATTTTCCTTTTGAAGATCTTCATGAGATTCTCTCAATTTCTCAAGATCTTGCTTCCTTTGAAGATAATCATAGGAGAGCTTTCCATGAGTTGTTGAGAGCGTTTCATGAAGACTTTCAAGTTCCTCATACTTAACGTGAAGATTTTTATGTCTTCAATTAAGGACTGAGATCGAGTCATTTCAGTGTCTAACAGGTCATCGCTTTTGTCTAACAGTTTTTGAATGTGTTCCATAGCTTTCTGTTGTTCAGTTGCAAATTTAGCAAGTGTTTTGTAGCTGGGTTTGGAACCACAATCAGAGTCATCTTCATTGGATGTTTGATAGTGAGTAGTGCGTGAGTTTACCTTGGCACCGCGTGCCATGAAGCAGTAGGTGGGAGCGGAGTCATCCTGGTCATTAGCATCGGCGTCGGTGATGGAGTCATTGTCTTCAATGTTGAAGATGGACTTGGCAACGTAGGCTGTAGCCAGACTTGCAATGCCAGAATCAGACTCCTCCTAAGACTCCACCTCCGCCTCCTCAGAAGTAGACTCCTCCTCTGAATCCATTTCCTTGCCAACAAACGCACGAGCCTTGCCAGATGATCTCTTCTTGTGTGATGAAGACTTTGATGAAGACTTGGAAGATGACTTTGAGTATTTCTTCTTCTTCTTGTCGTCAGAATCATATTCCTTGCTTTTCTTCTTCTTGTTCTTCTCATTGTCCCACTAAGGACACTCAGAGATGTAGTGGCTAGGTTTCTTGCACTTGTGGCGTGTTCTCTTCTTGTAGTCATGAGCAGAAGCTTCATCATTCCTTGAGCTAGATCATGAGGACTTTCTGAAGCCTTTCTTCTTAGTGAATTTCTGGAACTTCTTCACAAGCATAGCAAGCTCCTTTCCAATGTCTTCAGGATCATCAGGACTGCAATCAGATTCTTCTTCAGATGAGGAAATAGCTTTTGCCTTCAAAGCATGACTTCGCCCATAGTTGGGACCATAGATGTCTCTTTTCTCAGAAAACTGAAACTCATGTGTGTTGAGCCTTTCCAGTATGTCAGACGGATTGAGTGTCTTGAAGTCAGGGCGTTCTTGAATCATCAGGGCTAGGGTGTCAAATGAGCAGTCAAGTGATCTCAGGAGTGTCTTGACGACTTCATGCTTGGTGATCTCAGTAGCGCCGAGGGCTTGAAGCCCATTTGTGATGTCAGTGAGTCGATCAAACGTAAGCTGAACATTCTCATTGTCGTTTCTCTTGAAGCGGTTGAAGAGGTTGCGAAGGACACTGATTCTTTGATCTCTCTGGGTTGATACGCCTTCGTTGACCTTGGAGAGCCAGTCCCAGACTAGCTTGGATGTTTCCAGAGCACTCACACGGCCATACTGTCCTTTGGTCAGATGACCACAGATGATGTTCTTGGCAGTGGAATCCAGTTGAACGAACTTCTTGACATCAGCAGCGGTGATACCTTCACCAGCCTTGGGGACGCCATTCTTGATGACATACCAGAGGTCAACATCAATGGCTTCAAGATGCATGCGCATCTTATTCTTCCAGTAGGGATATTCAGTTCCATCGAAGACTGGGCACGCAGTGGAGACTTTGATTATCCCTGCAGTCGACATAGCTAAAACTCCATGTGGTTAAACCGAATCACATAGAACAAGGGAGTACCTTGCTCTGATACCAATTGAAAGTGCTAGTTATCGACTAGAGGGGGGTGAATAGGCGATTTTTATGAAAGTCTTCAAAACATGGAAGTTTCGAAGAAAAACGATAGAAACAAATCTATTACCATGCAGCAGAAGGTAGACTACACTAAGCAAGCCATAGTCAAGTATTCAATGAGATGAAAGCACAAAGACTAATAGCAGCTAGGCAGTATAGATCAGGATGGAAGATATTACGAAGCCGAATAGAACAAGCAGTGACACAGTGAAGACAAATAGATAATGCAAACAGGCAATGACCTCACAAGGACCAATCTGCAAATAAAGAGATGAGAAGAATGGAACCAGTGACTCGTTGAAGACAATGATTTGTTGGACCAGTTCCAGTTGCTGTGACAACTGTACGTATGGTTAGGGAGGCTGAGATTCAACTCAGAAGACCGCGTCTTCACCTTATTCCCCTTGAGCTAAGGACACCCAGTCCTCGCCCAATCACTCTGGTAAGTCTTCAAGGTAGACTTCCAAACCTTCACAGACTTCATTCACCGGCGATCCATAATGACTCTTGGATTCTTAGAACGCGACGCCTAACCGGCTAGAGGATTCACAGTCCTCAAGTGTAATAAGTCTTCAGATCACACAGACAGGAAGACTTCAGTGATGCCTAACACTCTTTGGCTCTGGGTGTTTAGGGATTTGTCCTCGCAAGGAATTTTCTCTCAAAGGCTTCGAGGTGGGTTGCTCTCAAACGACAAAAGCCGTACACTAACTCTGAGCAGCCAACCGTTTATGGTTGTAGGGGGTGGGCTATTTATAGCCACTAGGCAACCCAACCTGATTTGTCCGAAATGACCCTGGGTCACTAAGGAACTGACACGTGTTCCAACGGTCAGATTTCAAACACACACGGCAACTTTACTTGGGCTACAAGCAAAGCTGATTTATCCAGCTCTAGATAAGATTTGCTCTCATTGTCTTTGCTCGAAGACATAGGATTTTGCTTAAGCATCACTTCAGTCATTCTGACTGGTTCACTTGGACCCCACTTAACAGTACGGTGGTTCCTATGACTCAACAAAGAAGAAAAAGAACGACGAAACAACTAAGTCTTCGCGCTCCATAGTCTTCACGCGATGTCTTCTCTTGTCATAGTCTTCAATGTGAATGTCTTCACATACCACCTTTGACTTCAATATCTTCATACATTTTTAGGGGTCATCTCTGGTAGGAAAGCCGAATCAATGAGGGACTTCTACCTGTGTTATCCTGCAATTCTCACAAACACGTAAGTCCCTCAACCAGGTTTGTCGTCAATACTCCAAAACCAACTAGGGGTGGCACTAGATGCACTTACAGGATTGTCCAAACTTCCGGTAGGCCAGCCCAGAGTTGCCCCTGGTGGCCATCGGCGGCTGACAGGTTGGACCAACACTCAGAGGAGCACTGGCCCGGGGGTTTAAAATAAAGATGACCCTTGAGTCTGCAGAACCCAAGGGAAAAGGCTTAGGTGGAAAATGTTAAAACCAAGGTTGGGCCTTGCTGGAGGAGTTTTATTCAAAGCGAACTGTCAAGGGGTTCCCATAACACCCAATCACGTAAGGAACACAAAGTCAAGGAACATAAACCGGTATGACGGAAACTAAGGCAGCAAGAGTGGAATAAAACACCAGGCATAAGGCTGAGCCTTCCACTCTTTACCAAGTATATAGATGCATTATTTAAAATAAGAGATATTGTGATATCCCAGCATATCCATGTTCCAACATGGAACAAACTTCGTCTTCACCTGCAACTAGCAACGCTATAAGAAGGGCTGAGCAAAAGCGGTAACATAGCCAAACGACGATTTGCTAGGAAAGGTGGGTTAGAGGCTTGAGATGGCAATATGGGAGGTATGACATAGCAAGTGGTAGGTAGCGCGGCATAGCAATAGAGCGAACAACTAGCAAGCAAAGATAGAAGTGATTTCGAGGGTATGGTCATCTTGCCTGAGATCCCGCAGGGAAGAAGAACGAGTCCATGAAGAAGACAAACGGACATAGTCGAACGGATCCTCACAACTCCAGAACGAAACCAAAGCTAACGAGAGAAGCAACCCAGAAAGAAGCAAGCAAGATAGTAAACAACCATCACATAATCATGGCATGATGCACAACCAAGTATGATTGATGTCCGGTTTAAAGAGGCATGACATGGCAAAGTGCACAAACAAAACTACAAGTTAAGTGGAGCTCAATATGCAACGAGTTGCATATTGACAAACACCACAACAATTATTTAGTTCTCTCCTGTTTAAGTACTCAACAAAATTAAATGTTGGTTAGCATGGCAAGGGGTGAAGCATAATAAAACTACTTAACTAGGCAAGTTTAAATGAGGCCGGAACAACAAACAACAAGTCCGGAGAATCCCTATATGCAAATTATGGATTTGGTACTGTTCTGCCCTAAACCATATTTTGAAGTTGTTGACCATGCAAAGTAATGCCACCATGTTAAACTATGCACCTTTCTACCCCATTTACATATAAAGTTTATTAAATTTGGAGCTACGGTTATTTGGTTACGGAATAAAGCATTTTAAAATGGCATTAGAGCAAAAATTAACAAACAACATTTTAAACATGCATGAAAGTGGCATATTATGAAATTAGATGAATTTCTAGTCATATTTCATATATAAATCATTTTAATCCGGTGCACGGATGATGAGTTATTATATGCATGAAGTGCAAGGGCTATTCTGCAAAATTGGTGTTCTTTGGAATAATAGACAAAATTGCAAAACCTAAAAAAACTATACGGGCCGAAACTGGAGGTGCTGGGGGAGCTCACCCATGGGCTCGGCCCAGGAGTTGGGGGGGAGGCCATTGGGCCTAGCACGGCTGTGACCCATCCGACGCTCGCGGTCAACAGGGACTAGATCAAGCATCTCCTTGACGCGGCAGAGAACGAACAAAGAGGTGCACTGGAGGCAGAGTCTTCGCGGGCGCATGCTGTGACTTGGCGGCGGGGCCTCGGCAGAAGGGAGGCGGCGGGTCAGCGAGGCGGCGAGCAGGTCCCGGCGGTGGCGTGCCGAACTGAGGCCGATGGAGGCGGGTCTGGCGACGGCTTGCGGGCGGAGCTGAAGAAGGCAGCACCCACCATCAGCGACGGCGCGACAGCAAGGTGCAGAACCAGCACAGGGGCGAGGACGATGGCCTCAGGTCAGGGGGAGCTCGGGTGCAGGGGATGCACTGCTCTTCGTCCTCCCGCTCGATTAAGAGGAGGCGACGGCACGGGACTGCGGGGCTCCGGCGAAAGAGACTTGTGGCGAAGGGGAGCGGCTGCACCAGGACTTGGCACGCGGGGCGACCTCCGACGATGCGTGGACGACTGGGATGGATGACGGGGCGCGAATCCGGTCCCCGGAGATGGTTCTAGACGGTGGTGCCGGACGAGCTCGAGCTCCGGGCGCCATGGCGTCGTTGGCATCGTTGCTCCTGTCGACAAGAGAGGAAGAGCAGAGGGTCAGAGAGGGGAGTGGAGAGCAGAGGGAATGGGAAGCAGAGGGATGTGGGGGGGGTGATGGAGCTCTGGCGAGGTAGATGACGAGGAGGCAGCAGCCTCGGGCAGGGAGGAGCTCTGGCGGGAGTTGCGGCTCCACGTCCGGCGTTGGGACGAGAAGGAGCAGCTGGTTGGGTGGATCGATGGATTGGGCAACACTGAAAACGAGGGAGATGGTTGGCTGCGGGAGGATTTGGATCTGGGAAGATCCCGAGGTGGAAGGAGAGACCAGGTGGAGGGCGGCGCGATGATGGAATGGATGGGACATCTCCCTAGATTTTAGGGTTTGGTCCTATTATATATAGCGGTGGGATTAAGTTTAGGGGCTATACGGTCCATTCGATCGTTATCGGGCGGTCGAGAAAAATATAGGTTAGGATGTCCAATTAACAAAACGGAGATGTTTTATAGATGTTTGGGGATGATCCGGACCCAACGGTGACGACTGTCCGGGTTGGGTCCGGGTGAGTTTTTCGGACGTGCGCGCGAGGAGAGCCACGGGCTGACGAGAGAGGTTAGGTTGGGCCTGGCGGTATGTAGTGGACTGTGTAGACAGTCTAGGGAGGAAAGAGAGGGAAAGCCCGACAACAGTTTTCGGAGACCGAGAACGTCCGACGATTTGACCGGCTATATTGTAATTGCTTTACTTTATCACTAAGCAGTAGCGATAGTCGTAGAAGCAATAGTTGGCAAGATGACAACGATGCTACGATGGAGATCAAGGTGTCAAGCCGGTGATGATGGTGATCATGACGGTGCTTTGGAGATGGAGATCAAATGCATAAGATGATGATGGCCAGATCATATCACTTATATTGATTGCGTGTGATGTTTATCCTTTATGCATCTTATTTTGCTTAGTACGGTGGTAGCATTATAAGATGATCTCTCACTAAATTTCAAGGTATAAGTGTTCTCCCTGAGTATGCACCGTTGGTATAGTTCGTCGTGCCGAGACACCACGTGATGATCGGGTGTGATAAGCTCTACATTCACATACAACGGGTGCAAGCCAATTTTGCACAAGCAGAATACTCGGGTTAAACTTGATGAGCCTAGCATATGCAGATATGACCTCGGAACACTGAGACCGAAAGGTCTAGTGTGAATCATATAGTAGATATGATCAACATAGTGATGTTCACCATTGAAAACTACTCCATCTCACGTGATGATCGGAAATGGTTTAGTTGATATGGATCACGTGACCACTTAGAGGATTAGATGGATGTCTATCTAAGTGGGAGTTCTTAAGTAATATGATTAATTGAACTTTAATTTATCATGAACTTAGTACGTGATAGTATTTTGCATGTCTATGTTTTTCTAGATAAATGGATCGTGATGTTGTTCCGTTGAATTTTAATGTGTTCGTACAGAAAGCTAAGTTGAAAGATGATGGTAGCAACAACACGGACTGGGTCCGTAACTTGAGGATTATCCTCATTGCTGCACAGAAGAATTACATCCTGGAAGCACCGCTAGGTGCCAAACCCGCTGCAGGAGCAAGCCAGATGATATGAACACCTGCCAGAGCAAAGCTAATGACAAGTCAATAGTTCAGTGTGCCATGCTTTATGGCTTAGAACTGGGACTTCAACAATGTTTTGAACGTCATGGAGCATATGAGATGTTCCAGGAGTTGAAGTTAATATTTCAAGCAAATGCCCAGATTGAGAGATGTGAAGTCTCCAATAAGTTCTACAGCTGCAAAATGGAGGAGAATAGTTCTGTCAGTGAGCACATACTCAGAATGTCTGGGTACCACAATCACTTGACTCAGCTGGGAGTTAATCTTCCGGTTGATAGTGTGATTGACAGAGTTCTTCAATCACTGCCACCAAGCTACAAAAGCTTCATGATGAACTAAAATATGCAACGGATGGATAAGACAATTCCCGAGCTCTTCGCGATGCTAAAGGCTGCGGAGGTAGAAATCAAGAAGGAGCATGAAGTGTTGATGGTCAACAAGACCACCAGTTTCAAGAAGAAGGGCAAAGGGAAGAAGGGTAACTTCAAGGAGAACGGAAAGCAAGTTGCTGCTCAAGTGAAGAAGCCCAAGACTAGACCTAAGCCTGAGACTGAGTGCTTCTACTTCAAAGGGACTGGTCACTGGAAGCGGAACTGCCCCAAGTATTTGGCGGATAAGAAGGATGGCAAAGTGAAAGGTATATTTGATATACACGTTATTGATGTGTACCTTACTAATGCTCGCAGTAGCACCTGGGTATTTGATACTGGTTTTGTTGCTAATATTTGTAACTCGAAACAGGGGCTACGGATTAAGCAAAGATTCGCTAAGGACGAGGTAATGATGCGCGTGGGAAATGGTTCCAAAGTCTATGTGATCGCCGTCGGCACGCTACCTCTACATCTACCTTCGAGATTAGTTTTAGACCTGAGTAATTGTTATTTGGTGCCTGCGTTAAGCATGAACATTATATCTGGATCTTGTTTGATGCAAGACGGTTATTCATTTAAATTAGAGAATAATGGTTGTTCTATTTATTTGAGTAATATCTTTTATGGTCATGCACCCTTGATGAATGGTCTATTTTTACTAAATCTTGATAGTAGTGATAGACATATTCATAGTATTGAAGCCAAAAGATATAAGTTTAATAATGATAGTGCAACTTATTTGTGGCACTGCCTTTTAGGTCATATTAGTGCAAAGCGCATGAAGAAACTCCATGTGATGGGCTTCTGGAATCCCTTGATTATGAATCACTTGATGCTTGCGAACCATGCCTCATGGGCAAGATGACTAAGACTCCATTCTCCGGAAGAATGGAACGAGCCACAGACTTATTGGAAATAATACATACTAATGTATGATGTCCAATGAGTGTTGATGCTTGTGGCGGGTATCGTTATTTTCTGACCTTCACAGATGATTTGAGCAGATATGGGTATATCTACTTGATGAAACATAAGTCTGAAACATTTGAAAAGTTCAAAGAATTTCAGACTGAAGTGGAAAATCATTGTAACAAGAAAATAAAGTTTATACGATCTGATCGTGGAGGAGAATATTTTAGTTACGAGTTTGGTCTTCATTTGAAACAATGCGGAATAGTTTCGCAACTCACGCCACGTGGAACACCACAGCGTAATGATGTGTTCGACTGCATCACCCACGTTTCTTAACGCTTCCGCTTTTGGTCTATGAGGGTACATAGACATACTCTCCCCTCTCGTTGCTATGCATCCCTAGATAGATCTTGCGTGATCGTAGGAATTTTTTTGAAATACTGTGTTCCCCAACAAAAGGTGTCTCGTCATATTCATTGATGCGGGATACAAAAAAAACAATAGTTTTATGTAATGACATGCTTAATAGACAGATGTAGTATGTACTAAAAATAGGAAGGCATGTGACATTAACAGGTATAATGTATAAACTAAGAAGAATAGCACATTCAATTTAACTAGATGGAAATAATTACAATCTAGACACCATATGCAACATGCAACCACATATCACGCTGCCAAGTTAGAGAAAGCACCTGCGATGCTGGTGTAGGGGAAATGCGGTCATCAACTACAGAGCTATGTTCACTATCTTCATCTAGCCTTGTTGTTTCTTGAGAATCACGTGGGGAGGCTGACACTGCATTCTTTAAAAGAGCATCTTTTCTCCCAGTAATCTGCGGGCTTGACCATCATGAGTGATTGATGAGGGATACACAAGAATATTAGTTTGATGTAAGAACATGGTTAATAGACATATGTACTAGTATGTACCAAAAATAGGAAGGCATGTCATAATCAAAGGTATAATGTGTATGCTAAGCAGATGCAATTTAACCAAATTGGAAGCAATACAAGCTAGACATCCGGCTGGAGTGGTGAGCATGATCATTGAGGACCTGAGAGCCTAGTGGGAGGCGGGCTGCTTCGCCACCATCGTGGCTTTTTAGTTGGCTTCCAAGTGATGCTTGTCTGTGTCGGGCTTGTCACTGGCTCGGCCAGAGCCTTGACTAGCTATTTGTCTTCTGGTGCTCCCGGGATGGTGGTTCATGTAAAAGTATCTTTGCTTATCTTAATAAAGACCGACTTCAGCCTTTCCAAATTGGGTCGAGCCAGAGGCGGATCAGGTGTAGGAGTTCTTCGACATCCTATCAGAGAAATACGTCCGCGAAGAGCCGCTTCTCATCCAGGACACCACCCAAGCGGAGCTGGACTATATCGCCGCCAGGGCGGCGGAGGCGGTCCTCGCCAAGGAGGCCGGCAGCGCTGGCGGCGTGGAGGACGAGGCCGCAGCGGCCGCCGAGGAGAAGGAGCTCGCCTAGTAGGAGAAATCCTCTAGGGAGGCCAGCAGCGCCGGCACCGGGGCCCCTCTCATTGAAGATGAGGCTGATGAGTCGTACGGGGAGGAGGTCAAGGCTGTCGACCCCCCAGCCACGAGGAGAGGGCGTGTCCTGCGGTGGGCCATCTCTGGTGAGCCGGTCCGGCCCGGAAGGGCCACACAACCGCAACAACCTCAGGAGGCATCCATGCGTTAGATGAGGGCCGCGGCGGCGGGGAAGGCGGTGAAGGCTGCAGTGGCGAGGAAGAAAGCAGTTGCCCCTTCTCTGTCCAAGTGTCCTCGGACTCCACCCACTTTCCCTCCTCCCGCAGATGACGACACGAAGGTCTTCTTTGACCTCGGGTCTCTTAGCTCGAGGAGGAAGAGGAAGGCAGCGGAAGAAGAGGCGGATGATGAGTATGTATCTCATCTTTTGTCATCTCCGTCCCCTCGGACCGTGCCGCTTTTCTTGACTTGTCTTCATCTCCGCAGGGATAGGGAGACACTGTCCCAGAGGGTGGCGAAGAGGGCCACGGCCTCGACGGGCGGCCAGCCCTCGGTGGGCACCTCGAGTATGCCGCTGGTGGTGGAGAGCGGCCCAGATAGCAGCCCCCGGCACCGCCCCCAGCATGTGTTCATCACTCGCTCACCATCGACGTGTGCTGGGACACGATTTCTTGGTGCTGACCTTGCTGTGGTTGTAGGAGGAGGATGGCAGCAGGAGGATCCACTAAGGGCCACCCCCAACATACCGCCCCCATCAACCACGCCGCCCGAGGGGCGTCACCGCCAAGGGCGCCAAGCACCGAGCCCATGCGCACGGAGGAGGAGGAGGAGGCGAACCCAGGCGCCGGCAGCTCCATCCCGGCACCGAATGCTGGTGGGAGGGGGCCACTTCGTGCCAGCTTGGCACGGGTGAGTTGTTTGCCTCCTGTTCCCGCTTGTTTTCCTTCTTTCGAATTTTGATCTTG